>NC_135234.1:50718141-51026241 GCF_051348905.1 Ranitomeya variabilis
CTGGCAGAGACCCTACAGTCTCTCCCTTCACAACACCCTCTGCCACCAGGTGTTGCTCCGTTCAATCCCGTCAGCATTCTCTCTAACTTCCTGCCTGACCCCCAGTTTACCCACTATGGTGGGGAGTGGCCTAATGAATAGCACCCTTAGCTCCCCCCGGAGGCCCAGCTGTGAAATGTCTTGGTGACTGTGATACCTGCTCAGAGAACTCCTTCCGTGCCATCGAACGCAGCATGGCCCCCCTTAGTGGCTGAACCATGCTACTGCAACGACCAGGACTCTGGGGCGCTGCACTCCCCCCTGGTTAAACACAGTACTCCGGGACTGGGAAGAAAAACAACAATACAGGTTAGCAAAAAGACATACAATTTTGTTGAGTGCAAATAACAATAAGTATACTTAAGTAGGCTTCCCTTTATGGGAGGTGAGGACACTTGTAACGTTACAAACATAATTAACCTTATAATTTACAGAGTATAAATAACTTCTGTTACCCAACCGGGTATTCTATTTAGTGCAATTTTTGAAATAATAACTTAACATTGCCTTTAAGAAACTCACACTCTTAGTCTATCAAAGGCCTTCCTATAATCACATTATAAGGCATTTCAACTTTACATTCTCCTTCTTGTGAACCTGCAGGACCGCCTGTCCCTACGGCACCAGACCTACTGCCTCTCCTTTCTTCTACAGGACCGCCCTGTTCAGCCAGGGCCTACTGCCTTTCGCTACTATACACAGTATAGACATAACATTCCTTTCGGTTGAAGAACTCTGAGCCAGCTCTACTCGGCCCCTTTAAGGACTCACTCTCTAACCCCTACGGGTTCACTCTCTGTCCTTAGTAACAAAGTAACTTTTCAATGGGGACGCAGGGTTTACCTTCTATCCTCACCCTCATTATTACTTCTCTTACTTTCAGCTATGCAGATCTCTACTTCTACCCCTACGGGCTCTCTGCACCTTTCAAAACATTATTCAGGTTTCACATTTCAAACAAATTGAACACATTTAACTTTTCATGGAAAACAGTTACATTCTTTTCTAGCATCATTATAGCTTTACTGTTCTGCAACAGTATCTCTCTCAAGTTCAATTCTTCACATCCCCTTTAAGAGGGGACCAAGTCTCTCTGAGATAGCTCGTTCTCTCAGCCTACCAGCCCACGCAAAGGTTCCAGTATGGTATCTTCGCAAAGTGTCTTTAACTAGAACCGGTAGAAAAGGTATCTTCACAAAGTGTCTCTGGCTCAAACCAATAGGGCAAATATCTTCGCAAAGTGTCTTTGGCTAAAACCAGTAGGAAGCACCTTTAAGAAGGTGCAAACTATTTACAAAGGAAGTTCGAATCATGCACAGTCCATGATTTCTGCAGTTCTTTAAACTTGTGCAAAATTTTAGGAAAACTCAGAACAAACACAGGGATCCCGGGTCAACAAAGGGATCCATTAACCCTGGACGGGTTTTAACAACAAACAGGAACAGTTAAAGGAAAACTATTTACATCTTCACAAAGCGAAATCTTACTCTTCTTTCAGAAGTTTCCATGAGGCGCCACCTGGCGGGCGGATCCCTGCTGTTCAGGGTTCAGGTCCACTCCTACTGCCAGGTACACCCCATGTGTTCGGGTCTGTTGTATGACCAGATCGTGCGCAGCAATGAAGGTCTGGGTTCCCACTGCTCTCTGCGCTGGCTCCTCAGGAGTCTCAACCACCCGAAGAGGCACTCCCTTGGCCACTGCTGTGGTGGCGGTGATCAACCTGCGGGCTCCAGGTTCCGCAGCCAGGCAGGTGGAGGCGACCGGAGTGGCTTCAGATCGATCACACGGTGACACCTTGGCTACAGGGGCTGGCCTCTCCTGCTTGTGCACATTCAGAGCAAACCACCCCTTTTCTCCAAAGTGCCGGGTGTAGGTAACGCTGTCCCCCGGGTAGAGGTCCCGATCCGGGTGACCTTCTCTGAGGTGCGACTCCACATCCCGGCGATTGACAAAGACCTCCGCATACAGCCCCGGTTCCTTGATAAAGCCCCAGCCTCCTCGGAGCTTGAAGATGGTGACAATGCCCTGCCTGCGCGGGGCCTGATGGGTGGTGGGGTCCTTGCGGGCCCGATCCTTAACCGCCAAATCTTTTTGATGGTAGGCCTCCCGTTTGGCCTGATGTATTCTCTCTTCCTCTTGCCACCGCTGTTCTAGCTGGGTCTGATATTCTTCCCAGCTTAGGGCCTGTACCATTTCTCCCTTCTGGGTCTCCACCCCGGGGAACCCCATGAGATTGGATCCAGGGTTCACCCAGCGGCACACCGTGCGCTCCGCACTGACCTCACACGGCAAGGGAGTAGGGGTGATAGGGGCTCGCATACGGTGTTCCATGCCCGTGGCTTCCTCCCATGGTAACAGGCGCTGAAGTCTATGGGTCCCCGGGAGAGGCGGTGCTGCTACGGGACCCACTAACACACCCTCGGCTGGTGGGGCAGGACCGGGGGACTCACCCACCGGTACGAATCCACTTTCCGCAACAGGTCCCGCTGGTTCCTCCGATGTCCGGGAACCCGCTGCCGGCACCGCCTGATGCGGGGCCTGGATTCTCACATTCAGTTGGAGGAGCCGGGTATATAACTCCTCCATCTCGGCTCTCAGGAATTTGGTGTTATCCACAGAGGACAGGCTGCTGGGCTCGTCCGGGTAGTCAGGGGAGACTTCCACTTCAACCCCGCTGTCGGGTTCGGAGCTGCTGGCCATAGCGTCCTCCACGTGGGTCGCTTCCTGGTCTTTTTCCCGCTCTCTCCTGCGTGAGCAGTTTCGTTTTCTCTGCCTCCGCCCCCCATTAAGGATCAGGAGGCGGATCTCTGCTGCTGACGGACACGTCCTCACTGCACAGAAATATTTAGACTGGGCGGCCATTATTCTTCGCGCTCTCCAGCTCGTCTACGCCCACTCCACGCCCTTCTTCTCTTCCTGCGCTCTCCTCAGCGCTGCAATGGCGGCGGATTTTGGCGGCAACTGGCACAGCACACAGTCTTGCAATAAAGTTCAGTCCACACACAATAAATCACAGTCTCTAGGCACACATGACCTGATTCTTCAGGCTTAAGTAGATCCTGTTCGTGACGCCAAATTGGAGCGCCCCCACACCGCCGCAGGGCCGAGGGGTACCCGGAGCCGGGCCTCTAGGTCTCAGTCCTGGGGTTGTCACGGTGGCTAGACCCGGTCCGTGGCCCTGTCTGTCAGTGGGGGACGTCCGGTGCAATAAGTGATGTTGTAGCGGTGCAGTTGTGGGGTGCAGGTCGCGGTAAATAACGAGGACACCAGGTTGCAGTCTCTTTACCTCTTTACTGAAGCTCTCTGGGTCCTCAGTCCGGAATACGGCTCACCAGGCTGCGCAAGTCCGGCCGGTCCAATGGCACTTCCAGAGCTCTCCTTGCAGGTGGAAATCGGTGCCTTCCTTCTAGCGCTATGTGTTGCAGTCCTTCCCTGCTGTGCTTACGGAAAGTACCCCACAACTGTTGTGTCTGTTTCTCGTGTTCCCTCACAACAACTTAATTCGCAATGATCTTTCTCGTCCCTCCAGATACTATGGTAGGAACGCACCCGTATGACGGGGAGGCTCGGAGATCTTCCGGGACTCTATCTGCGCCCCTCTCCTGTTGGTACCCCCCTTTGCCTTCCTGGGTGATGCGTGAGACAGTCCGCCTCAAGCTAACTGCCCTGCCGTAGGTCTGAGGTATGGCTTGAAACTCTTTACCTCCTCGGCGTTCCGGCCACCGGTAGTGCGCCTCAGTAAGGTGCTGCCTCTTTCAGCACAACCCTCACTGGTATCTCCTTTCGCTTGATTTCGTTTCTCACTCAGCACAATCTATCTCGCTTCTTAGTCCTTCCTTGGGCACCGCCGCTATGCTGAGCAGGCACGGTCCCTTTACGTTCTTTCCATGCCAAGCCTCTGCCAGGATCCCACCCCTGGCAGAGACCCTACAGTCTCTCCCTTCACAACACCCTCTGCCACCAGGTGTTGCTCCGTTCAATCCCGTCAGCATTCTCTCTAACTTCCTGCCTGACCCCCAGTTTACCCACTATGGTGGGGAGTGGCCTAATGAATAGCACCCTTAGCTCCCCCCGGAGGCCCAGCTGTGAAATGTCTTGGTGACTGTGATACCTGCTCAGAGAACTCCTTCCGTGCCATCGAACGCAGCATGGCCCCCCTTAGTGGCTGAACCATGCTACTGCAACGACCAGGACTCTGGGGCGCTGCATATGTTTTTGCGTTGATAACTCAATGTTGGAAATCTATAACTGTGATGCACACTGTGTGCCTCACTGTTGTCTTCGGGAAAACCACTTTTGAGATTGTCTACAAGCGTGTGTCGATACCCCAGCATGCGCGTGTCCCTTTCTAGGGGGGAAGCATCTGGCAAAATTTACTCTTGTGCCGTGGATCTAACAGAGTGGCAACTCAGTAATTAGCACTATTTCTAATTCCAACAATACAGGCATCATGTCACAGATAGTGCAGCAAGAAGGCGCTCATGTATCAGCACTTACATGAGGTCCAAGTCCATGGTATTTTGGTGGTGTGGTAACACTCAAGCTTGCTTCCTCTGTCCAAGCCAATCAAGGACAACAGAGAGGGGATTATTATCCTCTTCATCTCCTGACTGTTCGTGCCCATCACCAGGTTTGCACCGTTATCGCACACGACCTTCCCTAGCTCCAGGATCAGTGGAGACAGCCATTGCTCAAATATGGCCTGGATAGCTGTCCACAATTCTTGAGCTGTGTGACTGCGATCTCCAAAGCATATTGATTTAAACATGCCTGATTGCGGTGACCTCTGGCTCTGCAATACGTAGGTGGGGGGATTCTCTCTACACTGCTAGAATGCGTGTCTTAATAAGGGAGAGGTTGAGGGCTCAGGTGGAGGCTCTAGAGGAGGTGGGGGAGGCAGAAGCAGTGGAGGAAGTGTTAGATTCAGAGGTTTGTCCCACAAGCTTTGAGGATTCCAAGACTTGTGGAGCAGCTCCTTGTGAGAACACTTGCCACGGTGATGCAAGAGGAAAAAGCAGCAGATTCGGTTGATGGCATTGCCGCTGGTTGGCAAGGCTCGCTAGTCCGCATTTTTGCACAATGAGATTCCCAGACTAAAGCATGCTGATCGCACATGTGCTGGTTCATGCATATAGCAATCAAATTATTGCAATTTTTGCTTCTACTGATTCGGTATTTGCGAAGTTGTCAGATCAACTCCTCTTTTGCAGTCTCAAAAAATGCCCAGGTAAGGCAACCCTTGCTGCCCCATGTGAACTGCAGACTCGCAACTGCCGCTGGCCACAGCCACAGTTGTGGCTGAGGAAGTAGTGCTTGTTGTGGTTACATCACTTTGTGCCTGTGTGAGAAGATGCAAAGTAACTTTCTCATCTTCCTAATCCTCCACCTCCTCTGCTGAGCCAATCAGCTGCATGCCTTTTGTTTCACACCAAGTGGGATCTACAACCTCATTGTCATCCTCTCTATTCTCCCACTCCTCGCCCTGAGAGTCACCCTCATCCTCTTCCTTCCCTGACCGCACAGTATAGTCTGCATGCACCTCAGGTATCCAAGTCTCATCAGGATCACCTTCACCCCTGAGGGTCAACGTCTGGTGATGAGAGTCTGTATTCTGCTAGAACCATACTTCGTTCTACCCCGGATCCAACAAGAAAAAAATTTGTCCATCGGTGCTGATGCTTTCCTCCTATGGATTCTGTGAATCTTTGGGGCTGACCTCTGTTGCCCATGGAATAGAATGTTTGAACAAATTTGCAGACTCGTCTATCTGTGTTTCACCAAGGTCAGTTGACCTGTTGGAGAGATATGAAGGGGGTTGAAACAAGGGTGATTGGGGTGCCACCTGTGAGGATTGTACTCTGTTTGATGTTACGGTGGAAGAAAAGGAGGACAGACCTCTTGATGCTTGCACAACAATATTAACCCCAACTATTTTGATTTGGATATTGGATCTGATGCCTGCAGAACAATATTTGCCCAAACGATTTTGATTAGGAAATGTGGACTCCTGCCTGACCCCAATATTAGCCCAAATGAATTTGATTAGGAAATGGGGCCTGGTGCCTGCACCCTAATATTAGCACTAATGATTTTAATTAGGAAATGTTGCCTGAAGCCTGCACCCTAATATTTGCCCAAACGATTTTGATTAGGAAATGGGGCCTCCTGAGTCCGAATGCAACACAGCATTAGCCCAAACTATTTGGACAAGGAAATGTGGACTCCTGCCTGCACAACACTATTAGCACAAACTAGTTAGAAACTAACTATGTAAAATCGACCTACCAGCATCTATCTAACTATACGACAACTTGTTACACTGACAAAATGGGGCAACAAAAGAACATGTCTGCTTTTTCTATGGAGAGGGACATGTGACTTCGGCAGCCAATGACAGAAGCCATTGTGTATGGACGTTGTGAATGGTTTCTGCACCCCTATTGGCTTCCAGAATGTACACACATTAAGTTAATTAAAAATAATTACACTCCCCAGCTCCTCTAACGCATACACACTCCCTCTCCTCATAAAACATGTCCCCTCACTTATCATACAGTACCATTATCCTAGCTAGTCCTAACCAAAGCATAAGTGGAAACCCGATCATGTACCGAATTGTGACCAAATTTTGCTGACTTTGAGGAAAATGCTCGGAAATTTGAACACAACTTCGAATGTGCTACGTTTGTGCCAAATTCTAGATTGGCAAGCGGTTTTTTGAGAAAGGAAGGAAGGAAAGAAGGAAGGAAGGGGCGAGCAAGCTGTGATGGTAGCCACTACTCACAGACAGACCATGAGGCAGAGAAGTCAGACACTCAGTACCAAGAGAGCATGTAGAAAACCAAAGGGAAATACAAAATCATCAGTCAGGTAATGGTCCAGGGTCAAAATACCAGGAGATAGCAGATCAAAGCAACAGGATAAGATGAAGGGATAGTCAGAAAATGGTCCAAATAATCAGGCAGCGGAAGATCAAAACTCAGCACAACAGAATCAGGTAAACACTAGAGTTGTGCGAATTTGTTCAGATTTGGTTCCGAATATGATCGGCATTGAATATTGTTTTTGTAATATTCGTCTAACACAGCCGAACGTCATCAGAGTTAATGGGAGTAGGAATTACCGAATATGTTTGGAACCGATCATCAAACATACATTCAGCACGAATAGGTTTCGAATATGGCACGAATATGGCAAATTCAGATTCAGCGACCAAATCTGAACAAATTCGCTCAACTTTAGTAAACACCAGGAAGAGAAAGCTACATCTGTCAATCAAAGACTGACAACTCAGCATGACCCAGTGTCACGCTCGGACACAGGTAAGTCTGGAAAATGAGACAGCATATACTGTAAATAAGACTGGATGGAAAAAGAAGAGGAAGGCCCTAACAGTAGGGAGTGGGGGCACACCTCCTGATGTCAACTTGTGCCTGTCCCTAAGCTTCCCTTAGGCTCTCTGTGGGTCCTTCCCCCTGCTGCTGTAACGTGCCTAGTCCCTGACTGTCACCTCTATGAATCTTGGCTAGTGCACTGGGCCAGCAAGGACGCTAGCCTCACCACTGCAGACGGTAACACACAGAGGAAGAGAAACAGGAGGCAGACATAAAGGAAACTATTCAGCTTAGGCTGTGCTGCTAAGCTCCATAAACAGCAGAGTAAACAGCACCAGAATAGCAGAACTCATGACCGATGATCAGCTGATGGGTCACGTGACTATTTAAAGGGAGGTGGTAGTGGTTACAAACCAAGACCAGCTGAACAGCCTAAGGCTAGGCTCACATTGCGTTAAGTACATACCATTTAATGGATCCGTTAAACGCATATACAGAAATGAGCCAAATTTGTTGAAAATTTGGCTTCACGTTAACGCACGTGACTGCGTTATGTCATTCTGATGTCCGTTCATGAAGCATCCGTTTGTCTGCCTTCAGGCACTGAATAAATTATTTTTTTTTCTCCTTTTGTCAGCGTCGGGTGTGGGTGCATACACATTCTCCATTTTGAAAGCATTTAGTGAACTTCTGCTAGCAAGATGTTTGTGTCTGAGCTCGTTTTTCGCTTGATGCAGTTGCGACTTCGGCAGAGAAAGCGTATTTCCCAAAGGAGATATTGGATCCATGAAGTGAATTTATTATGGAATAAAATCATATGAAAATGAAATCATATATCCTGTCACATGACCACATGGACCACCCTCATTAACGCAATTCAAACGTATGGTTTATTTGGAAATTTTACATGATTTGCATCTGGCTGCGTTTGCAATAGCCTTCAATGGCAGAATTGACGCTTCCATTACTCTTGCGTTAGCTTGACCGGACTCGAAAACACTGCAAGTCGCGTTCGAAGGTCCGTCATAAAAAAACGGAATGTGGCAAACACATGCCAATTTTGACATGCGTCACGATGCGTCATATAATGCAAGTCTATGGGTGCGTTACAATGTCCATTACATTGCGCTTTCACTACTTAAAAACGTGTCCGTTAGACAGACTCCCCTAGCGCAATGTAAACCTAGCCTAAAAGGCAACTTCCAGCAAGAGACTGACATTAGCTCTTGCTGGACAAAAAGGATAAAAACAACATTTAGATTTCAGTAGACCCAGAGCTGCATGAATCCCTGCATGAATCCCTTAATGAATCATGACATCCAGATTCCATAGGACAGCAAACCAGTCACCTTCTGACCAGGGGAATGGTGACAGAAGCTATGCTTACTCTGGATTCCACCCTCTGCTCTGCTGATCTCCTTGGACCTGGAACAGATGATGTCACAACCAATAGGCACCTGACCACTGAAACTACTGAGTGACTGCAGGGTCAGGTAACTAGTGGTTGTGATCCACATAAAATCAACAGTCTACTGGCGTGAGGATTTGGTTGGGCATGCAGAAAAGTGTCAGCCATTTTGCATCACATGGTTTGATGTGAAAGAAAAGTGGATAATTAAGTCATAAGTTTTTAACCTCTTTCTGACCTCAGACGGGATAGTACGTCCGAGGTCAGATACCGCACTTTGATGCAGGGCTCCGGCGTTGAGCCCGCACCAAAGCCGGGACATGTCAGCTGTTTTGTACAGCTGACATGTGCCCGCAATAGCGGCGATCACCAGCTGCTATTAACTAGTTAAATGCCGCTGTCAAACGCTGACAGCGGCATTTAAAGGGAACCTGTCACCTGAATTTGGCGGGACCGGTTTTGGGTCATATGGGCGGGGTTTTCGGGTGTTTGATTCACCCTTTCCTTACCCGCTGGCTGCATGCTGGCCGCAATATTGGATTGAAGTTCATGCTGTATCCTCCGGAGTACACGCCCATGCAAGGTAATATTGCCTTGCGCAGGCGCGTACTACGGAGGACACAGCATGAACTTCAATCCAATATTGCGGCCAGCATGCAGCCAGCGGGTAAGGAAAGGGTGAATCAAATACCCGAAAACCCCGCCCATATGACCCAAAACCGGTCCCGCCAAATTCAGGTGACAGGTTCCCTTTAACTGGCGCTTCCAGCCGGGCGGCCGGAAATGAGCGCATCGCCGACCTCCGTCACATGATCGGGGGTCAGCGATGCTTCTGCATTGTAACCACAGAGGTCCTTGAGACCTCTATGGTTACTGATGCCGGCCTGCTGTGAGCGCCACCCTGTGGTCGGCGCTCATAGCACACCAGCATTTCTGCGGCATAGCAGCGATCTGATGATCGCTGCTATGTAGCAGAGCCGATCGCGTTGTGCCAGCTTCTAGCCTCCTATGGAGGCTATTGAAGCATGGCAAAAGTAACAAAAAAAGTAAAAAAAAATGTGAAAAAAAATAAATCAATAGAAAAAAATTCAAACCTACACATATTTGGTATCGCTGCGTTCAGAATCGCCTGATCTATCAATAAAAAAAGGATTAACCTGATCGCTAAACGACGTAGCAAGAAAAAAATTCGGAATGCCAGAATTACGTTTTTTTGGTCGCCGCGACATTGCATTAAAATGCAATAATGGGTGATCAAAAGAACGTGTCTGCACCAAAATGCTATCATTAAAAATGCCAACTCAGCACCCAAAAATAAGCCCTCACCCGACCCCAGATCATGAAAAATGGAGATGCTACGGGTATCGGAAAATGGTGCAAACTTTTTTTTTTTTTTTTGCAAAGTCTGGAATTTTTTTTCACCACTTAGATAAAAGAGAACCTAGACATTTTTGGTGTCTATGAACTCGTACTGACCTGGAGAATCATAATGACAGGTCAGTTTTAGCATTTAGTGAACCTAGTAAAAAAGCCAATCAAAAAACAAGTGTGGGATTGCACTTTTTTTGCAATTTCACCGCACTTGGAAATTTTTTCCTGTTTTCTAGTACACGACATGCTAAAACTAATGATGTCATTCAAAAGTACAACTTGTTTCACAAAAAATGAGCCCTCACATGGCCATATTGACGGAAAAATAAAAAAGTTATGGCATTGGGAAGAAGGGGAGCAAAAAACGAACACGGAAAAACGGAAAATCCCAAGGTCATGAAGGGGTTAAGTCATACAGAGTTCTTTATCAGGAGTGCCACCATCACTGTATGTTTGTGTTCAAAATGCATAGAGAATAAACTGTATTATTCTTCACCACCACACTGTCATTATTTCCCAAGCAGCGCAGAAAATTATTTGATTCTCCATTACCTCAAATCACAGCGCGTTGTTACCTTTCCAATAAGCATAACAACAGCAGCTGGATATCAACATAAGCCTTTACAAGAGTTGTGCTACCACAACTCAGCAAGATGAGCGCATACTACAGCATTAACGTTTACGTTATCTGGGTAATGCCCTACTGTGCGCTTTTTGTCACCCCTTAAACAATTTTGCATCACATGATGCTTTGACAAAATGAGTTCCGTCATGTGACAGCTGTTGACTTTCCCCCCCCCCCCCCCCCCGGCTGGATCCTCCCTACTGTTCCTTTTGTGCGGATTATATTGAATAAAAAGAGATTCGTACAACTGGTCAGAGACACTACATTTTCTTTCTTGTCTGGAAGTAACTCGTAAACATGGCATTTTCTGGGGCACGGTCCCGCCATTACTGTCTGGTCTGCAATGAGGTTAAGAGGCATTGTTCTACAATCGGACACTATAACACGAGGGTCTCGATAGTGCCAAGCGCATTCTGCTCACTGTATGAACTAGTGGGAGAGACGTTATATCTTACGATAAATTGAAGTGAAGGACAGCATCCAATCCAGGCGAAAAAGGTTTTCTTTATTGTGCCAAATGCGTCGTTTCAAGCATCAAGGTCTTTTCCAATCTCTTACGGTCTGACAGAGACAGTTGTGGTGACAGACAGTGCTGAAGTTGAAGATGGCTTCTGCGAAAAAGTATGTTTTCTTTTTTTTCTTTTATAAGTACGTCTTGCACTGTTTAGTTTCAAAGAAGAGTGGAAACCCTCTGTAATTAAACATAATGTCGGCGTAACACTGGCGTTTTAAACGGCCGAGTGCAATGCGATTAAAAAAAAAATCGCATTGCACTCGGACCAATGTTAAGCTATGGGGCAGCTCCCACCAGCCGACTTTTTGTCGGCCGTTTTCCTCGGTCCGAGACAATGCTGCGATGCATGCAATGCATGCTGCGATTGTCTCGGACGAGGAAAACTCTCGGCTCACTCGCACCCATATAAGCCTATGGGTGCGAGGGAGACAGCGCACACCACTCGGATATCATCCGAGTGATGTGCGTTATAAGCGGACCCCAGCAATGGAGGAGATGGAGAAAATCATTCCTCCGCCTCCTCCGCAGCTGTGCTCTGATCCTCCCTGTGCGAGAGTATCGGAGCACAGACGCATGACACTCGGCTCCTGCTCTGCTGCAAGCAGGAGCCGAGCGTCATTAGCATATCGCATCGGATGCTCTCGCATCGGATGCAATATGCCAGTGTGACGCCGGCCTAAAGGTTATCTATGCTTTCTGAATGGTTCTCTCATGTCAAACCAGTATATATTATTCAGAAAAAAATGTTTGAAAAAGGAACAAGACTCAGTGAGAAGAGTTCATGGGAACAGTCTGCTGGGCAGCTCCCTTTGGTTTCTCCCCACCCAGCTTAGCTTGATTGACAGGATTCTCCTGCTTCCTTATAAACTGTTATATCCCAGAAATTCCCTGCCATCTTAGGGAATGTTTCCAGTAGTCAAAAAAAATCTAATTTTCAAGCAGTCACTCCAGGAATCTTTTCATTTCACTGCAATTCTGTAATCCTGAAGAACCTATTTTTCACTTCTTTGGTCGTTTCAAAACTGACTCATCAACATTTTTATACAATAGTATTTTCAGAATAGTTAGTGTGTTTTTTACTGGTGTTCTCCAAATGTTTTTTTGAAATCCATAAAGCAATAACGAAAAACAGTGTTTTTTTTTTCCTTTTACAGCAGAAAATCTTAAAAATTGGCACAAAAAAACCACCTGGACGTTTCCCAGGCGTTTTTAAACCATCACATTGACTTGTATTGTAAGGTATGGAGTATCTTCTTAATCTAAAACTAATGAAGACAGTACATGTCACTTCTTTTAAACGCTTGGTGTCTCAAAGTCTGAAGTCTTTAAAAGAAGTTCAAAAGATTTAACGTATAAATAGAGCGTAGTTTTTGCATACAAATTAATAGGTACGTTTTTTTTCTAGCATTCTGTTATCATTTCCAGCCTTTTTCGCACCAAACATGCCAGAAAAAGATGCAATATGAACATACCCTTAGAGTAAAACATAGTTGTTTGTAAGGATGGAGCCCATCAGTATTTTATGCTACATGTGTTTTGAGCAACATGAATCTCCTCCTAGGAAAGTCGCTGCTGACCGCTGACAAACCCAAAAATTCCGATGCGGACCAGCCAAGCATGACTCCATTTCTCAGTTATCTAGACCCTCATAAATATGAGTTGGAAGAATGTTGCAAGCAAGTATTAATGATTTTTTTTCTGTAATTTGAAAGAAAAGACAGAGTTGGACCATAGGTGGGGGGTGGGGGAGGGGATCAGAAAAGCTGTACGTCTCTTTTTTCTAATCTTCTCCTGTTTGGGATTAAAAATAACAACACCAGGATATGCCTGTGTCCTAAAAGCTTTGGATATTAGAAGATTAACCATGACCTCTATATAAAAACGTATATGACCTTTTCCAATTACAAAATTACTAATCCAACATATAACTCATGACAATGGCTGCAGAATATGATGGTGCCAAAACTTCTGAGAACCGGTGGGAAAGAACAAAAATGATGAGTCTGCAATTTACAGGTAAATGCAAGAAAGCCGCTATGACTGCTTCCTCCTAATTATTTTAATCCTCAAAACAGACTGTAAAACAATTTGAGAAGAGTCTAACGAATCAGACGTTTCCTGCTCTCACTCATAATTAGGTAATATTTTATGAATGTCATGTTTGGTGAAAAGAATAGGCTTTAAGTATTGTCAACTGATGCATAATTAACGGAGGCAAAAAAATAATTGACATTTTGCCAAAAAATTCATAGGGTAGAGAAAAGTAGGATGAGAAGCAATACAGTATACTCTAGAAATAATATAAGCGAAGATCCACAAAGGTCTGGTAAGTATGACAATGCAGGTGGGATGGACTCCTGAGCTATATGTTGGATGCTTAGGTTTTGTCTCGAGGGTGCTGGTGGTGTAAGCCTAAATGCTGTAGGAAACTACCGTACTAATACATCTCCCAAAATTAGAATATCAGAAAAAGTTAATTTATTTCAGTTGTTCAATACAAAAAGGGAAACTCATATTTATATAGTTTCATTACAGAGTGATCTATTTCAAGTGTTTATTTCTGTTAATGTTGATGATTATGGCTTACAGCCAATGATAACCCAAAAGTCATTATCTCAGTAAATTAGAATAATTAACAAAAAACACCTGCAAAGGCTTCCTAATCCTAAGCATTTAAAAGGTCCCTTAGTCTGTTTCAGTAGGCTCCACAATCATGGGGAAGACTGCTGACTTGACAGAGATGTGCTGAAAGCTGTCATTGACACACTCCACAAGGAGGGTAAGCCACAAAAGGTCATTGCTAAAAAAGCTGGCTGTTCACAGAGTGCTGTATCCAAGCATATTAATGGAAAGTTGAGTGGAAGGAAAAAGTGTGGTAGAAAAAGTTGCACAAGCAACCGGGATAACTGCATGTGTGCATTGAACCATGTGGAATCACCGCATCCAACACATTATAGGGTGAAATTTATCTTGCAGAGACTTGCGTCTCCATGAGATAAATAGACATGCTGCCGACTGGAAAGACGCGCCTCATGTCCATCTCCACGGGTGAGCCTCGGGAGTCTCTGGATGCATAGTGGGCATGGGATTTCTTGAAATCCCGTCCACTATGCTGTAACATCTGGATGCTGTGGGTTGGATGCTGCGCAAGTACGTTTACTGACCATGTGCACGTAGCCTTAAAGTTCCATGTTTGCTGTTATTAAAATTGCTGTTTGTAAATTAAAAATAGATATTTTAGGCCTGATGAGGATGGTGTACTTACATTAAGAAAAAATCCATGTCAGAATGACGGTATTTTATTAAAATGATTCCTTCTAGGATTGGTCTTATAAAATGTTCATCTTAATATGAGTGTTATAAAGCAATTCTGAGATGGATTTTCAAAGTAAGTACCCCAGGCTCATTGGGTCTAAAAGACCTATTAAATGGTAAGTACATGTGTGCGAACCAGCTCACCCTGGATAAGGCTCCAAGGATTCTTGGTACAGAAAAAAAAACATTCCTGCCAAATGTTGTGGAACAACAATCTGAAGTAAGGCTACTTTCACACTAGCGTCGTACGACGCACGACGAATTGCGTCGTTGCGACGTACCGACGCAAGCAGTGAAAGCGCCGCACAACGGGGGCAGCGGATGCTGTTTTTCAATGCATCCGCTGCCCCATTGTGAGGTGCAGGGAGGAGGGGGCGGAGGTTGGAAATGGCGGACACGACGCACCAAAAAACGTTACATGCAACGTTTTTTGGTGACGACGGTCCGACGCAACTGTCGCACGACGGTTGAGACGTGTGTCAATGCGTCGCACTGCGTCGCTAATGCAAGTCTATGGAGAAACAACGCATCCTGCAAGCACTTTTGCAAGATGCGTTCTTTCTACAAAACGTCGCATAGAGACGTGCAGTGCACGACGCTAGTGTGAAAGTAGCCTAAGACGCTTTCCAGCTTTATTTTGGGATTTAAAAAATATGTAAAAACTTTATTCCAACATGGTTAAACATTACATTTCCAGTACATTTTAAAATGTATTTGTTTTCTTGCAGGTTTCAGACTAAAACTTAGTCCTTATCCTGGAATAATAAGACCCTGAAACGCATAGGAAGCAAATACATTTTTGGATGTACTGGAATTGTCATTTTTAACCATGTTGGAATAAAGCATATGTATATTTTTTTATTGCGAAATATGGCAGGAAAGCTTCTCACTTCAGATCTATTAAACGGAATCTGTCACCCGCTAGAACGTTTTTAACCTATGAATAATGGCATGCAGGTGATAGAATGGTAGAAGCAGTTCTACCTGTATGTCTCATATCAGCAGTATTCTTGTGAAGAAATCCTCTTTTATACTGTTATGGTGATGAGTTCTTCCAGGTTTTTGGGTGTGTGGTGCCTGGACGAAAACTCTGCTTCCGGTCTTCACTATCATACCAGCCCCTCCCATATTGCATCACGGTGCCTTGTGATGTGTAGTGATGGCCCCAAAATCCTGCGCCTGCGTCATGCAATAGCACAATCACTTTTATGCCCTTTTATGGGCATTGGCTTCTTTGTTCTTCTGCGCAGGTGCCGGCGAGTCACCGCTACTTCCGCTCCAGTGAGTGAAAAGGTGCTCTCCCCACTTACAGTGATTGGCCAGCGTCTCCGTGGAAGAAGCCGATCCCCATAGAAGGGCAGAAGCATCAAGCACAGGCGCAGGATTCCGGGGCCACCACTACATGCCACAAAGCAATGTGATGCTGATGACAGGGGGTTGGTATGATAATGAAGACAGGAAGCAGAGTTTTCTTACAGACACCGAATGCCTCAGGGCCTGGAAGAAATCATTACCATAACAGAATAAAAGAGGATTCCTCCACAAGAATATTGCTGATATGAGCATACAGGTAGGATTGTTTTTACCATGCTATAGGGGTGGAGCCGCATATTCATCCCTGTAATGAGCAGCACCACGTGACCGCTCACACAGGACAAGCTGCGGCGCTGAATGGAAGCATCGCGGGAGCTGGGTGAGTATTTTAATACAAGCGGGCGGGCGGCGGGAGGTGACCAGGAACTTTATTTTAAAAAACAAAAAAAATAAAAAAACCTTGATTTTTCATTCCTTCTCTCCAGCGAACACTGCTGGGAGAAGGAATGAATGCCAGCTTCAGCACCCAAAGCAGGGGACAGCGCTTAACTTTAGCGCTGTCTCCTGCACAGTCCGTGTGGTCCTCAGTCGGCACACGGCTGCTGCACGTGTGCCACACTGATGTGCCTCGTGAGCACACGGAAACACGGACACGGATAACTCCGGTACCGATTTTTCCGGTAGCGGAATTATCTGGACGTGTGAGACTGGCCTGAGAAAGTGAAAAAACTTTGCCAAAAGCATAGTAGCGTTTTTCACTGCATTTTTGCAGAAGTTTTCGGTGAAAATAAAACTAACTTTATTAAACATTAATTATCAACAAATCACACATGTAATCCTCACCCCTCCAAAAAAAACAAAACAGCAAAACAATTGTCAAAAATACTGAAATGAACGTTTTGAATGCAGTTGTTTTTACTGCCAAGAGAGCAGGTTTTGGCTGCAGGAAAAAATCTCAGAAAAAAAGGCTCAATGTGAACATAGTGTTATACTGCTCATAAGTGCAAGTAGGTTAGGATTAGATTTATCGTGTAAGAACAGCAGCATAAATCACCTCTATTTGGTGACAATGATTTGCTGCACTTTAACAATACAATAACATCCAGGCTGTTAATCAGAATATATAAGCCTTTAGTGGGATTTGGAAGTCACATAACAAAGTCCAGACCTCAAAGGAATCCAAAAGTGCAGAATGCGGGAACGTAGAGAGTTCAGTGTAGTGACATAAGAAGCATGAAATATGGAGTCATCCTTCACATTCCTGCTAATTCAACATCCAATAATGTTACTTTCCGCTATTATACTACAATGATTCGCTGTGTAATACTCTAAAAAGACAAATATAGGCCATATACATCAAAAACTCACCAAAAGTTCATCGTAGGAACGTAGTCTTGATGCTCACTGATTGCTCAAATCAGCGGGAAAAGTGCTTAGTATGTAGACTGACTGATTCTGGCACTAAGTTTTAGGCCACGTTCACACGTTGAGTATTTGGTCAGTATTTTACATCAGTATTTGTAAGCCAAAACCAGAAGTGGGTGATAAATACAGAAGTGGTGCACATGTTTCTATTATATTTTTACTCCGATTGTTCCACTCCTGAATTTGGCTTAGGCCGGGGTCACACATGCGTGTTTTACGGACGTAAGAGCGCAGAAACTACGTCCGTAAAACTCGCATAACATACGGCACAATTATTCTCAATGGGGCTGCTCCTATCAGCCGTATATTACGGATCCGTAATATACGGCTTTCTACGGCCGTACAAAATCGCAGCATGCTGCGTTTGTCAGCGTATTGCGCAAAAAAATCGCCAATGAAAGTCTATGGGGGCGAGAAAAATATGGATTCCACACGGACCAGCAGTGTGACTTGCGAGAAATACGCAGCGGTGTTAGTGAAAAGTCGGTAATTCAATTGCCGGCTTTTCATTTCTCCTGCACAAACCCGACAGGATATGAGACATGGTTACATACAGTAAACCATGTCACATCCCCCTTTTTTTTGCATATTCCACACTACTAATGTTAGTAGTGTGTATGTGCAAAATTTCAGCGCTGTAGCTGCTAAAATAAAGGGTTAAATGGCGGAAAAAATTGGCGTGGGCTCCCGCGCAATTTTCTCCGCCAGAATGGTAAAGCCAGTGACTGAGGGCAGATATTAATAGCCAGGAGAGGGTCCATGGTTATTGGCCCCCCCTGGCTACAAACATCTGCCCCCAGCCACCCCAGAAAAGGCACATCTGGAAGATGCGCCTATTCTGGCACTTGGCCACTCTCTTCCCACTCCCTGTAGCGGTGGGATATGGGGTAATGAAGGGTTAATGCCACCTTGCTATTGTAAGGTGACATTAAGCCAGATTAATAATGGAGAGGCGTCAATTATGACACCTATCCATTATTAATCCAATTGTATGAAAGGGTTAAAAAACACACACACACATGATTTAAAAGTATTTTACTGAAATAAACAGCGGTTGTTTTAATAATTTATTGCTCTCTCAATCCATTTGCAGACCCTCGCTTGGCAAAATAATAAACGCACAAGATACATACCCTCAGCTGAACCGTCACGTCCCACGATGTAATCCATCTGAAGGGGTTAAAATAATTTACAAGCAGGAGCCCTGCTAATGCAGCTGTGCTCCGTGCCTGTAATCCCCGGTGAATGAATGAAATGTAGGTCATTGACCTACATTTCCTTCAGTCGCGGTGATGCGTCCCCTGGTGGATGTCCTCATATGACCTGGAGCGTGGGAAAAAGTTCCCAGGCTGCAGTTCATGAGAACATCCAGCAGGGGCGCATCACCGCAACTCAATGTAAGTATAGATCACTCTGCTTTCCTTTCAGCACCCGGGGATTACAGGCACGAGCGAGTGGTTTATCGCAGCTCGTGCCTGTAATATTAGTTAACCCCTTCAGATGGATTACTTCGTGGGACTTGATCGGACATCAGAAGGTATGTATCTTGTGCGTTTATTATTTTGCCAAGCGAGGGCCTGGAAATGGATTGAGAGAGCAATAAATTATTAAAACAACCGCTGTGTTTATTTCATTAAAATACTTTTAAATCATGTGTGTGTGTGTTTTATTAACCATTTCGTACTATTGGATTAATAATGGATAGGTGTCATAATTGATGCCTCTCCATTATTAATCTGGCTTAATGTCACCTTACAATAGCAAGGTGGCATTAACCCTTCATTACCCCATATCCCACCGCTACAGGGAGTGGGAAGAGACTGGCCAAGTGCTCGAATAGGCGCATCTTCCAGATGTGCCTTTTCTGGGGTGGCTGGGGGCAGATGTTTTTAGCCACGGGGGGGCCAATAACCATGGACCCTCTCCTGGCTATTAATATCTGCCCTCAGTCACTGGCTTTACCATTCTGGCGGAGAAAATTGCGCGGGAGCCCACGCCAATTTTTTCCGCCATTTAACCCTTTATTTTAGCAGCTACAGCGCTGAAATTTTGCACATACACACTACTAATATTAGTAGTGTGGAATATGCAAAAAAAAGAGGGGATATGAGATGGTTTACTGTATGTAAATCATGTCTCATATCCTGTCGGGTTTGTGCAGGAGAAATGAAAAGCCGGCAATTGAATTACCGGCTGTTCACAGATATCGCGCTGAATGAAATCTAAATACAGAATATATATATATATGTGTCTCAATGACATATATATATATATTGTATATATGTTTTAATGAACATTTGAGCACATAAATCCATTAGATGTCGGTTTTGCAAGCCTGCGCGAAAATCTCGCAGTACGGATGCCATACGGATTACATACGGAGGATGCCATGCGCAAAATACGCTGACACACCCTGACTACGGATCACTATTTTGGGAACATTTCTCCGTATTACGGCCGTATTACGGACGTATAATACGTGTCGTATTGTCTTACGCCAAGTGTGACCCCAGCCTTAGAAATACTGAGGTAAAAAACTCACCAAATACTGAATGTGTGCACGTGGTCTTAAGATTAGTGATGAGCGAGTATACTCGTTGCTCGGGTTTTCCCGAGCACGCTCGGATGATCTCCGAGTATTTGTGAGCGCTCAGAGATTTAGTTTTCCTTGCTGCAGCTGCATGATTTACAGCTGATAGACAGCTTGGTTACATGTGGAGATTCCCTAGCAACCAGGCAACCCCCACATGTACTCTGGTGGCTAGCAGCCGTAAATCATGCAGCTGCGTCAACAAAAACTAAATCTCCGAGCAATTACAAATACTTGGAGACCACCCAAGCGTGCTCAGGAAAACCCAAGCAATGAGTACACACGCTCATCACTAATGGCTAGCACTAATCAATGACAAAATGGATGTCTGAATGAGGCCCAGTTCATTCAGATGTCATTGATCTTTTGGATTCGATTTTCCTCGATATGTGGCTCCACCTCCCATAGGGGCGGAGCCGACTATTCATGATTGTAAATGATCGGCCCCACGTGACCGCATACAGTAAGCCGCGGCCAGACCAGGAAGGAGCGACAGCCGACGGGGGACCCGGGTAAGTATTTTTGATCCGATTTTGCTCAGTGTTTTGGATCTGATGTTCCTCAGTATTTTGGATCCAATTTTCATCAGTGTTTTGGATCCAATTTTCCTCAGTGTTTTGGATCTGATTTTCCTCAGTCTTTTAGATCCAATTTTCTTCAGTATTTTGCATTCATTTTTCCTCAGTGTTTTAAATCCTATTTTCCTCATTGTTTCGGATCCAATTTTCCTCAGTGTTTTGGATCCAATTTTCCTCAGTGTTTTACATCCAATTTTCCTCAGTGTTGTGGATCCGATTTTCCTCAGTGTTTTAGATCCAATTTTCCTCATTGTGTCGGATCCAATTTTCCTCAGTGTTTAGGATCCGATTTTCCTCAGTGTTTTGGATCTGATTTTCCTCAGTGTTTTACATCCAATTTTCCTCAGTGTTTTGGATCCAATTTTCCTCAGTGTTTTGAATCCAATTTTCTTCAGTGTTTTGAACCTGATTTTCCTTGGTGTTTTGGATGCGATTTTCCTCAGTGTTTGGTTAATGTAAACTTTTATCATCAGAGCTTCATCGGGTATTTTTTCATATGCTAAAAAAAAAAATTCTGTTGATTACAATATTAAAAAATAGGCAACACACTCTTTGCCCACAGATGGCATACGTATGTTGTCCATGATTTTTACAGCTCCACATGCTAGTATGGGTGATTTTGATTCAAGATACAGATCAAAAACGGACATGTCTCCATTCCTTTTCTTTTGGGGGGAGGGACCAATCAGACATGTGAACAGACACATAGACTATAATGAGTACATAGTCTACCCATGAAAAATAAGGATACACACATACAGGAAAAAACAGATGTCTGCATGAGGTCTAAAATGTACAGTGACCACGAGGATAGAGAGGTGCAGCCCGATGAGAACAGAAACAGTAATCTGCTCTGATCTGGTAGAATTCATGCTGCAGCTATAGTGCGGTCCACCCCAAAGGAATGTGCAAAGGTATTTCATAACTGTTAAATAAGCTTTACTTTGACTCCAAAGAGGTACTCAGCCACAAAGGCAGCAAAGTGGATAAGTGCAATGGTTACAGTTGCACTGAGACATCAAAGGGCAGCAGTTCTCTCTAGGAGGCACAAACATTCTCTTTTGAAAATGTCACAACCGAAAACTTTGAAGTAGCTACTATCGTTTATCCACTTCCCGCTGATCCCAATTTTTTGCTTTTGCACTAAGCTATATGGGATTGGACTTTCTTTTTGCAAGACAAGTTGTAGTTTTAATTGACACCATTCATTTAACGACTAATATACAATGTTATTTAACAGGTAAAAATGCAAGATTCTACATCTGGGCAAGAAAAATGTAAATTACATCTACATAATGGGAGGAATAGAACTAAGCAGCAGCACGAACAAGACTTGAGTAAACTAATAGATCACAGACTGCACATGAGTCAACAATGTGATGCAGCAGAAAAAATGCAAATACAGTTCTAGGATGTATTAAGAGAAGCATAAGTCTAGATCACATGAAGTAACTATCCCTCTCTACTTCACCTTGGTCAGACCTTCTCTGGATTAATGTGTCCAGTTCTGGGCACCACATTTTAAAAAAGACATTGAAAAACTGGAGCAAGTTCAGAGAAGAGCTACCAAGATGGTGAGCGGACTGCAAAGTATGTCCAACGAGGAACGGTTAAAGGCTCTGGGAATGTTAAGCTTGCAAAAAAGAAGGCTAAGAGGAGACTTAATAGCGGCCTACAAATATCTGAAGGGATGTCACAGTGTAGAGGCATCATCATTATTCTCATTTGCACATGGAAACACGAGAAACAATGGGATTAAACTGAATAGGAAAAGATACAGATTAGATAGTCGAAAAAAACTTTTTAACAGTGAGGATGATCAATGATTGGAACGTGCTGCCACGAGAGGTGGTGAGTTCTCCTTCAATGGAAGTCTTCAAACAGAGGCTGGGCAGACATCTGTCTGACATGGTTTAGTGAATCCTGCATTGAGCAGAGTGTTGGCCATGATGACCCTGGAGATCCCTTCCAACTCTAACATTCTATGCTATAATGTACTAAAAAACAAGCAAAAACATTTCAAGTGGAGCAAAATGGTTAACTAAATCTCTCACAGTTTAATAGTGTTCAGAGTGTAGATAAAAATAACCTAACATCACAATTCTTTGGGTCAGTTCAATTACGGCGATATCAAACTTATATAGTTATTTTTTATGTATATTTTTTTAAAAAAAGGGGTTTGTGTCACTATTTTCTGAAACCCTTCCGATTTTATTTCTCTATTGATGTGAGAGCTGCTTTTTTTTCCTCTATGGCTTAAATAAATGTATAGTTTGATTGTTCACAGCTTTGTGAAAGTGGAGAAATCAAATATGTGTACTTTAATATTTTTATATTGTTTACATTTTTTTCAACTGGAGAAGGTTGGATTATTCAAATACTATCTTTTTGTATTTTTTAAACTTTTTTAAAATGTATTTTTGTTTATTTTCTAGGCGACTTAAACCTGTGATCGTTTGATCTATATTTTGGATCAGATTTGATTAGCATTACAGTAGATTTTTAATTTTACTATCTCCTTTGAAGCACACTGGCATCCGGCTATCATACCACTTAAATGCCACTATCAGTATTTGAAAATAGCATTTAAGGGGTTAAAACAACAGCGATTGGAGCCAGCTCCAGTCACTACTGTCAGCAGAGGGTTCTGGCTGTATAACGCAGCAGGCACCTGCCGAGTATCAAGCTGGCCCAGTCCCTGAGCCTGCTCCAAATACTCATATCCAACATGTGACAAACATTGACACCAGATCTCAGGAAGGGGTTAAAGTCTTTCCAAAAAATATGCAACTACTTCCAATCTCAGGGCAGGTGCAGGTGGCAGTATGTTCTCTATCTGAGGAAAATGGTCCGATTATGCTAATCAGACTCTGCTCAGAGTTTGATCAGTGGGAGATTTATTTTTCTCAGATGTATTATCTACACCCAGCATAGGTGATAACTTTAAATATTGCGAATAATCCTTTAAGAATCCCTAGTACACATATGCACAATACTACCATGTCAATGCACTATTATAAATGGGGCATTAGAAAAAGTAGTTTAGCACTGATTACAAGTACTATCCATATTCTCCATTCATGAATAATGCCTGCATAATATGACAAATGATGATAAAAATCAACCCCGGGACCTCAGACCTTAGTCAAAGGGATAGGACATCTGTGCAAATACTATGCCAAAATTAATAATTAAAAACTCTTTTTATTTAGAAATTTTCTAAAATAAAAAAATGACATAGATGTATAAATCACGCCCCATGAGGAACTCAGTCACCTGATCTGCAAGGATCACAGTTCATCATGATTGGTCCCTATATATTTGTGATAAGTCATATTATATGTACCTAAATTCATATTGTAATCATATCATATGTTCACAACATCCAGGGATATATTTAGAACTAAAGAAGAATAAATACCACGCACACAGTGCATGTCCAGAGCCCCAACGTGGCTTCCTCAGGGTCGGGTGTTTCATATGTATGTCATTTTTTTTATTTTAGAAAATATCTAACTAAAAGTGCTTTTAAATATTAATTGTGGCATAGCATTTGTAATGGTGTTCTATCCCTTTGACTAAGGTCTCAGGGGTTGGTTTGTATCATTAATTGAATAGGGTACATCCCATAATATATGTATAGGTTGATTTAAGGAATGACTCAGACATCACTTTAAGTAAATAACTTTTGTTCATAACAGTTAACAAATTATGAACTTTATGTTTTCCTTAATGTGAACTTACCTATATTAGTATTTGCCTTTCCTTTGAAAAATATTATCTGAAGAGCACAGCGTCTGCAAAGGAAGGAAATGTGAAATAAATGTTCCTGTATATCTAACTACTTGCTGGTTGAATTACAGATCCTTTCATCTTTCCATGCAAATACAAAGTATTAACCCACAACAACACTATAAAAATTATTATTACAGATCTGAGCACACATTACACTTATAGAGAAAACATAGGGGAGCATAAAGGTCCACAAGGGAGACAACAGGTTTATGGTGGAGAGTACAGGTCCATAAGGGGGAATGCAGGTATATAGGGGAGACAGCAGGTTTATAGTGGAGAGTACAGGTCCGTAAGGGTGAACACAGTTATATAGGGGAGACAGCAGGTTTATGGTGGAGAGTATAGGTCCGTAAGGGGGAATGCAGGTATAAATGGGAGACAGCAGGTTTATGGTGGAGAGTACAGGTCCGTAAGGAGGAATACAGGTATACAGGGGAGACAGCAGGTTTATGGTGGAGAGTACAGGTCCGTAAGGAGGAATACAGGTATACAGGGGAGACAGCAGGTTTATGGTGGAGAGTACAGGTCCATAAGGGGGAATGCAGGTATATAGGGGAGACTGCAGGTTTATGGTGGAGAGTACAGGTCCGTAAGGGTGAGTACAGTTATATAGGGGAGACAGCAGGTTTATGGTGGAGAGTACAAGTCCGTAAGGCGGAATGCAGGTATGAATGGGAGACAGCAGGTTTATGGTGGAGAGTACAGGTCCATAAGGGGGAATGCAGGTATATAGGGGAGACTGCAGGTTTATGGTGGAGAGTACAGGTCCGTAAGGGTGAGTACAGTTATATAGGGGAGACAGCAGGTTTATGGTGGAGAGTACAAGTCCGTAAGGCGGAATGCAGGTATGAATGGGAGACAGCAGGTTTATGGTGGAGAGTATGGGTCTGTAAGGGTGAGTACAGGTATATAGGGGAGACTGCAGGTTTATGTTGGAGAGTACGGGTCTGTAAGGGTGAGTACAGGTATATAGGGGAGACAGCAGGTTTATGGTGGAGAGTACAGGTCCGTAAGGGTGAGTACAGGTATATAGGGGAGACTGCAGGTTTATGTTGGAGAGTACGGGTCTGTAAGGGTGAGTACAGGTATATAGGGGAGACTGCAGGTTTATGGTGGAGAGTACAGGTCCATAAGGGTGAGTACAGGTATATAGGGGAGACAGCAGGTTCATGGTGGAGAGTACAGGTACGTAAGGAGGAATACAGGTATATAGGGGAGACACCAGGTTTATGGTGGAGAGTACAGGTCCAAAAGTAGGAGTAAAGGTACGTAGGGGAGACAACAGGTTTATGGCAGAGAGTACAGGTCTGTAAGGGTGAGTACAAGTATATAGGGGAGACAGCAGGTTTATGGTGGAGAGTACAGGTCCGTAAGAAGAAATACAGGTACATAGGGGAGACAACAGGTTTATAGTGAAGAGTACAGGTCCATAAGGGTGAGTACAGTTATATAGGGGATACAGCAGGTTTATGGTGGAGAGTACAGGTCCATAAGTAGGAGTACAGGTACATAGGGGAGACAATAGGTTTATGGCAGAGAGTACAGGTCCGTAAGGAGGAGTACAGGTACATAGGGGAGAAAACAGGTTTATAGTGGAGAGTAAAGGTCCATAAGTAGGAGTACAGGTACATAGGGGAGACAACAGGTTTATGGCAGAGAGTATTAGTCCATAAGGGTGAGTAAAGGTATATAGGGGAGACAGCAGGTTTATGGTAGAGTGTACAGGTCCATAAGTAGGAGTACAGGTATATAGGGGAGACAGAAGGTTTATGGTGGAGAGTACAGGTCCATAAGTAGGAGTACAGGTACATAGGGGAGACAGCAGGTTTATGGTGGAGAGTAAAGCTCCATAAGTAGGAATACAGGTATATAGGGGAGACAGCAGGTTTATAGTGGAGAGTACAAGTCCATAAGGAGGAATATAGGGACATAGGGGAGACAACAGGTTTATAGTGGAGAGTACAGGTCCATAAGTAGGAGTACAGGTACATAAGGGAGACAACAGGTTTATGGCAGAGAGTACAGGTCCATAACGGTGAGTCCAGGTATATAGGGGAGACAGCAGGTTTATGGTGGAGAGTACAGGTCCGTAAGGAGGAATACAGGTGCATAGGGGAGACAACAAGTTTATGGCAGAAAGTACAAGTTCATAAGGAGTACAGGTACATAGTGGAGGCAACAGGTTTATGGTGGAGAGTACAGGTCCGTAAGTAGGGGTACGGGGGTGCAGTGGGGGCGAAATGCCATTGTCTAATTTATGACTAACTATGGCATTCTGTATGGCAGAAGTCTCACTCCAAGTGTCTGACTATAGGAGATTTCTATCATAGCGCATGGAGGCACACGCCACTCTTCAGGCGTTCCAGATTTATGAAGAGGCATGCACCCCTCCATGAATCAGGAGCGTCTGACTCCATCACGCCACCTCATCAAGACCATTGAGAAAATCAATCATCTGGATGAATCGGGCACTATATATTTTTGCAGGGAATAACACATTGACAGCTTACTGCTATCTGGCACTACTATGCAGGTTATCCGATATATGGCAGTATGAGCCATACCTTTATTATCGCTACTTATGTTGTTTCAGTTTCTTGTCATGGAGGGCTCATATCATTTTGCAACAGAGCCGTATATAATTTTAATTTTAAATATTTTTAAATTTAATTTGTAATTTCTGTGCTCCAGTGCAACATTGGAAGCACAGGGACGTACAGTTTGAGCCGACAGACTTATATGCATTATTATGAATCCATTCAATGATTCATAATAACGTTGTTTGCATAAGACCTAAGGCCACATTCGCACGTTCAGTAGGGTTGAGCGACCTTTACTTTTATAGGATCGGGTCGGGTTTCATGAAACCCGACTTTTTCAAAAGTCGGGTCGAGTGAAATCGGCCGATCCTATAAAAAAGTCGGGGTCGGGGTCGGCCGAAACTCGAAACCCAATGCAGTGCATTGGGTTTCCAATGGTTCCCAGGGTCTGAAGGAGCGGAAACTCTCCTTCAGGCCCTGGGATCCATATTTAAGTGTAAAATAAAGAATTAAAATAAAAAATATCGCTATACTTACCCTCTGATGCGCCCTGGTACTAAGCGGTAACCTTCCTTCCTTAGAATCAGCCTTCCAAGACCTTGCGGTGACGTCGCGGGGACATCGCGGCTTGTGATTGGTCGCGCGGCCGCCCATGTGACCACTCGCGCGACCAATCACAAGCCGCGACGTCACCGTGACGTCACCAAAGGTCCTGGAAGGGCTGATTCTTAGGAAGGAAGGCTGCCGGAAAGAAGCCGAGGGTGAGTATATTCCTATTAGGTATATACTCACCCTCGGACGCGCCCTGCTTCTTTCCAGCAGCCTTCCTTCCTAAGAATCAGCCCTTCCAGGACCTTCGGTGACGTCACGGTGACGTCGCGGCTTGTGATTGGTCGCGCGGCCGCCCATGTGACCGCTCGCGCGACCAATCACAAGCCGCGACATCCCCGCGACGTCACCGCAAGGTCCTGGAAGGCTGATTCTAAGGAAGGAAGGTTCCCGCTTAGTACCAGGGCGCATCAGAGTGTAAGTATAGCGATATTTTTTATTTTAATTCTTTATTTTACACTTAAATCTGAATTCCGATACCAATTCCCGATATCTTAAACATATCGGGAATCGGTATCGGAATTCCGATTCCAGATTCAGAAGATCGCCGACTTCATGGTCGACCCCACACAGGGGTCGGGTCGGGTTTCATGAAACCCGACTTTGCCAAAAGTCGGCGACTTCTGAAAATTGCCGACCCGTTTCGCTCAACCCTAACGTTCAGTGTTTGGTCAGTATTTTACCTCAGTATTTGTAAGCCAAAACTAGGAGTGAGTGATAAATACAGAAGTGGTGCATATGTTGTAGATTGTGAGCCCTCGCGGGCAGGGTCCTCTCTCCTCCTGTACCAGTTATGACTTGTATTGTTTAAGATTATTGTACTTGTTTTTATTATGTATACCCCTCCTCACATGTAAAGCGCCATGAAATAAATGGTGCTATAACAATAAATAATAATAATATGTTTCTATTATACTTTTCCTCTATTTGTTCCACTCCTGGTTTTGGCCTACAAATACTGATGTAAAATACTGACCAAATACTGACCTTGTGAACGTGGCCTAATAGTTATCAACAGAGGCGTATTTACAGTACTACGGGGGCAGCCGGGGCATGTAGGGCCGCCTAATGTGGTGGTCCAAAGTGTCTGCCCTGGCAGCTGCATTCTGCTACCCCCAAACTGTGAGTCAGCAGTTGTCTCAGCTGGCTGTCAAGCGGACACCCAGCACAGAGAAGCTGCAGCACGCTGGCTCCCAGTGTTCAATAGTACTCACATCTAACAGACGCGAGTACAATTAAAGCTCTGGCTGCCAGGTCAGAGCGACATCAGCAGCGTGATCATGTCATGTGATCATGATGCTGATGTCACTTGCCGGTGCAGCAGAGGGGTGGTATGTGCTCCACATTACTGGAGCTGAAGACACCGAAGATAAGGGGGGTATTTACTGGGTGGCTGGGTGGTGTTTACTGGGCAATGGTGTATTTAGTGGGTAGGGGGGTATTTGCTGTGTGTGGGTGGTATTTACTCTGTTTGGTGGGGTATTTACTGTATGTGTGAGTTGGGTATTCACTGTGTGTGGGGGGGAAGTATTTACTGTGTGGGGGGGCAGTCACTGTGTGTGGGGGGGTATTCACTGTGTGGGGGGGAAGTATTTACTGTGTGGGGAGATTTACTGTGATGAGGTTTTTAGTGTAATGGGGATGGTGAGATTTCGTGTAATGGGGTATGATTCCAGGACACAAATTTGGAGAGCAAGGAAGTGACAGGTGCAGAGTGCAGACACAATATGGGGAACGAGAGAAATTTGAAGACACAATGAGAGGAGGAAGGTATGAGATGGGAGGCATGTATGGGGGAAGGGTGCAGACACAGTATGGTGAATGGTGGTATGGGTGCTGACACATTATGAGGAGCAAGGGGAAAATGTATGATGACACAGTATGGGAGTGATGGGATGGAGGCTACACAGCATGGGGAGTTGGAGGGATGTCTAAGGAGGCAGTATGGAAAGTGAGAGGATAAATATATGAGGAGGGCGGGGAAAACAGCGAGGAGACAGTATGGGGGAAAAAGTGTGAGTGGGCACAGAATAGAGACTGAGTAATGTGGGGGTGTAGCATGGGGCAACAGTGTAAGGGCACAGCCAGGAGGTGACAGTATACCAAGAGGGGGTGTGATGAGGGGGCATAGTTTAGAGACTGGGCCCTATAGGGAGGACTCAGTGTGAGAGAGCAGTGTGAAGAGGGGGCGGTATGGAAAGGAGGGAGCAGTGTGGAAAGCATGTACCATAAGAGGGTCAGCGTGGGGTCATATTTTGTGCAGGGAATATAGTGATGGGCAATTATTTATTCCGGGGCTCAGTGTAGGGCAGATATTTGTGGAGCGCCCCCAGATGCAGGGCCACGGGGTACTCGGTACCGGGCCTCTCTGTCTCAGTTCTGGGGTCGTCACGGTGGCTAGACCTGGTCCGTGACCCTGCTAAGGGGCGTCCAATGAAAGATGAGATAATGGTGCGTGGTGCAGGTCACGATGAATAACGAGGACACAGGGTTGCAGTCTCTTTACCTCTTTACTGAAGGCTTCAGGATCCTCAATCCAGAGTACTGTTAACAGGGCTGGCTGAGACCGGCCGGTCCGAAGGCACCTCCAGAGTTCCCTTTGCAGGTGGAAATCTGTGCCTACCGTCTAGCGCCTGTGTGTTGTAGTACTTCCCTGCTGAGCACCACGGGATAGTCCTCACAACTGTTGTGTCTGTTTCTGATGTTCTTTCTCACAACTTATATCTGTTCTGATGTTCTTCTCCGTCCCCCAGATGATATGGCTAGGACGCACTCGTATGACGGGTAGGCCTGGAGTTCTTCCGGGACCCTAGTGATGCCCCTCTCCCACAGTTGCCCCCTATGTCTGCTTAGGTGATTTAGGTGAGACAGCCAACCTATAATTAACTGTCCTGCCGTTGGTTTGAAGTAATGCTTGGAGCCCAATACTTCCTCGGCGTTCCGGCCACTGGCTACACGCCTCAGTAGGATGTTGCCTCGATCTTACGGCACGACTCCTACTGGTGTTATCTCCTTTTTGCTGTGATCTCGTTTCTCACTCTCCACAATAAACCTCGCTTCTTGTTCTTTCTTGAGATACCGCCGCAATGTAGTGCAGGTGCGGCTCCTTAACGCTCTGTCTTGTTTGCTAGGCCTCTGTCAGGATCCCACCCCTGACAGGGACCCCCCTGAATCTTCCCCTGCAACACCCCCTGCCACAGGATGTTGCCTGGTTCCAACCCAAGCAGCTTCTGTCTAACTTCCTATCCAACCCCCAGTTTTACCAGAGTGTGAGGAGTGGCCTAATACATAGTACCCTTTGCTCCCCCTGGAGGCCAGACTGTGAAGTGTATTGGTGTCTGTGATACCTGGTCAGGTGAACTCCTTCAGTGCCATCAGACGTACCATCACTCCCCTTAGCGGCGGAGCGTCAGTACTGCAACGACCAGGACTCTGGGGCGCTGCACTTGTATTTGGGAGCATTATAATGACACTGTTATCTTTCAGGGTATCGTGTGGGGATGTGCTGAACAAGACCGGAGAAGATGGAAGTCTGTAGAGATGGCTGTTGATGAGAAAACTCATGGAGTCTGGACAAGATGAAGAAGAAAACAAAGAGAACGACTCCAGAGACAATGTCATCCATAAGGTACCTAGATGTAAATGTTTTTTGTGATACTAATTCTCATTTTTATTTATGTTAAGAGCATTAAAGGGGGTTGTCCAAGTTTGTGTAGAGTCTGCAGTCATTCTAGGTGACTGCAGACTTCTGAAATCCCACAGTGCACACTGCACGCTGTCAGGATTCTCTGGTGCTGGTGATTTGGATATATGTGGTCACATGCTGACTAGACATGCGTGGTCTCATTCAATGAAAATGAATTGAGTGAGGCCGGGCATGTTTAGTCGGATTGTGGCCAGAAGTATCCAAATCACATACCTGTGCAAGGGAGAATCCTAAAAGTGTGCAGTGCGTGCACTGTGAGAATCAGAAGCCTGCAGCCACCTATAGTGACTGCAGATTTTCATCGCAAACCGGGATGCACTCTTTAATTATAAATTGAAGCCCTGCAGCCAATCCTAACAGCATGTAATATCCTCACAGTCAGGATTCCGCTCTGCTTGCTGGTTCCAGCGGTCATCACTCATATGTGATTTTCATACTTACGCTGTTACGTAACTACGAGCTTTTCTTCTGCTTCTCTCAGTTTTTCACTGAACATTGAATTAGGAAGAGCAGCTCGTCGGCATGTGACTTAAGGCCCCGTCTCACATAGCGAGATCGCTAGCGAGATCGCTGCTGAGTCACAAGTTTTGTGACGCAACAGAGATCTCAGTAGCGATCTCGCTATGTGTGACACGTACCAGCGATCAGGCCCCTGCTGCGAGATCGCTGGTCGTGTCGGAATGGCCTGGACTTTTTTTTGGTCGTTGAGGTCCCGCTGACATCGCTGAATCGGTGTGTGTGACACCGATCCAGCGATGTCTTCACTGGTAACCAGGGTAAACATCGGGTTACTAATCGCAGGGCCGCGCTTAGTAACCCGATGTTTACCCTGGTTACCAAAAAAACAAACAGTACATACTCGCCTTTCGGTGTCCAGGTCCCTTGCCGTCTGCTTCCTGCTCTGACTGCCGGCCGGAAAGTGAGAGCAGATCACAGCAGTGACGTCACCGCTCTGCTCTCAGTGTACAGCGGCACTGTCAGAGCAGGAAGCAGACGGCAAGGGACCTGGACACCGAAAGGCGAGTATGTACTGTTTGGTTTTTTTGGTAACCAGGGTAAACATCGGGTTACTAAGCGCGGCCCTGCGCTTAGTAACCCGATGTTTACCCTGGTTACCGGGTGCTGCAGGGGGACTTCGGCATCGTTGATGACAGTTTCAACGATGCCGAAGTCGTTCCCCTGATCGTTGGTCGCTGGAGAGAGCGGTCTGTGTGACAGCTCCCCAGCGACCACACAGCGACAAAACAGCGACGCTGCAGCGATCAGCATCGTTGTCTGTATCGCTGCAGCGTCGCTGTGTGAGACGGGGCCTTTAGTGTGCAAATCACATATGAGCCTGGGGTGGTTGGGGGTGAGGGGCACCAAACTGAATTCTTGCCCCGGGTGCCAGAAAACTTAGATACACCTCTGGTTATCAATCAGTCTCACAATCATATCCCAAAATCTGCTCCAGATCACTGTAGGCAGCCACATACATTAGATGAAAGTTGTCCGACCATCTTATGATTAGGTGGGTCCTTACTTTCCCCTGGCAGTAGACATCTAGAGAGATAAAGATGAGACATCTTGAATTTTTACAAGGCTAGACCCTTTGGTAAATTTGGTGTCTGATTATGTTTATTTGCCTCTCTCTAGAGGGAGGACATCCAAGCTTGGCGCTATATGGTAGGGTTTTGGAAGAAATAGCTCTGAGTCGAACAATACTTCTAGTGACAAGTATCTAAGGCTACGTTCACATTTGCGGTCTGCGCCGCAGCGTCGGGCGCCGCAGCGTCGCCGCATGCGTCATGCGCCCCTATATTTAACATGGGGGCGCATGGACATGCGTCGCACTTGCGTTTTGCGCCGCATGCGTCCCTGCGGCGCCCGCGTCCGGGCGCAGAGGACGCAGCAAGTTGCATTTTTGCTGCGTCCAAAATCAATGAAAAAAAGGACGCATGCGGCGCAAAACGCAGCGTTGTGCATGCGTTTTGCTGCGTTTTTGTTTGCGTTGTGCGTTGCGGCGCCGACGCTGCGGCGCACAACGCAAATGTGAACGTAGCCTTAGGCGTACCAACCCTTTAAAGGGAACCTGTCACCCCCAAAATCGATGATGAGGTAAGCCCACCAGCATCAGAGGCATATCTACAGCATTCTGTAATGCTGTAGATAAGCTTCCGATGTAACCTGAAAGATGAGAAAAAGAGATTAGATTATACTTACCTGGGTGGGCGGTCCGATCCGATGGGCGTCGGGGTCCGGTCCAGCACCCCCATCTTCTTACGATGACGTCCTCTTCTTGTCTTCATGCTGCGGCTCCGGCACAGGCGTACTTATTTGGCCTGTTGAGGGCAGAGCAAAGTACTGCAGGCGCCGGGAAAGGTCAGAGAGGCCCAGCACCTGCGCACTGCAGTACTTTGCTCTGCCCTCAACAGGCCAAATAAGTACGCCTGTGCCGGAGCCACAGTGTGAAGACAAGAAGAGGACGTCATCGTGAGAAGATGGGAGGCCCCGGACCGCGACACCCATCGGATCGGACCGCAGCAGGACCGCCCCTGGGTGAGTATAATCTAACCTCTCTTTCTCATCATTCAAGATACATCGGGGGCTTATCTACAGCATTACAGAATGCTCATCTTCGATTTTGGGGGTGACAGGTTCCCTTTAAAGCTTCTTGCAGAGAGACATCTGCAAAGTGTAGTATCTTCTTGTCACGATTTTACATCTAAATGTTAAATGCCCTTGAACCAGTTACTAAGTCAGTTAAACCTAAAAAACGACAGCTCTGAGGACTGTATTCTCTGCTGTAGACCTAGAAGAGCTCGGAATTCGGAGTTGTGTATAACCCTACCCACACCACTGATTGGCTGCTTCTTGTGTACATTGTCAGCAAGCTGCCAATCAGTGGTGGGGGCGGGGTTACACAGATTAGCTGGACTGGCTGGCATGTGACACCTAGTCCTTTCAGCCTAGTAAGTGGCACAATGCCAGAATCAGGGTCTCTGACCCTACATCATGCTGCTCTCAGATTAAATATCAAAAATATATTTTCTTTAATTGTATCCTTCCATCGCTAGAGCCTATGTTTCTAGAAAATATCTAATTTCCATCTATGGTGGAGAAGCAGAACATAGAATATATACATACAAAAAATTATAAAAATAAATTTGCAGAAATTCCTTTTTTATTGTTTAGACTTTTTCAAAAATAAAAACAGCTTTCCTTTGTGTGCCAGGAGCTCAGGTATACTCCCCTCCTTTTTAGAAATCTGTGTCTGGCTATAGAATAACTGGTCATGTGTGCAATAGGAAAAAAAGATTGTATAGCCCTGCTCCCTTGCTAAATCAAACCTAGTAATAATAATTATTATCTTTATTTATATAGCGACAACATATACCGCAGCTCTTTCCGGTTTAATCACAATTATTAGGGGACGCAGGGGTTTTCCAATTAACTATTTGTGATAAGTCATCAATATCAGATTGGGAGGGTCTGAACCCTAGAACCCATTAGCTGTTTGCTGCTCCTGAGATGGCCAGATGTAAACAGTGCACAGCGCCATCACTGTGTAGTGGCCATTCTCAGGTACTGCAGGTCAGCTCCTGGCATCTGAATTTTTTTTCACGCTCATGACCTTGAATGGGTGAGTTTCATCCGATTTACGGGAGCTTTTTTTCACATGCAGACTTGGTGTAGCAGAGCTGGGTTTGCATAGTAGCACAGCATGTAGTCATATCCCGATGCATCTTCTGTGATTTTATCATAAGACTATAGGTAAGACAAATTCTGCTCTGCTACATCAGTATAACAATCCTGTGTCTAACCAGATTCAAGGTATTGAGAAATATTCTATACATTGTAAAAGGAAGCAACATTGTTAAACAAGAAATGATTGAACCACATGCACATTGGACAGGAACTGATGTGCACAGTAGCAATGTCCATACTGCGCTGTGGAATATGTTGGTGCTATATAATCAACAGGAAATAAATAAACAACAAAAATGCAGAAAAAACACAGTGTGAAACCAGCCTAACCGAGGCAGAAATCAGCCACTTATTAGCCAAATCCCTACAATGTATTACATTCATATTTACCAATATCATCAGGTTCATTCAGTTAGAAACTTAATTAATATTAACAATAAAAGAAATGTTTCCAGTAGAGATAATTAACGGCAACCTTCTCATTACAGCAGTAAGTACCGAAGAGTGACACGTAGTCAATATGCGCAAACTAATTATTCTAGTCACTGTTAATATTCGCAGTATTTGTGCAATAGACAATCTTTAATTGAATGAGAAGATTGATTTTGTCAAATCTTAATTTTTTTTTAAACATTTCCATTTTTCACACTCCCATAGTTCTTCTCTACTGTGCTCACTGCTGCCCCCTGCTGAGTTATGCGGTTTCTAATCAAGAAGGTAAGAGACAACTGAGCAAGAGAATTTCTGCTGGAAAATTTTGTAATGATTATTATTATTATTATTTAATATTATTATAGCACCATTTATTCCATGGCATCTTACATGTGAAAATTCACCAGTAGGGGAGTTAAATTGTATGTGGCTTTCTGCAGCTAGGATGGATAATCTGTATGCAGTGAGCTCCCCCCTGTGGTGACACTAGGTAGCTGTTATGGTAGAATCATCATCATTGCTTGGTCGTCATCTACCACGGCAATCGTATGGTAGGTATGTCACTGAAATTCATCTTATGGACAACTTTAATTTTATTAGATTTCATGTAATATTAGAAGCTATGGAAACATGGTGCTCAGCCTATAAACAAAAAAAACCCCACAAGATATCTGGAACACAAGCAGTCACCACGTGTCTAAATGGACAAAAAGGCTATAAAATGGTAACAAAGGGCTTCCAACAAAAAACATTGCATGACGCATGGAGGAGGTCAGCGGCAAAGGCACAATACTACGACTAGGGACAAGTAAATCTTTCACAAGTCATGAATGGGAGTCTGCAGCCATATTGCTTCCTCCAAAAGCTAGGTGAGCCGAGGCAAACAGGAACCACAACAGCTCCGAGCGGAAATAACAGGAAGTCAATGTGGAAAAATGACCGTCCAGACAGGATGACTTTATGGGACCTGTTTTACAAGAGATTTTCCGTTCTTAGATCTAGTTAAACACCGGTTAATTACTAATAATGCCTCATATCCGAGGACTAGAAGTCACTGGAAAAAGGATGGAAGCACACAGCTCTTTATAATTATAGGAAAACAAAAACCTAAAGCCACAAGCCGGGCAGAGAAGGAGGAAAGTTCTTGTCAGGTGGAATTCACACACACACACAAGACTTCAAGGACTAGAAAATACAGTAATATAGTCATTTCCTTCTCAAATGAAGCATTTTATTGGAAAAGGAGCTTCACTCTAACAAATGTTCTATGCAATCCATGTACCGTAATATACAATTTATTATCTATCTAATATTGATCAATCAGTACTGTATATCCAGAAAAGAAAGTAGCACCATACTTAAAGGGACTGTTCAAGCTATGACCCATCACTAATGGCGGGGCCAGTCATTTATATTCACCTTCACACCTGCTTGTCTTTATTCAGTTTCCACCCCCTCATCTTTGATTGATAGTTCTGGCTTCATAGAGTCAGAGAAGGTTGGCGATATATGGAAACTAAAAGGCGGGACGGTGTATATAAATGATGGACCCCACTGTGAAGCACTGGGTGGTGGGTGTTAGCTTGAACAGTTCCTTTAAGTATAAAGCTGCTTTCTTTTTTGGCCTATATTTGGTTTGAACAGTTATTCTGTCCTGACAGACTCCCTTTAATGGGACAGTCTTTTAATACATTTCTGTCAAACCCACAGCATTCCCCAGATAGTGTCATATACCTTAAAAAAGAAAACACTTTGAAGTTATCCAGCGCTGCATTCTAATGTGCACTGAGCAGTCTGATGGGTGTCTCCAGACCGTGCTGAGTGGCCTCTCTCTCTGCCCTGTAACATTGCCCTCCACCTATGAATATCATGGATGACGTCTTCAACCTCATTCACACACTGGCAAAGCCTCACGCCTGCACATGTATATATAACACCCCTTTAAGCCATCTCCATGGGCATACAGTAGTTGTATAGAGAAAACCTGATGACAGGTTCCCTTTAAAGTGTGAACAAGGTGCAAGCCTCAGGTTACCGACTCCAAATCATCCTTTATATACTCCCGCAGATAATGGCAGCACTCCAAAGTACGATAGAAAAAAATAGCAGTGGTTTATGCACCTAAGTGGCATGCAATGTTTCATCTACCAAATATAACTGAGCAAAGCTCATTGGAGAAAGGCACGGGCATATTTGAGAGTCAAATGGGTGAATAAATCACTGCTAATTTTGTATTTTGGAGTGCTGCCATTTTTTTGCATTACATCTATCTATATAAATATATTTGTCTCTCCTGTCTATCTATTTCATATCTACCATATATACTCGAGTATAAGCCGGCCCAAGTAGAAGCAGAGGCACCTAATTTTGCCACGGAAAACTGGGTAAGCTTATTGACTCTAGTTTAAGCCGGGTATGTATTGTCCCCTCATCCCTATCCCAGTATGCGTGGTTCCCCCTGTCTGTGGAGAAAACCAGGCACCGCTCATCACCTATTCCAATACAATCCCAACAGTGAAACATGGTGGTGGCAACATCATGCTATGGGGGCTGCAGGGACAGGATAACTGGTTGTCATTGAAGGAAACATGAATGCACTAAGCACATAGCTAAAATAACAAAGGAGTGGCTTCAGAACAACTCTGTGACCATTCTTGACTGGCCATTGAAATATTGGCACGGTCTTGTGCCACCTACCACGAAGTGCTGTATCCGAGTGACATATAATATAGCAGGCTGTGGCCGCAGTCGTACATCTTTGTCAGCTGCACGCCATTATAAGACATACTTTGCATTTAAACCAGCATGAGATCCTATATGTCTGTCTCTTGTTCCCCAACTCATAAAACGACTTTGCCATGTTTGGAGCACTAAAGCCGGATTCTTCTTTTTATTACCGCCCTTCTAAACTACGCTGGATATTAGAGGGTTGAGTTCCATCTCGAGAAGAGCTCACTTCATGAACTGTTGCTTTTGGCATCAATGATTGTTATCGAATCCAACCCAATACTTGACCTAGTGTACAGCACAAACCAAGCACTTTTGCATCATGCCCAAACTTGTCTGAAAACCCATTGACATTGAAGTTTATAAGTTACGCCCGACTGGCAAACAGGATTGTACAAAACATGAAATGCCAAAATCTAAAATCGTGCTGTGCACAATTTTCTTGAAAATAAAGAGAAATGTATGGTCTACTCTTCACAAAGGGTCGGCTACTCTTCCAAATATTCAGTTTTTCCAGTGAATCTCTAGATAGAAGGTGTGGTGTACTCAGCACATTTATGGACTAGAAAAGCTGAGGCATGTGAACTTCTTCTAAAAAGATCTGACCACTGGGTCACAATGGCAGGATATCTCAGAGTGGATTTTCATTTAACTCTATGGGGCACCATCGGTAGTGGATTATTATAACTTTCTTATCTTATGGTTTTATATATAACACTTTGGGACATTAGAATTTTTGTGATAAAGAAAATTTAGCTTCCCTACTCTTAAAAGTCTGGATTTCTAGGCTGACTGTTGCTTCTCTAGGTTTTCAATCTGTGGTATGCAATGTATGTGTACATTATGGGGGTACACACATGATTCTTATTGAGTTGACTGTGAAGTATTGGAAGATATAATAATTAGCATGAATAAAGGGAGCGTTGAGGAGAAATCATCGGGCAATGGTTCTGGTAAAGAAGAGGAGTGGTGGACAGCAGGAGGCCTTTAGTTGATGGACTCTTGGGAGAAAAAAGGAAGCATTGGGGACAGAAATTACAAGAATAAATGGGAAGCAAGGGAAAAAATAACACAGCGGCTATAGAAGGGCAGAGTGGAGACAGTAAGTGGGTAGAGACTCAGTTGGAGGCAAGGGGGATGCAATAGATTGAAGGTGGATGGAGGGAAAGAGGTGATACAAGTGATAGGGCTCTACGGGAGGAAAGACATGGAGACAATAAAAATGGCATGGAGAGGGGACAAACAGCCTGATAGGAACTCTGCGGAGGATAAGGGATTATTCAGACATAAGTTTTCACATGTGTTTTTCATAAAGAGAAATCTTACTATGGGTCTGTTCACATGTCCATGTGTATTTTTGAAGCCTGAGTGATCCACACAAAATCATGGAGACATGTCCAATTTTGATCCAAATCAATCAAGTCTGTGGGTCAGTGAAAATATTGGGCAGCAGTAAAATGCCATCCAGATACTTTCCCTTTTTCATTTATTGTTGAATAGGAGAAGCTTAGGAAACCTCCATTTTTTATGCAAGAAAAACTGATTAAACTCTGACCATATTCCCATGGCAAAAACTGACCCGCTACCAAATCCTAATGAAAATCTTTTAAAAAACACAGCTGAAGCCCAGACTGGTTTTTGTTTCCAAAACCAGAGGCATTAGGTGCTGGGATTCTGCGATAGGAAAAAGAGGTGATGCACAAAATGAAGGGTACTGTGGGGGAGGAGGACACAGGGAGTGTCTTTTATATCATTGAGGCCAGCAGCTGACACTGGTGAAGGGTTGCCAACTTGACTTTTCATTTTTTTCTGGACAGCTTATCAAAAAATCACAGACAGACAATATTTTTAATGGGCACATTGGAAAACCATAATAAATCATTATGATTATCAGTGATCCACATTTACAGTCCATAATTCTGATATGAAGACATCAGGTGCATTCACTGTGCACTGTAAAATGATGTCATTTTGTGCACCATTATTACAGACTGTCTTGGAATATCTGGATGGTTTGGCAACCCAGCGTCGGTGTGCAAGTCACTACGTGGAGCACAGCAGTGAAGTCGTGTGCTACCCATCACTTGCATGCTGAAATAAGCTACCAGCTTCTGCACTGACTATGGAAGAGGACACTGCATGTCATGGGAGTGAGGGAAGGGGACTAGAATCTTTTATTTTTATATATATATATTGTGGAAGGTCGGCTCACTTAGCTGCTCCCCGAGGTAGACACAGGAACACTTTTAGGTCTCTAGGTGGTTTATCGCTTCATAAACCATAAAGCCCAAGATCATAACAAAACAGCCTTTCTGGCACAAATGAAAATAAAAAGTCCATACAAAGTCCTTCCCAGTATGAGTTCTGCCTTCTGGGACAAACACACAAGGCAGCTCTCACTGGAGCTTCAGTCTGGAGTCTTCCTTCCTCCAAGGGCTGTCCCACACGTCCAGATAATTCCGGTACCGGAATAAATCGGTACCGGAGTTATCCGTGTCCGTGTGCCTGGGAACTCACGTAGGCCATACGTGCGGCACACGTGTGCCGCCCGTATGGCGAGTGGGTACCACACGGAGCGTGTGGTACCCACGCGTGTGGTACCCTGCATCGCGGATCCATATGTTCCCTGCAGCAGCGTTTGCTGCAGAGAAAATATGAAGAATAGTGTTTAGAATAAAGATCTATGTGTCCGTCGCCCCCCCCACCCCCTGTGCGCCCCCCCGCTGTTCAGAAAATACTTACCCGCCTCCCTCGCTGCTTCCTGGTCTGGCCGCGGCTTCTAGTGTATGCGGTCACGTGGGGCCGATCATTTACAGTCATGAATATGTGGCTCCACCTCCCATAGGGGCGGAGCCGACTATTCATGATTGTAAATGATCGGCCCCACGTGACCACATACAGTGGAAGCCGCGGCCAGACCAGGAAGGAGTGACAGCCAACGTGGGAGCGGGTGAGTATTTTCTGAACAGCGGGGGGCGCACAGGGGGTGGGGGGGCGGCGGACACATAGATCTTTATTTTAAACACTATTATTCATATTTTCTCTGCAGCAAACGCTGCTGCAGGGAACATATGAATCGCGGCTTCAGCACCATGTGGGGGGGACAGCGCTTACTGTAGCGCTGTCTCCTGCACGCACACGGACCCCAGACGGAGAATGTCCGTGTGAGGTCCGTGTTTTACACAGACCCATTGACTCTATTGGGTCCGTGTAATACGTGCGCTCCCACGAACACTGACATGTCTCCGTGTTTGGCACACAGAGACACGGTCCGCAAAAAATCAATGACATCTGAACAGATGCATTGATTTTTATGGGTCTACGTGTGTCAGTGTCTCCGGTACGTGAGGAAACTGTCACCTCACGTACCAGAGCCACTGACGTGTGAAACCGGCCCAAGACAGCACAGACAGAAAAAAAAACACTGGCTGAACATCTAACTCCCTCCAACCACACCCTTGAGGTGGAGATATGGTGAGTAGGCATCTCGCCCATCTCTTACCTACTCAACCATGAAAGCCAGTCCCTTGAAACAACTGATTTACTCTCAGCGCCTATCATGCTGGAAGAAAACTTATGGCTTTCACATCACGCAGGATAACAACCTTTGCGACACAAACCTCCCCTCACATACAGCACCAGTTACCCAGTCATAATATGTTGGAGAAGGGCCAGAACAGGGACATTATTACTGGTAGAAGCTAAAGATAGGGCACAATATACACAGCTCTGGCAAAAATTAAGAGACCACCACATCAAAACCCTGTCATAGGCAGCCCAATCTCCGGACCTGAACCCCATTGAAAACCTCTGGAATATAATCAGGAGGATGATAGATAGTCACAACAAGCCATCAAACAAAGAAGAACTTCTTACATTTTTGCTCCAGAAGCAGTGTGAAAGACTGGTGGAAAGCATGCCAAGACGCATGAAAACTGTGATTAAAAATCATGGTAATTCCACAAAATATTGGTTTCTGAACTCTTCTTGAGTTAGTATTGTTGTTTCTAAATGATTATGAACTTGTCTTCTTTGCATTATTTGAGGTCTGAAAGCACTGTTTTGTTTTTTTTTAATTTTGACCATTTTTCTTTGTCAGAAAAAAAATACAAAATGTATTGCTTGGAAATTCTGAGACGTTATGAGAAGTTTATAGAATAAATGGACAATTTACATTTTACTCAAAAATATACCTATAAAGAGAAAAATTAGACAAACTGAAGATTTTGCAGTGGTCTCTTAATTTTTGCCAGAGCTGTATAATACTGAAAGGGGTCCAGGATGGGGGACATTATGCCAGGATGGTGGACATATATTACTGTAAGGGACCCAGGAAAAGTGACATTATACCAGGATGGGGAACACATATTACTGGACGGGTCCAGGATAACGGAAATAATATCAGAATGGGGACATATATTACTGGAAGGGGCTTAGGGTGGGGGACATTATACTAAGGTGGGGGACATATACTATTAGAAGGGGCCCAGGATGAGGGACATTATTACAGGCAAGGGGCATAGGATGAGGGACATTATTACAGGAAGTGGGATACTGTTACATGAGAGGGCAAACATGTATGTCTTCACAGGATGTGGATAGCTTAAAGGACTCACACAGCTAACTAAAATATCTGGGAACCCAGGTTCAAATTTTGCATCGGGGCTCATCAGACTAATTACGCCAGTGGTCATATGTCACTTCCTTTAATAGCTTCTGTTGTTTGAAACGGTTAAGAAACGGTTAATCTTAGGGCAATGTCTGCTCAGAAACTACCCACTCTTTTTGCTTCGTTCTACAGTACCAGGAACGATAATGATTAATGATGAGAGAATATACTCGTTACTTGAGATTTCTCAAGCATGCTCGGGGGTCCTCCAAGTATTTTTTAGTGCTCGGAGATTTAGTTTTTCTTGCCGCAGCTGAATGATTTACATCAGTTAGCCAGCATGAGTACATGTGGGATTCCCTAGCAACCAGGAAACCCCCACATGTACTTATGCTGGCTAACAGATGTAAATCATTCAGCTGCGGCAAGAAAAACTAAATCTCCGAGCACTAAAAAATACTCGGAGGACCCCCGAGCATGCTCGAGAAATCTCGAGTAACGAGTATATTCTCTCATCACTAATAATAATGTTTCAAAAATTTAATTCACACACTTGTTTTTGTTCCTTTTGTTTTTTTAATCTTTCAGTAATTTTCACCAATTTTAACGAATTGGAAAAAATGCAAGTAAAAACACATAAAAAATACCCACAAAATGCAGCGCTTTTATGCAGAAGTTCCCCGCCAACCCAATAGTTTTTGCTGCAGAAAATAATGCTGCACAAATGCCATGTATGAACAACTATTAAAAATCTATCAGAAAACATATCCAGGCTTTTAGGCTGCGTTCACACAATTCGTTTTTGGTGAGTTTTTTACACTGCGTATATGCGTATCTGCGTATGGGTGCGGAAATTTTGCAGAAAATCTCCAACATCAAAAAATCACAAAAAGCTCATAGTGGGAAGGTAGCCTTAAACATCTTTTAGCCACTTAAAATTTCTAAAAATGCCAAGCAGAAAGAAATAACTAGTTAATTTACCTGTTTTTTTGCTTGGAAGCAGCTCTGTAACAATGCAAATCAATGGTAAAACTCAAAAGATGCTCGGAAGACTCCCGAACGTCTTTTGGAGCATTTTGCCATTGTTGTTGCTTACAGGAACACCACTAGCGGTTTCTTCAGTATTCAGTGGAGTGAAAAAAAAATGGAAAATGACAGTAAAAAAATATATAATTTTGAAGGAAAGACCCTCCAAAACCCGCCAGTGGCCAAAACAAATTCTGCTCCAAAACCTTCCTAAAATACTCTGTGTGCACAGGGCCCAAAACAAGTCAGGAAAAGAAAAAGTCCACCTGAAGCATCTTCTGCTTGAAAACCATTGTTGGTAAAAGACCCAGTGTGAACACACCATTGGTGTGGAGTTTTTATGTTTTTTGTGCATGGAGCTCTTTTTTAATTATCCTTTTGACTTAGGGTACCGTCACACAGTGAAATTTCCATCGCTGCGACGGCACGATTCGTGACGTTGCAGCGTCGTATAAGTATCGCTCCAGCGTCGTATACTGCGGTCACACGTTGCAATACACGGCGCTGGAGCGATAATTTCATGACGTATTTGCGATGTAGAAGCCGTTGGTTACTGTGCGCACATCGTATACAACCTGTGTCACACAATGCAATCATGCTGCCACAGCGGGACACTAGACGACGAAAGAAAGTTTCAAACGATCTGCTACGACGTACGATTCTCAGCGGGGATCCGGATCGCAGGAGCGTGTCAGACACAGCGATATCGTAAATGCATCGCTGGAACGTCACGAATCGTGCCGTCGTAGCGATCAAAATTGCACTGTGTGACGGTACCCTTAGTAACCCGATGTTTACCCTGGTTACCAGCGTTAACGTAAAAAAAACAAACAGTACATACTTACATTCCGGTGTCTGTCCCCGGCGTTCTGCTTCTCTCCACTGTGTAAGCGCCATAGCCGGAAAGCAGAGCGGTGACGTCACCGCGTCACCGCTGTGCTCGCTTTCCGGCCGGCAGGCGCTCACACAGTGCAGAGAAGCTGAGACGCCGGAGGACTGACACCGGAATGTAAGTATGTACTGTTTGTTTTTTTTACGTTTATGCTTGTAACCAGGGTAAACATCGGGTTACTAAGCGCGGCCCTGCGCTTAGTTACCCGATGTTTACCCTGGTTACAAGCGAACACATCGCTGGATCGCTGTCACACACAACGATCCAGCGATGTCAGCGGGTGATCAAGCGACGAAAGAAAGTTCCAAACGATGTGCTACGACGTACGATTCTCAGCAGGGTCCCTGATCGCTGCTGCGTGTCAGACACTGCGATATCGTAACGATATCGCTAGAACGTCACGAATCGTACCGTCGTAGCGATGGAAATTTCACTGTGTGACGGTACCCAGAATCTGCCCCCAAAACCTCATAAAATCCTAATTTGAACATACCCTTAGAAGTTCAACTCCACTTCATTAGTACTTTACCCTTTGGCTTGATTAAGCATCCTAAATTCCCCTGTATACGTCTTCACCAAAGACAGATAAATACAAACTAATCAGAACCTGCGAGACTCATGATCACAGTCTGCAGTGATGCCAAAGCACATAAAGCCATCTGTCCTACTCCTATAAACTCCAAGATAACGATCAATATCTGTGTGCAATTAAATCCTTTATCTTTCTGGGCCGTGCCTGGGACCTGATTATAACACCGCGCTGAGGGTTTGTTTGTTTTTATTGATAACATCAGAAGTCTGGTTGTCTCCATGAGAAATAAAAATTACATTTTCATGTACAGAAAAGACTTTTCGAAAGACTGTGGTACAGAAAAGAAAATATAAAGCCGTCTTTCTGTCTTACATGGGAAAATATTGCAACGTGAGAATTTCGAGAATGTAATAAACGCTTCTATCTGTTCTATTAACTGATCAGGGTCAAGTGCCAATTTGGGATTATCATCAAGTGAGGATATGACGTGGCTGTTTATCAGTCTCTTTACCCACGCGTCAAAGGCATCTGAATGGCCTAATATACAAAGTGTTAATACCAAAAAGTATATGGTGAAAAATATTAGAAAACTTAATAAGGAAGGGGGACAATTTTGGGATTCAGAAACAAGGCCACAGATATTAGCGACCGACAAAAATAGATCCGGTGTAAATCAACATGTCCAAAACTTCACTTCCCCAACATTACAAGCCATGGAGAATTGGGTTCTCATACACATTAGATGGTCATCCAGTCCTGACAAAAAGGCAGGTTTAAGGTACTTTAGTCTAAAGTGTTTGCGAAAAGATAAGGGATAAGGGTGCAATCAGGCAGCCTTATAAATCAAGCCGAGAGCAGACCATGATGTTCAGGCTGGCCGGTGGCTCTCCCGACACGAGTGTCACAGCTGCATAGGTATACATGAATCTGTCATGCTCTAGTCAGTAGAGCCGCCGGCCAGTCCATGCATTGTGGTCCGATCTAGGCCCAATTTATATGACTGCTCCCTAATAGGGGGGAGGGATTATCAGATCAAAGTGTGCAAAAATTCAGGCTGACATTGAGGTAAAAACTTGCGTACTCGAGATGAACCAAACATATTATGGTCCCCGATTCATCAAAATATTTACGAAAGAACACTAGAGCAAAACACAAGTCGCTAAAATTTTTGCTACTTTTGGTGTTTTCATACCAGTTTCAGATAGCTCCACCAAAATGGGAGGAGCTGAGGAGGAGCCTGGGTGGCACGATCGCCCAAATTCACCAATACCGGCAGCAATTTTTACACCAGAAATGTCACTTTGAATTTATTAAGAGCCATGCACCTGTTAAGCCCTTCACCACAAAGCGATTTTCCATTTTTTATTATTTTTTTATTCTCTCTTAGCCATATGAGGGCTTGTTTTTTGTGGCAGTTGTACTTTTGACACCATTCATTTTATCATGTGAAACACTAGAAAGTGAGAAAAAGATTACAAGTACATTCAAATTGCAAAAAAAGATCAATTTCACTTTTTTTTTTTGCAGATGTGGGGGGTTAATTTATCATATTTTCTGTATGGTAAAACCGATCTAACATTATGATTCTCCAGGTCAGTATGATTATGCAGATACCAAACGTGTATAGCTTTTTTATTTAAATAGTGAAATAAATTTAATTGTGTAGACATTTTCCAAGACCCGTAATGCTTTAAATTTTCAGGATCTGGGGCTGGGTGGGACTTATTTTTTGCATCCTCAGCTGATGTTTTTATTCATGTCATTTGTGGGTAGGTACAATGTCTTGATCGCCTCTTATTGCATTTTATTGCAATGTTGCGGCTGCCAAAAAAAACATAATTCTGGCCTTTTGATGTTTTTCTTAATACGCCGTTTACCAGTCAGATGAACTTACTTTATATTTTGTTAGATCAGACTTTTACGAATGCAGTGATATTAAATATGTGTATTTTCTCTTTTTTTTATAATTGTTTTATTTTTAATGGGGCAAAAGGGGGGTGAGTTGAACTTTTGTGTTTTCCTTTAATTTTTTTCATATTTTTTTAAACTTTTTTTTAACTTTTTACTGTATTTAATAGAGCCCTTAGGGAACTTGAAGCTGCTATCATACCATCGCTTGTGCTACACATAGCAGTACACCAACACCAGCATCAGTGCTGCTATACAGTGGGGGAAATAAGTATTTGATCCCCTGCTGATTTTGTAAGTTTGTCCACTGACAAAGACATGTGCAGTCTATAATTTTAAGGGTAGGTTAATTTTAAGATTGAGAGATAGAATATCAAAAATAAAATCCAGAAAATGTGATGATGTAATAAAATACCAAAAACTGGTCCATCAGTGATAACGCCATGAACATAATTCACCGAACTGCAGTAGTCAAAAACGGACCTCAGCAGTGATATCGGCATGTTTGCCTCATGACTATTGAGGCCAGGGATTGGCTGCAGCGGTCACATGAATGATGTCTGCCATGTGACCACCTGATAGAGCAATGGGACCACTAAAGTGGCAGCAATAAAACAGTTAAGCCACGTTCACATGGTCAGTATTTGGTCAGTATTTTACATCAGTATTTGTAAGCCAAAACCAGGAGTGGAACAATCAGAGGAAAAGTATAATAGAAACATATGCTCCACTTCTGTGTTTTTCACCCACTCCTGGTTTTGGCTTACAAATACTGATGTCAAATACTGACCAAAAACTGAATGTGTGAACGTGGCCTTAGTCAAAAATCCAGGGACAGTATATGCCAGTCTGTCTGTAGTTTTGCTGGGGTTACAATGCTTGAAATAACTTTCCAAAACGGTAGAAAATACAACACAATGGGCTCCTTCCGCCATACCTAGCCGCTGACTGTAGCTTTATTCTCTCTCAGCCGCTGTCTATTCTTACAAAGGAACAAAGGTTTTCATTTCTTTGCTAACAAACTGCCAACAGGGATTGTGCCGAAACCGTAGATTAAAGTTTATACATGGCTTTAGGTCGGCTGGATCTTAGTGATTCTTCTGCTATAAATAGTCGCGGTTCCAGGTGTTACTGCTATTTTGTTAACAAATCTCGGATTAAAATGCAAAAAGAAGCAAAGTCACTATAAAGAGATTAACCTACTTCTATAGAATAGTACGGTAAATAGTAGATATTGTTACTCGCTGATGTGCAGAAATGAAACTTGAAACTCCTATGCCCCATTGCAAAATCTTTAGCCACTTGGAGACATGGCCATTTTCATTTTTTTCTGTTTCTTATTCTTTTCCTCCTCATCTTCTAAGAATCACAGCCTTTTTTTATTTATCGTCAACATACCCATAAGAAGGATTCTTTTTTTTCTGTGGCAATAATTGAAAATGAAATCATTCATTATAATGTATTGAAAATGGGAAAAAGATTTTTTAGAGGATTGGAATTAAAGAAAAAAACTATTGTTGTTTTGGCTTTCATTTTTTAAGGTTCTTGCTTTTTTGGGGGGGTTTCATCACAATTACTTATTTTATGAACGAATTATGCAAAGTGTGTGGATATCTAGTAGAAATATGTAAGGTTCTCTTAAAATAATAGGGTTTTCTTAGAAATGGCCTCTCAGGCACATTGTGCCTGAACATGTAATAATAATCTCTTATATGATATGATAATATGATCTGCCAAACTTGCTCTTCTCTCTGCCAATGTTTTTCTTTTGCCAAACTTTTAAGGTCTGAATCTGAGTGAATGACTCCAGTAGCGTCTAAGTGCCATACCCTTATGTTTTTTTCTCTAATTTTAATGTTTAGTAATAGTTATGTCCTAACTGGAGGCTATTTAGCGGTAGTTGTGAAATGTGGGTAATTTTTGTTTTATTACATTTTTGGTTATTAAGTGCTATTTATTTGCATCTGATTTTGTGTACACTTTTTTAATACATCCTATGAAGGTCACTGATTACTTTTATAGCTCAGAAATTGAGATAATTAGATATTATAGGCAGTTTTCTAACCTGTGCCTGTCAGGTGTACTGTGCGTGAACTCAGGAGTGCCAGAGATGCACCTGACCTAGGGTTAACATGAAAATTTCACCATATGACGGTAACAACTCATCCAATCCCCACATGCAAAGAAATCAAAGCAAAGATGTCCATTAATTAATGTGTAATAATGACAATTGATGCAAGGAAAAAGTATTGAACACGCTTACTGAACTTTAAATAATACTTCATACAAAAGCCTTTGTTGGTGATGACAGCTTCAAGACACCTCGTGTATAGAGAAACTAGTTGCAGGCATTGCTCAATTGTGATTTTGGTCCATTCTTACACATAAACACTTTTCAAAAACTGAAGGTTTTGTGAGTTCTTCCTATGACCTCTGAGCTTTAGTTCCTTCCAAAAATGTTGTATTGGATTCAGGTAAGGTGATTGGCTCAGCCACTCTAGCAGCTTTATTTTCTTTCTCTGAAACCAATTGAGAGTTTCCATGGCTGTGTGTTTGGGATCATTATGTTGCTGAAATGTCCACCCTCATTTCATCTTTATCATCCTGGTAGATGAGAGCAGATTTTTTATCAAAAATGTCTCAGTGCATTTATACATTGATCCTTCCTTCAATTATATGAAGTTTGACAGTTCCGTATGCTGAAAACTGCCCACATCATGATGTTTCCATCTCGAAACTTCACTGTTGGTATTGTGTTTTTAGGGTGATATACGGTGGTTTTTGGCTTTGAAACACAGTGTATATTATGGCATCCGAAGAATTTAATTTCAAAATGTTTTTGAGAAAACTTTAAACACTCTTGAACATACTTTTTGTTCAGCAATTGAGTCTTGTGTAGTGAGTGTGCATACAGGCCATGGAAGTTGAATGCTTTACTTAATGTTTTCTTTGAAGCAATTGTACCTGCTGATTGCAGGTCTTGCTGTAGCTCTCCACAGGTGGTCTTTGCCTCTTGAACAACTGTTCTGATAATTATTTCCACTACTCTGTATGAAATTTTGCAAGGAGCATCTGGTCTTGGACGATTTATGGAGAAATTATGTTCTTTTCACTTTAGATGTTTCGTGTGTGGCATCTTGATAATGAGACACCTTTTTACAGGCCATCAATTTTCTGATTTTATTTTTCATCAAGTGGCAAAATTGCTCTCTAATTACTGATAGATTTCAGCTGGTGTCACGATTTTTCATGGCTTTTTTTACCTCTCTTTCTTAATGTGTTCAATACTTTTTCCTTGGATAATTTTATGTCAATAGCACATTATGAAATATATTTGCTTAGAAAAATGGTAACATGTTCAATATATATATAATGTACTAGCTGAAGAGCCCGGCGTTGCCTGGGCATAGTAAATATCTGTGGTTAGTTATAGCACCTCACTTCTTATTTTCCCATCACGCCTCTCATTTTCCCCATCACATCTTTCATTTTCCCCCTCACATCTCTCATTTTCTCCCTCACACCTCTCATTTTTCCCCTCACTCCTCTTATTTTCCCCCTCACTCCTCTCATTCCCCCCTAGCACTTGTCATTTCGACCTCACATCTGTCATTTTCCGATCACTCCACTATTTTCCCTCACTCCTCTCATTTTGCACTCACACCTTTTCATTTTCACCTCACACCTCTCATTTTCACCTCAGTATATACATGTTTGTCATCTCCCTTATATATAGTATACACCTGTATGTCATCTCCTGTATATAGTATATACCTGTATGTCATCTCCCCTGTATATAGTATATACCTGCTGTGTGTCATCTCCCCTGTATATAGTATATACCTGTATGTCATCTCCTCCTATATATAGTATATACCTGTATGTAATCTCCTCCTGTATATAGTATATACCTGTGTGTCATCTCACCTATATATAGTATATATCTGTGTGTCATCTCCTCCTGTATATAGTATATACCTGTATGTCATCTCCTCCTATACATAGCATATACCTGTATGTCATCTCCTCCTGTATATACTATATACCTGTAGGTAATCTGCTCCTGTATATAGTATATACCTGTGTGTCATCTCCTCCTGTATATAGTATATACCTGTATGTCATCTCCTCCTGTATGTAGTATGTACCTGTATGTCATCTCCTCCTGTATATAGTATATACCTGTATGTCATCTCCTCCTATACATAGCATATACCTGTATGTCATCTCCTCCTGTATATACTATATACCTGTAGGTAATCTGCTCCTGTATATAGTATATACCTGTGTGTCATCTCTCCTGTATATAGTATATATCTGTGTGTCATCTCCTCCTGTATATAGTATATACCTGTGTGTCATCTCCCCTGTAAATAGTATATACCTGTATGTCATCTCCTCCTGTATGTAGTATATATCTGTATGTCATCTCCTCCTGTATTAGACCTCGTTCACACGTTATTTGGTCAGTATTTTTACCTCAGTATTTGTAAGCTAAATTGGCAGCCTGATAAATCCCCAGCCAACAGTAAGCCCACCCCCTGGCAGTATATATTAGCTCACACATACACATAATAGACTGGTCATGTGACTGACAGCTGCCATATTTCCTATATGGTACATTTGTTGCTCTTGTAGTTTGTCTGCTTATTAATCAGATTTTTATTTTTGAAGGATAATACCAGACTTGTGTGTGTTTTAGGGCGAGTTTCGTGTGTCAAGTTGTGTGTGTTGAGTTGCGTGTGGCGACATGCATGTAGCGACTTTTGTGAGATGAGTTTTGTGTGGAGACATGCGTGTAGCAACTTTTTGTGTGTCGAGTTGCATGTGACAGGTTAGTGTAGCAAGTTGTGTGCAGCAAGTTTTGCGCATGGCGAGTTTTACGCATGGTGAGTTTTATGTGTGGTGCCTTTTGAGTATGTGCAAGTTTTGTGTGAGGCAACTTTTGCATGTGTTGCAACTTTTGTGCATCTGGCAATTTTTCCGCGTGTGCAATTTTTGCGTGTGGCGAGTTTTCCATGAGGTGAGTTTTGCACGTGTGGCGAGTTTTGCATGTGGAGAGTTTTGCGTGTGGCGAGTTTTGAGCGGCGACTTTTGTGTTTCGACTTTTATGTGGCGAGGTTGGTGTATGTGTGGTGAAATGTGCGCTGAGGGTGGTATATGTGTTCGAGCACGTGGTAGTGTGTGGCGCATTTTGTGTGTGTGTTCATATCCCCGTGGTGGTGTGGTGATTATCCCATGTCGGGGCCCCACCTTAGCAACTGTACAGTATATACTCTTTGGCGCCATCGCTCTCATTCTTTAAGTCCCCCTTGTTCACATCTGGCAGCTGTTAATTTGCCTCCAACACTTTTCCTTTCATTTTCTCCCCATTATGTAGATAGGGGCAAAATTGTTTGGTGAATTGGAAAGCGCGGGGTTAAAATTTCATCTCACAACATAGCTTTGACGCTCTCGGGGTCCAGACGTGTGACTGTGCAAAATTTTGTGGCTGTAGCTGCGACGGTTCAGATGCCAATCCCAGACATACACACATACACACATTCAGCTTTATATATTAGATATACACACACTACCGTTCAAGAGTTTAGGGTCACTAAGAAATTTCCTTTTTTTTTTAAAAGAGAAGCACAGTTTTTTCCAATGAAGCTAACATTAAATGATTCAGAAATACTCTCTATACTTTGTTAATGTGGTAAATAACTATTCTAGCTGTAATGTAATATCTTCATAGGTGTATAGAGGTCCATTTCCAACCACCATCACTCCAGTGTTCTTATGGTACTTTGTGTTTGCTAACTGTGTAAGAAGGCTAATGGATGGTTTGAATACCCTTGAAAACCCTTGTGCAAGTATGTTAGCACAGCTGAAAACAGTTTGGCTGATTAGAGAACCCATAAACCTGACCTTCCTTTGAGCTAGTTGAGAATCTGGAACATTACATTTGTTGGTTCTATTAAACTCTCAAAATGGCTAGAAAAAAAGAACTTTCATGTGAAACTCGACAGTCTATTCTTGTTCTTAGAAATGAAGGCTATTCCATGCTAGAAATTGCCAAGAACCTGAAGATTTCCTACAATGGTGTGTACTACTCCCTTCAGAGCAGAGCACAAACAGGCTCTAACCAGAGTAGAAAGAGAAGTGGGAGGCCCCGCTGCACAACTGAGCAACAAGACAAGTACATTAGAGTCTGTAGCTTGAGAAATCGACGCCTCACAGGTTCTCAACTGGCAGCTTCATTAAATAGTACATGCAAAAAGCCAGTGTCAACATCTACAGTGAAGAGGCGACTCCGGGATGCTGGCCTTCAGGGCAGAGTGGCAAAGAAAAAGCCATATCTGAGACTGGATAATAAAAGGAAAAGACTAATATGAGCAAAAGAACACAGACATTGGACAGAGGAAGATTGGAAAAAAGTGTTATGGACAGACGAATCCAAGCTTGAGGTGTTTAGATCACACAGAGAGGACATTTGTGAGATGCAGAAGAACTGAAAAGATGCTGGAAGAGTGTCTGACGCCATCTGTCAAGCATGGTGGAGGTAATGTGATGGTCTGGGGTTGCTTTGGTGCTGGTAAAGTGGGAGACTTGTAAAAGTGATTTTGAATAAGGAAGGCTATCACTCCATTTTGCAATGCCATGCCGTACCCTGTGGACAGCGCTTGATTGGAGCCAATTTCATCCTACAACAGGACAATGACATAAAGCACACCTCCAAATTATGCAAGAACTATATAGGGAAGAAGCAGGCAGCTGGTATTCAATCTGTAATGGAGTGGCCAGCGCAGTCACCAGACCTCAACCCCAATGAGCTGGTGTGGGAGCAGCTTGACCATATGGTCCTCAAAAAGTGCCCATCAAGCCAAACCAACTTGTGGGAGGGGCTTCTGGAAGCATGGGGTGACATTTCTCCAGATTACCTCAGTAAATGAACTGCTAGAATGCCAAAGGTCTGCAATACTGTATTTGTTGCAAAGGGAGCATTATTTGACGAAAGCAAAGTTTGAAGGAGAAAATTATTATTTCAAATAAAAATCTTTTTTTCGAACCTTGTCAATGTCTAGACTAGGCATCGCGGTCCGGATCCGGCTCCTCCCATCTTCATGTGATGACGTCTTCTTCCTTGCTTCCTGTCACAGCTACTGCACAGGTGTACTTTATCTGCCCTGTTGAGGGCAGAGCAAAGTACTGCAGTGCGCAGACGCTGGGCTTCTCGGACCTTTCCCGGCACCTGCACACTGCAGTACTTTGCTCTGCCCTCAACAGGGCAGATAAAGTACGCCTGCGCAGAAGCTGTAACAGGAAGCAAGGAAGAGGACGTTATCGCATGAAGATGGGAGGAGTCAGATCCGGACCGAGACGGACCGCCCCCCCAGTTGAGTATAATCTAACTTGTTTTTCTTATATTTCAGGTTACATTGGGGGCTTATCTACAGCATTACAGAATGCTGTAGATAAGCCCTTGATGGTGGTGGTCGAAGCTTATATACGAAAAAGTAGGTGACAGATTCCCTTTAAGAGACCACTGCGAAATTTTCAGTTTGTCTGATTTTTCTCTTTATAAGTATATTTTTGAGTAAAATGTAAATTGTTCTCTTATTCTATAAACTTCTGACAACATGTCTCCGAATTTCCAAGCAATAAATTTTGTATTTATTTTCTGAAAATGAGAAATGGTCAAAATAACAAAAAAAATGCATTGCTTGCAGACCTCAAATAATGCAAAAAAAACAAAAAAAAAAAAACAAGTTCATAATCATTTAGAAACAACAATACTAATGTTTTAACTCAGGAAGAATTCAGAAATCAATATTTTGTGGAATAACTATGAATTTTAATCACAGCTTTCATGCGTCTTAGCATGCTTTCCACCAGTCTTTCACACGGCTTTTGAGTGACCTTATGCCACTCCTGGTACAAACATTTAAGCAGTTCTTCTTTGTTTGATGGCTTGTGACTATTCATCTTCCTCTTGATTACATTCCAGAGGTTTTCAATGGGGTTCATGTCTGGACATTGGGCTAGCCATGACAGGGATTTGATGTCGTGGTCCTTCATCCACACCTTGATTGACCTAGTTGCGTGGCATGGCGCATTGTCCTGCTGGAAAAACTAGTCCTCAGAGTTGGGGAACATTGCCTGAGCAGAAGGAATCAACTGTTTTTATAGGATAACCTTGTATGCTGCTTGATTCATACGTCCTTGGCAAAGAACAGCCTGCCCAATTCCAGCCTTGCTGAAGCATCCCCAGATCATCACCGATCTTCCACCAAATTTCACAGTGGGTGCAAGACACTGTGGCTTGTACGCCTCTCCAGATCCCCATCTAACCATTAGATGACCAGGTGTTGATCTGGGGATGATTCAGCAAGGCGTGGATTTGGGCAGGTTGTGATTTTCTGCTTTTTATTTTTAGATTCTGTCTCTCACAGTTGAAGTGTACCCTCTCCATTCTTGGTAGGTGGGAAAAGTTGCAAAATCGACTGTGTATCAAATACTTATTTTCCCTACTATATATTTCACCAGTCACCAGTTTTCTAAACAAATTTATTTCTAAATACTTGTCACCAGATGTTAGTAACAACCCATCTATTCCACAGAGGCACAAAAATCAAACCATAGACGTCCATAAATTAAGTTATGTGTCATAATGAGAAATGATACAGGGAAATAGTAATGAACACTTGTACAAAGAGAGGTGGAAAAAGCCTTGATAAGTCAGGATACTAGCTGAAATCTATCAGTAAATAGAAAGAAATTCTGGTTCAATAAAAAGTTTTTAGATTTAGCGAATACTGTATACTCGTGTATATGCTGAGATTTTCAGCACATATTTTTGTGCTGAAAACATCCCCCTCGGCTTATGCACGAGTCATTGCGGGAGGGGGAGCGGGAGGGGGAGCGGCGGAGCAGTGGCAGGAGCTGGCGGCTGTGGCACTGTGACAGCTGCAGCTGCAACCACCGGCTTTCAGAAGACATCATACTCACCCTCCTCGTGCCGTCGCTGCATCTCCGTCCCTGCATCTCCATTGTCTCAGCGCTGGCAGCTCTTCCTGTGCTCAGCGGTCACGTGGTACCGCTCATTAAGGCAATGAATATGCATGCGTCTCCACTTCCATAGGCGTGGAGCACATATTCATTACCTTAATGAGCAGTACCACGTGACCTCTCAGCACAGGAGAGCTGCCGGCACCGGGACAACGGAGATGCAGCGATGGTGCTAGGAGGGTGAGTAGGATAGGGGGAGTGTGAGCCATGCATACAATGATGGGATGGGGGTGAGCCATGCATACAACGGGACCAGGGGAGCCATGCACAGCAGGACAGGGACCAGGTAGCCATGCACAGCAGGACAAGGACCAGGGAGCCATGTACAGCAAGACAGGGACCGGGGAGCCATGCACAGCAGGACAGGGACCAGGGAGTCATGCACAGCAGGACAGGGACCGGGGAGCCATGCATAGCAGGACAAGGAACGGGAGCCATGCATAGCAGGACAGGGACCGGGGAGCCATGCATACCAGGTCAGGGACGGGGGGACAATGCATACCCGTAGAATGTAAGTCCGCAAGGACAGGGTCCTCTCACCTCTATACAAGTCTGTCATTGTAAATTTGTTTACTGTAAACGATACCTATAACTCTGTACATAACCCCTTTCTCATGTACAGCACCATGGAATTAATGGGGCTATATAAATAAGAATAATAATAATACCTGGCTTATACTCGAGTCAATAAGCTTACCCATTTTTCGGTGGCAAAATTAGGTGCCTTGGCTTATACTCGAGTATATACGGTGTGTGTGTGTATATATATATATATATACACTCACTGGCCATTTTTTTAGGTACACCTGTCCAACTTCTTGTTAACACTTAATTTCTAATCAGCCAATCACATGGCGGCAACTCAGTGCATTTAGGCATGTAGACATGGTCAAGACAATCTCCTGCAGTTCAAACCGAGCATCAGTATGGGGAAGAAAGGTGATTTGAGTGCCTTTGAACGTGGCATGGTTGTTGGTGCCAGAAGGGCTGGTCTGAGTATTTCAGAAACTGCTGATCTACTGGGATTTTCACGCACAACCATCTCTAGGGTTTACAGAGAATGGTCCGAAAAAGAAAAAAAATCCAGTGAGCGGCAGTTCTGTGGGCGGAAATGCCTTGTTGATGCCAGAGGTCAGAGGAGAATGGGCAGACTGGTTCGAGCTGATAGAAAGGCAACAGTGACTCAAATCGCCACCCGTTACAACCAAGGTAGGCCTAAGAGCATCTCTGAACGCACAGTGCGTCGAACTTTGAGGCAGATGGGCTACAGCAGCAGAAGACTACACCGGGTACCACTCCTTTCAGCTAAGAACAGGAAACTGAGGCTACAATTTGTACAAGCTCATCGAAATTGGACAGTAGAAGATTGGAAAAACGTTGCTTGGTCTGATGAGTCTCGATTTCTGCTGCGACATTCGGATGGTAGGGTCAGAATTTGGCGTAAACAACATGAAAGCATGGATCCATCCTGCCTTGTATGGAGCATCTTTGGGATGTGCAGCCGACAAATCTGCGGCAACTGTGTGATGCCATCATGTCAATATGGACCAAAATCTCTGAGGAATGCTTCCAGCACCTTGTTGAATCTATGCCACGAAGAATTGAGGCAGTTCTGAAGGCAAAAGGGGGTCCAACCCGTTACTAGCATGGTGTACCTAATAAAGTGGCCGGTGAGTGTATATATATATATATATGTATATATATATATACATGTTCAGAAATATTTGGACAGTGACATAAGTTTTCGCATTTTCGCTGTTATCATCAATTAAGCAGGTATAAGTGTGGAGTTGATTCCAGGTGTGGCATCACCGCTGTGCTCTGCTTTATGGCCGGCGCTGACACAGTCAGTGCAGGAAGCTCTGAGCAGCAGCGCGTAACCCTGTGGACTCCGGGGGACGTGACAGACATCAGAATGTGAGTATTACTGTTTTTTTACTTTTACAATGGTAACCAGGGTAAATATCGGGTTACTAAGTGCAGCCCTGCGATATTTACCCTGGTTACAAGTGAACACATCGCTGGATCGGCGTCACACACGCCGATCCAGCGATGACAGCGGGTGATCAGCGACGAAATAAAGTTCTGGACTTCTAGCTCCGACCAGCGATATCACAGCGGGATCCAGATCGCTGCTGCGTGTCAAACACAACGAGATCGCTAACCAGGATGCTGCAACGTCACGGATCGTAGTCGTTCTCGCTGCAAAGTCGCTTAGTGTGAAGGTACCTTAAGTCTACCATAAACAGAAGACTTCATGGGAGCAAATACAGAGAGTTCACCACAAGGTGCAAACCATTAATCAGCATTAAAAATAGATAGGACAGATTAGACTTTGCCAAAAAGCATCTACAGAAGCCGCCCAGTTCTGGGAAAAGCATTCTTTGGACAGATTAAACTGAAACCAACCTGTACAAGAATGTTGGGAAGAAGTAACAATGGAGAAGGCCTGCAATGGATTATGATCCAAAGACCACCAAATCTGTTAAACTTGGTGGAGGCAGTGCGATGGCATGGGCATGCATGGTTTCCAATGCGCTGAGTCACTGGTGTCTGTCGATGATGTGACTGAAGACAGAAGGAGCCGGATTAATTCTGAAGTGTACAGAGCGATAATTTCTACTCAGATTCAACCAAATGCAGCAAGGTTGATTGGACGGCGCTTCACAGGACAGATGGACAATGACCAAAAACATACTGTGAAAGCAACCCAGGAGCAGAAGGCAAAGAAGTGAAATATTCTGCAATGGCCGAGTCAATCAATAGGTCTCAAAACAATTCAGCAGCATTTCCCATACTTAAGGCAAAACTTAAAACAGAAAGAGCCAGAAACAAGCAACAGCTGAAGTTGGCTGCAGTAAAGGCCCGGCAAAGCATCACAAACGAGGAAACGCAACGTTTGGTGACGTCCATGGCTTCCAGAATTCAGGCAGTCATTGCCTACAAAGGATTCTCTACAAAGTATTAAAAATGAACATTTTTTTATGGTAAAGTTAATGGTTGCTATTCCTAAACGTTTCACAGGATATTTTTGTTCAACCCCATTAACAAAACCTGAAAGTCTACACTCCAATTGCAACTCAGTTGTTTCATTTTTAATCCCAAACAGTGTCATGCAGAGCTGAAATCACCAAGATTTGGCCACTGGCAAGATGTTTCTGGACCTATCTGTGTGTGTATGTATATATATATATATATATATATATATATATATATATATACACTCACCGGCCACTTTATTAGGTACACCTGTCCAACTTCTTGTTAACACTTAATTTCTAATCAGCCAATCACATGGCGGCAACTCAGTGCATTTAGGCATGTAGACATGGTCAAGACAATCTCCTGCAGTTCAAACCGAGCATCAGTATGGGGAAGAAAGGTGATTTGAGTGCCTTTGAACGTGGCATGGTTGTTGGTGCCAGAAGGGCTGGTCTGAGTATTTCAGAAACTGCTGATCTACTGGGATTTTCACGCACAACCATCTCTAGGGTTTACAGAGAATGGTCCGAAAAAGAAAAAAAATCCAGTGAGCGGCAGTTCTGTGGGCGGAAATGCCTTGTTGATGCCAGAGGTCAGAGGAGAATGGGCAGACTGGTTCGAGCTGATAGAAAGGCAACAGTGACTCAAATCGCCACCCGTTACAACCAAGGTAGGCCTAAGAGCATCTCTGAACGCACAGTGCGTCGAACTTTGAGGCAGATGGGCTACAGCAGCAGAAGACCACACCGGGTACCACTCCTTTCAGCTAAGAACAGGAAACTGAGGCTACAATTTGTACAAGCTCATCGAAATTGGACAGTAGAAGATTGGAAAAACGTTGCTTGGTCTGATGAGTCTCGATTTCTGCTGCGACATTCGGATGGTAGGGTCAGAATTTGGCGTAAACAACATGAAAGCATGGATCCATCCTGCCTTGTATGGAGCATCTTTGGGATGTGCAGCCGACAAATCTGCGGCAACTGTGTGATGCCATCATGTCAATATGGACCAAAATCTCTGAGGAATGCTTCCAGCACCTTGTTGAATCTATGCCACGAAGAATTGAGGCAGTTCTGAAGGCAAAAGGGGGTCCAACCCGTTACTAGCATGGTGTACCTAATAAAGTGGCCGGTGAGTGTATATATATATATACTGTATATGTGTGTGTGTATAGTGTTCATTTTTTTGCATAGAGAATTGCTATTCATGATTTGACCAGATATGTTCATGTAGGTTCACCAAGGGTAAATGTGAAGCGCCCTGCAGAGTTATGCTTTTGCAGCCCCTCATTCTCCTGCTGACTTGCTATATTACAATGTGTGCAGTGTTTTTATAAGTCTGTACAATAATTCCTTAGTAAGTAATTTGCACTGCCATGACCTATCCGCACACTGTCACAACATTGCTATTTGCTGCTATCACCGGGTTCCAGACGGATAAATGAATCTTTACAATATGCAGAGAGCCATTAAGTTAACATTCCCAACAAGTGGATTTCATTTCTTTATATCCACATTTGTTTCAAGACAATACTATAATCCATTCCAAAATACGCCATTTTATTGTTCTACCAAAGATAACACTTAAACCCATGTGAAAAGGCTTAAACCAAAACCACAGCGTAAAATTGAACATTTGTGTTGTGCTGAGGTCTGGAGAGAATTCAGCGGTAAAGCCCTTATAGCCAACCTAAAGAAAATGAAGTCCAAAGAATGCTCACCCACTTGGGACAATGAACTTTAACAGCCACCCCCGGCCAAAGTCTGAAACAAAGGGATAAAATGGGGATAGGAACAAAGGCCGAGTGTGGGCTGCCCGTAAACTCATATGAACTCCTGAGTCTATTATTCACAATCCCCAAATGTATTATCACGGTCAGTTCTTCAAGTAATTAGAGAATGGAAAATATTTGAGAAGTGTTACAATGTGCGGCACCTAACATGTGCAAACTACGACCTGCGAAAGCATTCACAACCTCTACGCACTCCGATATGGAACATGGACGGACAAGGTCATAATAGTCAAGCTGTCCATCGGGATTCTGGACTTCTGTTCTAAGGACTGAACAGTCCAAGATATTTACACCTCTAGACCCTTCTCGTAATGGAGCAAGTCTTGAAAGAAGGTGGGCATTGCAGACTGATCAGTGGCTCAAATATTCACTATAAGTGAACGTGAGAATTTCGCAGTCACACAAATTAGATTCTCACCATAGCATAGCACTGATGCCCGGATCATTCATCTACTATTACCATTCATACATAAAGGGATGTTAGAGAAAGCTACCTTAAATAGGTTTTCTATGACTATAATACTAATTTATCTTTGAAGGGAATCTGTCTGCAGATTTTTGCTTTGCAACCTGAGCGCACCATGATGTAGTAAATGATAGCCTGATTCCAGCGATGTGTCACTTACTAGGCTGTGTTTTGCTTTTTTCAATAAAATCAGTCTTTTATCAGCAGAGGATCATAACTTCTAGGACAAGTTTTCTTGTGCCTGCTGGTCTAGCCCCACACCATCATCGATTAGTAGCTTTCTGTCAATATACAGTGTTCACAGAAATCTGCTGATCAGTGGTTTTGGGGTTATGCAACGCTCAGCTTTCTAAGCTCTGCTAAATCTGCAACAGAGAAAATTGATTCTCTTACTGTAGCATTCAGCATGCAGTAAGCTAAGTGATACATCACTGGAATCAGGGTCTCAGTCCCTACAACATGCTGCTGTCAGATTACCTAGAAAAAAAACCTGCTGACAGATTCCCTTTAAAATATGTAATCAATCTCAGACTAATCAACTGGTTGAATAGTCCACAGGGCACTGGAAGAGACACAGCTTTTGACTTTTAGGATTCCTACATCCAATAGGTGACGTCAGAGATCCAGCTCTCTTCCTTCTGAAGATTTAAATTCCCAAAGAAGCATTGCATGGCCTATAAGTCTCCTTACATCAGCTTGCACTCTCCACAAGGAGAAACGTTCTCCATTAGACCGCTAGTCAGAGACCTCTCACCTAGCCAAAACAGATCTGCTGCTTTAAACTGAAGAGGGAAAAAACACAGCAAAACACGTGTCGACAAAAGAATTTCTGGTTTGGCTTTTTAACTTGCTGACAGATTTCCTTTAAAACAGGTCATCAATTTCATATCTGTAAATTGGTGGAGGGTTTCCTCCCAGCACCACAACTAATCAGTTGGTTAAAGCGTCCACAGTGCACTGGAAGTGACACAGCAATTGACTTTTAGGAATCCTGCATCCAATGGGGGGTGCCAGAGATCCAGCTCTCTTCCTTCTGAAGATTTAAGCATTGCATTGCCTATAAGTCTCCTTACATCGGCTTGCACTCTCCACAAGGAGAAACGTTCTCCATTAGACCGCTAGTCAGAGGCCTTTCACCTAGCCAAATCAGATCTGCTTCCTTCTGAAGATTTAAATTCCCAGAGAATCATTGCATGGCCTATAAGTCTCCTTACATCAGCTTAGCACTCTCCACAAGGAGAAAGGTTTCAAATTAGACTGCCAGTCAGAGGCCTCTCACCTAGCCAAATCAGTTCTGCTGCTTTACACTGAGGAGGGGCAAGCACCCCAAAACATATGTCTGCAAATGCAGTTTTTGGTTTGGTTTCTTATCCTAAGTCATGCGGCTCGTTAAACTGTCAGTAGTGACTGTTATGGTTGCTACATCCAATGGCTGATGCCACAGATTACGTTCTCTTTCTTCTGAAGAGGATATCTGGATAGATCTATATATTGTAATGGTAATTCATTTCAGCCCACTCCTATACAAATAAAAGGGATAGAGCTTCCAGTACTATTCACAGCCACTGCACAATGTACAAAGCCGTGGCACTTCCTCTGCCACGTGGCACCTTCAATCAGCTTATACAGAGATGTATATATTTTATTTTTGCATTTTCTCCTTTTAGTAGACATAAATCATTATCTGCATATTCAGATATCAGAGATTTGTTAATAAAATTTCACAATATGTAAAATAAATAAACAAATGAAAGTCTTTTACCTTTCACTAGAAAATTATGAAACGGTCTGACATTTTAAGTTAAAATTTTACTAACAAACATTATAAGAATGTCGCCCTGATATATCTGGAATTAACGTGAATAGTAATCTGTATGAAATGGGATTAGTTCAGCATAATGTCATTGCTACCATCAAACATTGGCCTATTTCTTATGAAATCTTTGATAATGTATGGGTTCTGAATTCTGCTCTTTAAAAATAAATATTAAATGGAAAGGTTATGCTAAATGATTTTTTTTTCAGATTTGAGGTTTCTTTTTACAACTTTTACATTGGCTAACATATATTATACTCATGGTCCTTATTCTGTTTATCAGCAGTCTCATTATCATCACAGACAGGATTACAATAAATATGGAGGACTACGTGGCAGCAGGTTTACTTCGACTTTGACGCAATTCACCCAATTTGGCATAACATTTGCATTTGACACAAATTGAAAGTGCTTCAATGCCTCCAATATACATGAAAAGACATGTGACACTCTGAAGTCTCCTAGGATTGTATACAAACTAAAAGACAACCATAGTAATATCAACGAAACACCAACTTTTATGAGTAAACGGATGATAACGGCCATACAAATTGCAATATAGGGCTCAGTACTTGCTGAAACTGCACAGGTCCAATAAAGAAGGGCCAGGAATTGCAGTTTGGATAGCAGTAGGCAGCTTCCCACATTACATAGTGTCAGTAACTTCCATTCCCCATCCCAACAAAATTCTTGTAATTAAATCTATGTATTCTCTTCTCCTTTCACGCAATAGTCTGTATTCTTTTTACTATGTCTCTCTGAATGAGCTCTGAGGTCCTCCCTTCTATTCCCATTCCCCACCAAGTGGGAGCTTCATTTCCTGATTTAGCTTTTATAGTGGCTAAGAGTCATCAGTGACCTAATGATGATAGGATGTGATAACTGAAAGGCAATATGGGTAATTTGACCCTTATTCTCTGTTTTATGTTATGTGACAATTCTAGTCAATTCACCCAAAATAACTCACAAACTATTTTGCATTTGCAAAACTCTGACAAACTTCTAAAAATTAGTAATATAGAATCTAGTTGCTCACCTCTAATTAGCAAGTAGGTACATGACATGGGGCTGCTTAGGTATACACAGGTATTTTGCTTTTTATGTCACCTAAACTACTGAATGCACTGGGATTAATGAGGGTTCCCGACCTATCAACCGGCGCTATAGATCCGCCATGTTCTGTTGTATAAATATTATGAATCCCAGTTTAGTTAGAAAGATCAATGCGAGATCAGCGAAGATTATGAGTCCAGACATATTACTGTATTTATTGGCTTTACTAAAACGTGCAAAATAGAAAAACACTTCATGTCATGCAAGTTATCTTAGAAAACAATCCACAGCGATACTCAAAATATCCAAAGATGATTTGTGCTCAAGACATCTGCTGGGATATGAAGCTTTTAAGAGATGGCATGTTACCAGACTACATAATGGTCTTTTGTGGTGAAGAAACAATAGTTTATTATATTGGAAGTCAAGGGGTCGGGTGGAGTCCTTACATGCTCTGCAGAGGAATCTCAGTTCAGAGATCTCAGCAATATTTGATGGCTCTGCGTAGAGCTTATACCTTACGTAATGGTGAGAGCAGACACAAATGCATCTCATCTACCTATAAAAATAAGGACTCTGCGATAAAGGTTGCATAGTTGTAAGGTGCGCAGGGCGGTAGTCATATGCGAGGGGCTGTTGTGTTCCCCCACCCTGGCACCCCACAATTAAACAGTGTCCTGATTCCCTTGTGCTGTAAGTGTACTGCATAACACTCACATTCTGGCCACAGACCTCCGCTGTCTCCACGATCCCAGCTCCAGGAACAGCCACACATACAATAGGGGACACTCGGCTCTTTTCAAACAGTTTAACTTTTCTGAGCAGTCCAAGCTCAATTGTTGTTGTAGTTACTAGTGATGACTCACTGATGAATCACTGATGAGCGAATATACTCGTTGCTCGGGTTTTCCAGAGCATGCTCAGGTGTCCTACGAGTATTTGTGACTGCTCGGAGATTTAGTTTTCCTTGCTGCAGCTGCATGATTTACAGCTTGATTACATGTGGGGATTCCCTAGCAACCAGGCAACCCCCACATGTACTCAGGCTGGCTAGCAGCTGTAAATCATGCAGCTGTGTCAACAAAAACGAAATCTTCGAGCAGTCACAAATACTCGGAGACCACCCGAGCGTGCTCGGGAAAACCAGAGCAATGAGTATACTCACTCATGACTAGTAGTTATGGTTCCTTTAGTCTGAGCTATCCCTTTCATCTCTGGTATCTCTGGCCCATTGGAAACTTCATCTGGCTTTGCAGCTTCCATAAGTCCCATCCTGACTCCCATAAATGGTTCCCTGTCTGGCTTTCCCTTGTGGAAATAGATTAATGCATGCTTCTCCATGCCTAATTCGGGCAGTAGGGCCTGGACATCCCGGGAAGATCCATTGAAGTGTGTCGCAGTCGTTCTCATGCTGTCTACCAGTCCGTAACTCTTTGTGCCCTCCAGCTCTCTGGCCTTGAGCTTCTGCTATCACTTCTAGTTGCTAATCTTATATGACTCATGTGCTTCCCTTTTTACAACTTTGCCCCCTGCCATTGGCTGGGCTGGTCCCAACTCCTTATCTGTTCCTAAACCTGTGCATATCTACTTCCTGAATCAATCGTGTGTTGTGGATTCTGTTTGTGGGCTCCCTCTGGTGGTTACTGCTGGTACTGGGTGACTTTGGTGGGTTGCGGCCTTTGGTTTCCACCTGTCCATCAGTGGCTGGGTGTTTCCTATTTTACCTGGCCTTTCTGTCATTTCCCTTGCCGGCTATCAATGTATTCAGATGTGCTCTGTTTGGTTCCTGCCTACCTGCTCCCAGATCTTTCAGGATAAGCTAAGTGCTGATTTTCAGTTGTTTGGTTTTTTGTCCAGCTTGCTTATTATGTCTCTATGCTAGCTGGTAGCTCTAGTGGACTGAGGTTCTCCCCATGTGCCATGAGTTGGCACATGGGTTCTTGTAATCTCAGGATGGTTTTTTTTTTATTAGGGTTTTTTGCTGACCGCTCAGTCCCCTTTTGTATCGTTCTGCTTTCTAGTTTACAGCGGGCCTCAATTTGCTAAAACTATATATATCATCTCTATGTGTGTGCCTTCCTCTCATTTCACCGTCAATACATGTGGGGGGCAACTATATCTTTTGGGGTTCATTCCGCTGGAGGCAAGTGAGGTCTTTATTTTCTCTGCAGTGCTAGTTAGCTCTTAGGCTGGTGCGTGGCGTCTAGAACCAACGTAGGCACGCTCCCTGGCTATCTCTAGTTGCGTTTGTCAGGCGTAGGGCAGCGGTCAGCCCAGGTTCCATCACCCTAGAGCTCGTCCGTAATATATTTGTACTTTGCTTGTCCTGTGCTATCCCTAGCCATTGGGATTCATGACAGTATAGCCGGCCCACAAAGTGTTAATTGTTTGGGCTGAAGCAGGAGAAAGAGAAGTGTTTAAGGGATTTTTTTTTTTTTTTTCCCTTCAGAGTTTTGCTGCCTAGCCCTTAATTGCTGTCTAGCTGCTTCTTACCTCCTCTTAACCCTTGAATGGCTCTGATCTTAGCTGTTTAACATGGATGTCCAGAGTTTGGCTTCCAGCCTGAGTAATCTCGCGGCAAAAGTTCAAAACGTACAGGATTTTGTTGTTCACTCCCATGTCTGAACCTAGAATTCCTATTCCAGAGTTCTTTTCTGGAGATAGATCTACCTTCCTGAATTTCAGGAACAATTGTAAATTGTTTCTTTCTTTAAAATCTCGCTCCTCTGGAGACCCTGCTCAACAGGTCAAGATTGTAATATCTTTCCTGCGGGGCGACCCTCAGAATTGGGCATTTGCATTGGCACCAGGGGATCCTGCATTGCTCAGTGTGGATGCGTTTTTTCTGGCATTGGGATTGCTCTATGAGGAACCTAACCTGGAGATTCAGGCTGAAAAGGCTTTATTAGCCCTCTCTCAGGGGCATGATGAAGCGGAGATATATTGTCAGAAGTTTCGGAAATGGTCGGTGCTTAACCAGTGGAATGAGTGCGCCCTGGCTGCAAACTTCAGAAATGGTCTTTCTGAGGCCATTAAGGATGTTATGGTGGGGTTCCCTACGCCTACAGGTCTGAATGAGTCTATGGCTATGGCCATTCAGATTGATCGGCGTTTACGGGAGCGCAAACCCGTGCACCAGTTGGCGGTGTCTTCTGAACAGGCACCTGAGACTATGCAATGTGATAGAATTCAGTCCAGAAGTGAACGGCAAAATTATAGGCGGAAAAATGGATTGTGTTTCTATTGTGGTGATTCAGCTCATGTTATATCAGCATGCTCTAAACGCACAAAAAGGGTTGATAAATCTTTTGCCATTGGTACTCTGCAGCCTAAGTTCATTTTGTCTGTGACTCTGATTTTTTCACTGTCTTCCATTTCCGTCGATGCCTATGTGGATTCGGGCGCTGCCCTGAGTCTTATGGATTGGTCATTTGCTAAACGCTGCGGTTTTAGTCTGGAACCTCTGGAAGTTCCTATTCCTCTGAAGGGAATTGACTCTACACCATTGGCTATGAATAAACCGCAGTATTGGACACAAGTGACCATGCGCATGACTCCCGTTCATCAGGAGGTGATTCGCTTCCTTGTACTTTATAATTTACATGATGTACTAGTGCTTGGTCTGCCATGGTTACAAACTCATAATCCTGTCCTGGACTGGAAAACAATGTCTGTGTTAAGCTGGGGATGTCAGGGGGTTCATGATGATGCACCTCCGATTTCAATCGCTTCATCTACTCCTTCTGAGATCCCTGCGTTTTTGTCTGACTATAGGGATGTTTTTGAGGAGCCTAAGCTCAATTCGCTCCCTCCGCATAGAGATTGTGACTGTGCTATAGAATTGATTCCTGGCAGTAAGTTCCCTAAGGGTCGTTTATTTAATCTGTCACTGCCAGAGCATACTGCTATGCGGAATTATATTAAGGAGTCCTTGGAAAAGGGACATATTCGTCCATCTTCGTCCCCTCTGGGAGCAGGTTTTTTTTTTGTGGCAAAAAAAGATGGTTCCCTGAGGCCTTGTATAGATTATCGCCTTCTGAATAAGATTACAGTCAAGTATCAGTATCCATTGCCATTATTGACTGATTTGTTTGCTCGCATTAAGGGGGCTAGGTGGTTCACTAAGATAGATCTTCGCGGTGCGTATAATCTGGTGCGGATAAAACAGGGTGATGAGTGGAAAACCGCATTTAATACGCCTGAGGGCCATTTTGAGTATTTGGTAATGCCTTTTGGACTCTCCAATGCTCCGTCAGTCTTTCAGTCCTTTATGCACAATATTTTCCGTGAATATCTGGATAAGTTTATGATTGTGTATTTGGATGATATTTTGGTGTTTTCTGATGACTGGGAGTCTCATGTTCTACAGGTCAGGAAGGTGTTTCAGGTTCTGCGGGCCAATTCTCTGTTTGTGAAGGGCTCAAAGTGTCTCTTCGGAGTCCAGAAGATTTCTTTTTTGGGGTACATTTTTTCTCCTTCTACTATTGAGATGGATCCCGTCAAGGTTCAGGCGATTTGTGACTGGACACAACCTACATCTGTTAAGAGCCTTCAGAAGTTCTTGGGGTTTGCTAATTTTTATCGTCGGTTCATTGCTAATTTTTCCAGTATTGTTAAACCTTTGACTGATTTGACTAAAAAGGGTGCTGATGTTGCTGATTGGTCTCCTGCGGCCGTGGAGGCCTTTCAGGAACTTAAGCGCCGGTTTTCTTCTGCTCCTGTGTTGTGTCAACCAGATGTTTCACTTCCTTTTCAGGTTGAGGTTGATGCTTCCGAGATTGGAGCGGGGGCGGTTTTGTCACAGAGAAGTTCTAATGGCTCGGTGATGAAGCCATGTGCATTCTTCTCTAGAAAATTCTCGCCCGCCGAGCGCAATTATGATGTGGGTAATCGGGAGCTTTTGGCCATGAAGTGGGCATTTGAGGAGTGGCGTCATTGGCTTGAGGGTGCTAAACATCGTGTGGTGGTCTTGACTGATCACAAGAATCTCATTTACCTTGAGTCTGCCAGGCGTTTGAATCCTAGACAGGCTCGTTGGTCGTTGTTTTTTTCTCGTTTCAATTTCGTGGTTTCATACCTGCCAGGTTCAAAGAATGTGAAGGCAGATGCTCTTTCCAGGAGTTTTGTGCCTGACTCTCCTGGAGACTCTGGGCCTACTGGTATCCTTAGGGATGGGGTAATATTGTCCGCCGTATTCCCAGACTTGCGACGTGCATTGCAGGAGTTTCAGGTGGATAAACCGGATCGTTGTCCACCAGAAAGACTGTTTGTTCCGGATGATTGGACCAGTAGAGTCATCTCCGAGGTCCATTCTTCTGTGTTGGCTGGTCATCCTGGAATACTTGGTACTAGAGACTTGGTGGCCAGGTCTTTTTGGTGGCCTTCCTTGTCTAGGGATGTGCGTACCTTTGTGCAGTCTTGTGAAGTGTGTGCTCGAGCTAAGCCTTGCTGTTCTCGGGCCAGTGGGTTGTTGTTATCCTTGCCCATCCCGAAGAGGCCTTGGACGCACATTTCCATGGATTTTATTTCTGATCTCCCGGTTTCACAGAAAATGTCCGTTATCTGGGTTGTGTGTGACCGCTTTTCTAAGATGGTTCATTTGGTGCCCTTGCCTAAGTTGCCTTCCTCCTCTGAGTTGGTCCCTTTATTTTTTCAGAACGTGGTTCGTTTGCATGGGATTCCAGAGAATATAGTTTCTGACAGGGGATCCCAGTTTGTGTCTAGATTTTGGCGGACGTTTTGTGCCAAGATGGGCATTGATTTGTCTTTCTCGTCTGCATTCCATCCTCAGACGAATGGCCAGACGGAGCGAACTAATCAGACCTTGGAAACTTATTTGAGGTGTTTTGTTTCTGCTGATCAAGATGACTGGGTTGCTTTTTTGCCACTGGCCGAATTTGCTCTTAATAATCGGGCTAGTTCGGCCACGTTGGTCTCTCCTTTTTTTTGTAATTCGGGGTTTCATCCTCGTTTTTCCTCTGGTCAGGTGGAGCCTTCGGATTGTCCTGGAGTGGACGTGGTGGTGGACAGGCTACATCAGATTTGGAATCAGGTGGTGGACAATTTGAAGTTATCTCAGGAGAAGACTCAGCAGTTTGCTAATCGCCGTCGCCGCGTGGGTCCCCGACTTCTTGTTGGGGATTTGGTGTGGTTGTCTTCTCGTTTTGTCCCTATGAAGGTCTCTTCTCCTAAGTTCAAGCCTCGGTTCATCGGTCCTTATAGGATCTCGGAGATTCTTAACCCTGTATCTTTTCGTTTGGATCTCCCAGCATCGTTTGCTATTCATAATGTGTTCCATCGGTCGTTGTTGCGGAGGTATGAGGTGCCCGTTGTTCCTTCGGTTGAGCCTCCTGCTCCGGTGCTGGTGGAGGGAGAATTGGAGTATGTTGTTGAGAAGATCTTGGATTCTCGTGTTTCCAGACGCAAACTCCAGTATTTGGTTAAGTGGAAGGGTTATGGTCAGGAGGATAATTCCTGGGTGGTCGCCTCCGATGTTCATGCGACTGATTTGGTCCGCGCCTTCCATAGAGCTCACCCTGATCGCCCTGGGGGTTCTCGTGAGGGTTCGGTGACCCCTCCTCAAGGGGGGGGTACTGTTGTGGATTCTGTTTGTGGGCTCCCTCTGGTGGTTACTGCTGGTACTGGGTGACTTTGGTGGGTTGCGGCCTTTGGTTTCCACCTGTCCATCAGTGGCTGGGTGTTTCCTATTTTACCTGGCCTTTCTGTCATTTCCCTTGCCGGCTATCAATGTATTCAGATGTGCTCTGTTTGGTTCCTGCCTACCTGCTCCCAGATCTTTCAGGATAAGCTAAGTGCTGATTTTCAGTTGTTTGGTTTTTTGTCCAGCTTGCTTATTATGTCTCTATGCTAGCTGGTAGCTCTAGTGGACTGAGGTTCTCCCCATGTGCCATGAGTTGGCACATGGGTTCTTGTAATCTCAGGATGGTTTTTTTTTTATTAGGGTTTTTTGCTGACCGCTCAGTCCCCTTTTGTATCGTTCTGCTTTCTAGTTTACAGCGGGCCTCAATTTGCTAAAACTATATATATCATCTCTATGTGTGTGCCTTCCTCTCATTTCACCGTCAATACATGTGGGGGGCAACTATATCTTTTGGGGTTCATTCCGCTGGAGGCAAGTGAGGTCTTTATTTTCTCTGCAGTGCTAGTTAGCTCTTAGGCTGGTGCGTGGCGTCTAGAACCAACGTAGGCACGCTCCCTGGCTATCTCTAGTTGCGTTTGTCAGGCGTAGGGCAGCAGTCAGCCCAGGTTCCATCACCCTAGAGCTCATCCGTAATATATTTGTACTTTGCTTGTCCTGTGCTATCCCTAGCCATTGGGATTCATGACAATCGTGCCCACAACTGCACTTTTCCTAGCTTATATCTGATACTAAATCTATACCCTATATCCCATACTATACCTTATGCTATCCTAAGCTTATCCCTAAACTTTACCTAAATGTTTTACATAAAATACATTATACATCCGCAATAAATTTACTACAGATATTAGTACCTATAAACTTCAGTAGAGTTTCACGCTACCCACACAATGCAATACAATATAATAAAACCATATTCTAACGTGTATTCCCCTACACTTCCTCCAGACGTTGTCTTTAGGTGTAGAGGCGTATGACAGCTCTTGTCACACCCTTACATAGTGCTACAGTAGTAGGTCCATTCTACAAAGAGAACAAGCTGACTACACAAACGTATAATCATAAAATTCTATGCAAAAAAATCAACATGTGTACAGTAATAATGCTGCAAATGTTCCTTATAAAGTAATAATGTTCTGAGTATCCCATTAAAAAAATAATTGTCCCCTTATTATTATTATTATTATTTATTTATATAGCACCATTGATTCCATGGTGCTGTACATGACACTGGGTTACATGAAAATACAAATATCACTTACAGTAAACAAAACTAACAATGAGCGACTGATACAGAGGGGAGAGGACCCTGGCCTTGCAGGCTTACATTCTACAGGATTATGGAGGCGGAGACAGTAGGTGTCACGGGAGAACTAGGCAGGAACACGCTCCCCCCTGGCAAATAGTGCGTATCTTAGATTCTGCTAGAGCCATTCTGTCCGGGTCGTCGTAAATGTGTCCTAGAGCACAAAAAAACTCTCCACCGAGTTAAATGTAACAGAATCAGACAGCAAAGAAAACGCCCATGCTTGGGGATCCCCGCTTATTAATGACAACACCAGGCCCACACGCTGAGCCTCATTACCGGAGGAGATCGGGCGCATACGGAAATACAGTTTGCAAGCTTCACGAAAAGAAACAAATTTACTGTGTTCCCCAGCAAATTTTTCAGGCAAAGGAAACTTAGGCTCAGCAACTTTACCTGTAACTCCAGCTTGCACATTAGACACTGCTAGTCCCTGTTGCTGCACTGCCCCCCTTAACTCAGTGACCTGTAGGGACAGCGCCTCCAACTGGCGGGTTATGGAAATCATGGGATCCATGGAAATAATGTTGGCCGATTATAATGTCACGGGAGACCTAGGCAGGAAAGAGCTAATAACCCGGGCCCCTGCGATTTCCCTCAGACTAGGGAAACCCTGACTGTCCCTCTCCCAGAGTTTACACTGATGGTGTGCATGTCTGGGCCTCCACCCTCACCTTACCTCCTGTTTCAACCCTAGGATGAAACTACCTCCCACCACCCAGTGAAGACCACACTCCAATACCCACAGTTAGCACAGACAAGGATAACGGAAAAGTAAGCACCACGCCGCAGTCACTCAGGAATACACTATAAATGCAAAGGGCAAAACAAATACAAATATAGGAAGGAGCAAATAAGACAAAGGGAAATACACCACCAGCAACGATTCTCCAACTACTAGCTCACCACTCCAGACCGAGATAGCAACGCACAAGACAGAAGCTATAATCGGTGACGCCCAATGTTCAGGAGAACTATTTAAAGGCAGTGGGCATGGCCCATCTTCCAATCCGAGCACCAGGTAAATTAACCCCGGACCAGCTAGATAAAATCTAGCTGACACCAATGAGCGCATAGTGGTCAAAAGCGGAATTACCGCTGTCTGTCGAACGACCTGGTCTGAACAGCGTCCGACATGACAGTACCCCGCCTTCTACGAGGGACCCCAGGGCCCTCACGGCTTATAGGACCCGGCTTGTCCGGATGGCGGCGGTGAAAAACCCTGACCAGCCGATCCGCATGAACGTCCGAGGCTGGTACCCAGGACCTCTCAGGCCCATAACCACGCCAGTGTACCAAGTACTGTAAAGTGTGGCGCACTACACGAGAGTCAACCACCTTGGAGACTTCAAATTCCAAATTACCATCCACCAAGACTGGAGGTGGCATAGGCCCACCACCTTCTTTAAAAGAGACCTGTGGAACACATTGTGTATCTTATACACCGTAGGAAGCTCCAATCGGTACGCTACCGGGTTAATGACGGCGGTGACCCTAAATGGACCAATAAACCGTGGACCCAATTTAAGGGATGGTATTTTGAGTCTTATGTTTTTTGTGGATAACCACACCCAGTCATCCACACTCAGGTCCGGACCTGGCACATGCCTACTGTCAGCCACACATTTGTACCTAGCACCCACACTCAACAGGCGCTGTTTAACTCTCCTCCAGACTGATGATAATTGTGCTCCTAACTGGTCTTCCTCCGGGACGCCGGAAGAGCCCCCTTGACTCAAAGTACAAAATTGAGGATGAAGCCCATAAACACAAAAAAACGGAGACTCCCCAGACGACTCCTGGTGGTGATTATTGATGGCAAACTCAGCCAAAGGAAGAAACTTCAACCACTCCTCCTGGTTATCCGAAACAAAGCAGCGTAAGTACTCTTCCAAATTTTGGTTCATACGCTCGGTCTGACCATTTGACTGAGGATGAAACGCCGAAGAATGAGACAACTTGATCCCCAGCCGTGAACAAAATGCTTTCCAAAATTTTGCCACAAACTGAGACCCCTATCAGAAACGATGTCAGATGGAACCCCATGAAGTCTGACCACCTCCTGCACAAATACCTGAGCCAGAGTCTTAGCATTAGGCAACGAAGGCAAAGACACAAAGTGCGACATTTTTGAGAACCGATCAACAATCACCAAGATGACCATGTTCCCAGCTAAGGAGGGCAAGTCAGTGATAAAATCCATGGAGATTTCCGTCCATGGCTTACTAGGTACCTCGAGAGGAAGTAGTGTGCCAACAGGACGGGAGCGGGGCGTCTTAGTCCTAGCGCACGTGGTGCAAGCTGACATGTATGAGACCACGTCCTGTCGGATCTTGGGCCACCAAAACCGACGTGACACCAACTCCAAGGTACCCCTAACCCCTGGATGGCCAGCCAGGACAGCATCATGATGCTCCGCCAAAACCTTTAAGCGGAGATGAAGCGGTACAAACGTTTTGTTGACGGGAAGCTCAGATGGTACCTCCTCCTGGGCCTCGGCAATCTCAGCTTCAACCTCGGTAGTGAGAGTCGAAACCACAACACCCTTTTCGAGAATGGGTACTGGATGTTCCCGAGGCTCTCCCCCCGGAAAACACCTGGACAAAGCATCCGCCTTAGTGTTTTTAGAACCAGGTCTGTAAGTGACAACAAAGTTGAACCGCGTGAAAAACAATGCCCAGCGAGCCTGCCTGGGAGACAGACGCTTGGCAGACTCCAAATAAAGCAAATTCTTATGGTCGGTAATAACAGTAACCTGATGAACCGACCCCTCCAAGAAGTGTCGCCATTCCTCAAAGGCCAATTTGATTGCCAACAACTCTCTAATGCCGATATCGTAGTTACGTTCGGTGGGCGACAGTTTCTTGGAAAAATAGGCGCATGGATGCAAACCGCTCAAGGATGAGCCTTGTGACAGCACCGCCCGCACACCAACCTCAGACGCATCGACTTCTACAACAAAAGGTTTCGATACATCTGGCTGCACCAGAATGGGAGCCGAAACAAACCTGTTTTTAAGAGATTCAAATGCGCACACAGCAGCCTCAGGCCAAACGGAGAAATTGGTACCCTTTTTAGTCATGTCAGTTAGAGGTTTAGCAATGATAGAAAAATCCTTGATAAACTTCCTATAGTAGTTAGAAAACCCAAGGAACCGCTGAAGTGCTTTTAGGTTATCAGGCCGTTCCCAATGCAACACCGCTTGCACCTTAGCGGCGTCCATTTTAAACCCAGAAGCAGACACAATATAGCCCAAGAAAGGCAACTCCTGTACCGAAAATACACATTTCTCCAGTTTTGCATATAGCTTATTCTCTCTGAGAAGCTGTAACACCTGCCTGACATGATCTAAATGAGTATCATGGTCGCAAGAATATATGAGGATGTCATCTAGGTACACAATAACGAATTTCCCCAAAACATGCGAGAACACATCATTAATGAAATGTTGAAACACTGCAGGTGCATTTGTTAACCCAAATGGCATCACCACATTTTCAAAATGACCCTCAGGGGTATTAAAAGCCGTCTTCCACTCATCACCTTGACGGACTCTTATGAGGTTGTACGCCCCCCTGAGGTCAAGCTTGGTAAACCACTTAGCACCTGCCACCTGGTTGAACAAATCCGGAATCAATGGCATAGGGTATGGATCACGAACCGTAATCTGGTTTAACTCCCTGAAATCCAGACACAGCCGTAGTCCACCATCTTTCTTCTTAACGAAGAAGAACCTTGCTGCCACAGGAGAGGCTGAAGGCCTGATGTGCCCTTTGCTCAAACTTTCAGCAATGTAATCCTTTAGCGCTTGTCTCTCCGGACCGGAGATGTTAAACATCCTTGCTTTAGGCAACTTGGCCCCTGGTTTAAACCTGATAGGACAGTCATAGGAGCGATGTGGTGGCAACTCTGAACAACCCTTCTCAGAGAACACATCCACAAAATCCAGAAGTGACTCAGGAACGCTTGGAGTCACAGCAGAAACACATGTGGCCAAGCAATTCTCCTGACAGAAATCACTTCACTGAATTATGTCCTGAGTTTTCCAGTCAATAACCGGGTTGTGTGTAGACAACCATGGAAAACCCAGAACCAATTGTGCCGGAAGACTCTTGAGCACCTTACATGTAACCTGCTCAAAATGAAGAACCCCAATGTGGAGTTTAACCTCAGCCACAAACTCAGTAATCTCCCCCTGGGGAAGAGGAGCAGAATTGATGGTGAACACGCGGATAGGATGAGGCAGTTTTTCGATCCTAAAACCAGCAGTGCGCGCAAACTCCTCATCAATGAGATTTGTGGCAGAACCACTATCCACAAAAACAGTGATTGGCAGCTCTCTGCCAGCGACAACAACTTTGGCAGGGAGCATGCACTGAGAAACCATCATGGAGGATATACATAAGCTCAGATTGGACTCCTCCACACCCTCTGAGCTTAGAAGTTTTCCGCCGTTGCGTTTTTCTTTGACAGCAGAGGACAGATATTAATAAAATGACCAGTTTTACCGCAGTAAAAACATGCTCCCTGCTTCCTGAGTACAGGGGCTCGATTCTTAACATGTGATACCCCTGCGACTTGCATAGGTTCCGTGGGCTCACCTGCAGCAACTTCACGTGAACCTAAACCTTCACCCACAGGCGGCGTCTCATGAACCCCCTGACGCAAGCGGCGATCAATGCGGACAACAAGACTCATAGCAGAATCTAGTGAAGCAGGAGTCTCGTACATCAGAAGGGCTTTTTTAACCCTATCAGAAACTCCATGAATAAAGTTACTCCGCAGTGCGGGATCATTCCACTGTGTGTCGACAGCCCAGCGGCAAAATTCAGAAAGTAATCCTCTGCAACACGCTCCCCCTGGCAAATAGTGCGTATCTTAGATTCTGCTAGAGCCATTCTGTCCGGGTCGTCGTAAATGTGTCCTAGAGCAGAAAATAAACTCTCCACCGAGTTAAATGTAACAGAATCAGACAGCAAAGAAAATGCCCATGCTTGGGGATCCCCGCTTAATAATGACAACACCAGGCCCACACACTGAGCCTCATTACCGGAGGAGATCGGGCGCACACGGAAATACAGTTTGCAAGCTTCACGAAAAGAAACAAATTTACTGCGTTCCCCAGCAAATTTTTCAGGCAAAGGAAACTTAGGCTCAGCAACTTTACCTGTAACTCCAGCTTGCACATTAGACACTGCTAGTCCCTGTTGCTGCACTGCCCCCCTTAACTCAGTGACCTGTAGGGACAGCGCCTCCAACTGGGGGGTTATGGAAATCATGGGATCCATGGAAATAATGTTGGCCAATTATAATGTCACGGGAGACCTAGGCAGGAAAGAGCTAATAACCCGGGCCCCTGCGATTTCCCTCAGACTAGGGAAACCCTGACTGTCCCTCTCCCAGAGTTTACACTGATGGTGTGCATGTCTGGGCCTCCACCCTCACCTTATCTCCTGTTTCAACCCTAGGCTGAAACTGCCTCCCACCACCCGGTGAAGACCACACTCCAATACCCACAGTTAGCACAGACAAGAATAACGGAAAAGTAAGCACCACGCCGCATTCACTAAGGAATACACTATAAATGCAAAGGGCAAAACAAATACAAATATAGGAAGGAGCAAATAAGACAAAGGGAAATACACCACCAGCAACGATTCTCCAACTACTAGCTCACCACTCCAGACCGAGATAACAACGCACAAGACAGAAGCTATAATCGGCGACGCCCAATGTTCAGGAGAACTATTTAAAGGCAGTGGGCATGGCCCAGCTTCCAATCCGAGCACCAGGTAAATTAACCCCGGACCAGCTAGATAAAATCTAGCCGACGCCAATGAGCGCATAGTGTTCAAAAGTGGAATTACCGCTGTCTGTCGAACGACCTGGTCTGAACAGCGTCCGACATGACAGTAGGTCGGGGGTTGCAGTAGCTCCTATGGGGTGTTGAGGTGGCCGTGTGTTCATTACAGGTTGTAAGCTTCTTTGAAGAGATGGGTTTTCAGGTTTCTTTTGAAGGATCTGAATGTGGTAGATAACCGGACATGTTGGGACACAGAATTCCAGAGGATGGGGGATATTCGGGAGAAGTCTTGGAGGCGATTGGTTGAGGAGTAAATAAGCGTGGAGGAGAGAAGGAGGTCTTGGGAGGACCGGAGATTACGTGAGGGAAGATATTGAGAGATTAGTTTGGAAATATACGGCGGAGAAAGGTTATGGATGGCTTTGTAGGTCAGGGTTAAGTTTAAACTGGATACACTGGGAAATTGGGAGCCAGTGAAGGGATTTGCAAGGAGGGGAAGCAGGAGTGTAGCGAGGAGAGAGATTAATTAGTCAGACAGCAGAGTTAAGGACAGACTGGAGGGGTGCGAGAGTTTTAGAAGGTAGGCTACAGAGGAGGATGTTGCAGTAGTCGAGGCGGGAGGTGATTAGGGCATGTACATGTGTTTTGGTAGAGTGAGGGTTGAGGAAAGGACGGATTCTGGAAATATTTTTGAGCTGGAGGCGACAGGAGGTGGCGAGAGTTTGGATGTGCGGTTTGAAGGACAGGGCAGAGTCAAGGGTTACTCCGAGGCAGCGGATTTCCGGGACAGGGAAAGTGTGATTTCATTTATTTTGATAGATAAATCAGGTAGGGAAGATATGCGAGATGGAGGAAAGATAATTATTATTAAGTAATAATCACTCAGGCAGATCCTCATATAGAATTGATGTTCAGACTAACCTCTTAACCCTAGAACGCATACATGGGGCCTCGCAGGTCTGCCAGGCTACTTGTTTTCTATTTTCTGTAAAAGTACTTTAGTTAGAATTTGGAAAATCTAGGTAATCCTCAGGTATATACTTTTTTTGGGACTACCCCATATTCACGCACCTGGGGCCTTTTAGGCCTGTACTAGGTTTACATGTGATACACAGATTTGCTTATCAAGGCAAATTACGGAGGCAATGATCCGATGTCTTTCTGGAACATCCAGAGCAAAGAGAAAAAAAAGAAAGCGCTGCTATATTTGTCCAGCAAAGAACGAAAGAAAATCGGAGCGTTTCTGTTCTACTTGCGGACAAAATGTATGCAAGGAACATTCAGCCGAAAAAATAATATGCGAGAATTGTCGGGGGAATATGTAAAGATACAAATAAATATTCCTGCACCAAGTTTGCTACAACCAAAAAATGTTTTCATAAAAAAATTGCATATAGAATGCCTATATTTGGCGTGCCCGTTTACTTACTTTTTTGTTGTTTTATGCACATAATTATGTTTTGAAATATACACATCTTAGGCTGTGTTCCCAGTAGCGCTGGGGTTCGCCAGAAGGGGATCCATAATGGATCTGACCTCCTGGTAACTCCAGGATTCCGCCAGCCTTAGCTGGGGTCACCAGGAGGTCAGATCCATTACCGATCCCCTCCTGGCGGACCCCAGTGCTAGTTGAAATGCATCCTTACCTTGCAATTGTAAAATAAATTTTGAAAAGTATTTTTATTTGAGTTATTCCGTGTTATTTGCACACAGGCCTAAAAGGCCCCAGGTGCGTGAATGTGTAGATTTCTATGGGTATGCGTTCTAGGGTTAAAAATAATTAATGATTCCAGTGCCTTCTTTAAAGCTAGTAGTAGCCCAGTTAAAAAAAAAAAGAAAACAAAATGAGCATATACCCTGTAGCAAATAACTCAGTAAATAGTAATAGTACATGTAAATAACATAGGGTTCTTAGTTAACATTATTTTGATCAAAAAAGTGTAAAATCCATCCCACCGCGACAAGGTGTACCCAATCCAGATGAGATAGGACCATCCCAATTGGGTACACCTTGTGGCGGTGGGAGATGGCTTTTATGCTTTTTTGATCAAAATAGTGTTCACTATGTTTTCACATGTACCTATTACTATTTACTGATTTATTTACTATAAGGTATATGCTCGTTTTCTTTTTTCTTGGGTTTTGTCTGTGAAATGGCCACAGTGTGAACGTGCTCTTACACACTGAATGTATACCAGCTTATTCTCCGACTCATTTCTTTGGTTTTGTAACAATGCACTGTTATAAGGTGATAATCCCAAAAATGCCATATTAAAAAGTAGTATTGACCCGAGTGCTACTTTTTTTTTTTTGTTACTCACTTATAAAGTCATAAATTTACTATTATCATTGTTATCATCATTGTCTACATTGGGGCTCACAAACTAAATTCCCTTTTAGTATGTCTTTGGAGTGTGGGAGGATGACAGAGAGCCACGCAAACACGGGGAGAATATACAGTACAAACTCCTTGCAGATGTTGTCCTCTGTAGGATTTGAACCCAGGACCCCAGTGCTAACCTAACCACTGAGCCACCTTGCTGCCCATTATTACTTATAAAGTGATAATACCTATCAGTCCCACCTTAAAAAGAAATAATACTGTGTGTACGCCAAAACAATTTAGAGTGGTGCTCATCTGAGCAGACAGCCGTGATCCACACATGAGGGGCCCACAAGGCAAATATCAAGTTAGTAAATAGCTAGAGGCAGTCTGGAGAAATTTGATAATTTTTTTATTATATACCTCTAGTTACAAAAATGCTTATTTCAAATCTCCCAACAGGACTAAAATATAAGTCAAAATGTTGTTAAAATTATTTTTAAAAAAACAAACAAAACATAAAAATTAAACTCAATCCCTTTCTCTCCAGACAAAAAGAAAGAAATGCAAAAAATGTAAAAAATACCTTTTTTTTGGTATCACCAGATCCGTAAACGTCTGATCTATCTAAATATAAATTAATTTATTAACGTAAGCGGTATATAGGAGAAAAGATATTGAAAGGCTAGAATTGCTGTTCTTTGGTCACTTGCACCCAAAAATCCAATAAAAAGTGATTAAAGTGTGGGGTATATCCCAAAAATGGTAGCAATAAAACTACAGCTCAGCACAAAATAAAAACAGGTACGGTAGTTTCAAAAGTCATCCAATGGAAGAATAAAAGAGGCTCTTTGATGTTTTATATACGTATGTCGCCTATTATTTTAATAATTCTTATAGACGCGATTGTTTAAAATTAATTTGCTTTATTTATTTGGTCCATAAATAAACGTATAAAATGAAATGTATTTTTCTATTAAATGGAGGACATCTTTTAATTAAAAAAAAGAGTATATGAAACGCCCTTGACAATTCTCTATTTCCTTAATGTCCCCTTTTGTACTCTGCCCAGTGTCTTGGTAGCATTTACCATTGGGTATAAAATGGAAGTAGTGAGGCATAAAACTCCTTGTCAAAACACTTCTAATGCCCTCCTCATTGTTAGAGACGTGTTTAATAACGTCTTAAATTGAGGACTTAGAGCTCAAGAAAGCACAATTAGAAATGTATAATGGATGTGCGCCGTGTATTGTTCTTATTATGGGATGATTAAGGAATCATCATAAATGGGTTAATGATGCTTGTATGATGTAAGATGACCTAAGTGAAGGAAATGGGGAGATAATTAGGACACTGTTACACAGCAAACTTTGGACATAATCGGTGTCCCAGCATGCTCGACAATTACTAGCGTTGCGCTATATGCTTCACTTAGTGCATTTCTTAAGTCACGTACTTGAGGACGGGATATTAATTCAGTAATGTGTAACTTACCAGTAACATTAGAAGTCGCTTCCACATTCTCTGGTGATGTCATAGTGGAGACTTCAGCATTATATAATAGGGTGATCTCATATATATGCAGATATAAAATCTAATTAAAGCTGCATTAAAAAGTTCAACGAAAATGAAATGGCAAAAAATGTTCTAACTTTATTATAACGAAACACTAAAATGCCGATTCGTCAATTCAGGGGTTATTTGTGTCGTTTTTTTTTTTCAGTCCTCATTCTGTCTCGTCTTTTTGTTTTCAATGGTGGACTTCGTGCTAAAATTTATTAGGATGGCTCTTGATGTTTCATGAATTTGGCACAAATTGCTATTTTTTTTGCATCTTTTTAGATAGAAACGTCGCCCAATTGTTTTGATAAGCTTTAAAGTGACGCTGATTAGTCTTCAACTGTGCCAGAAAGAAAAAAGAGACTTATTTTGTTCTCCACTTGGATACTGGCATAGCACTGTGTCAAACTTTTGAAATCCACAAATGATAAATTAGTTTAGGGGCTAGTTCACACGGCCGTATTGTCAGTCAGAGAGCAGTCCGACAAAACATTGGATCGCACTCGGATCAATGTTATTCTATGGAACTGTGTAATTTTTTCCTTGGACCGAGCCGGGCTGAGGACAATATTGATGCACTCAGCCAAGAAAGACAATGAGTCCATGGAAAAAAAATCGGGCTGCAGTCAGATGACATCTGAATGCTGTCCGATTTCCTCAGACTGAAGGAATGGAGAAGATTAAGATTTTTTTTTTACATCTCCTCATGTGAGAGAATCGGAACACACCATAGTGTAATTAACATAATTGACCCGATTCTCTCAGAAGAGAGAAAATATGGTTGTGTGACCCCAATCTTACACCAGGCAATGGTCAGGAATGATCGTTTGTGAACTGTAAAATTATATATCCATTCTAAGATGGATTTTTAAGGTAAGCATACTGGTCTCATCGGTTTCATACGATCTATTTAATATTGAATGCAGCTTGAATTGTGAACTCTACCAATACATTCTCTTTAATGGAAAGCCAACTAAGCTGATCAAACACTTTTGACAACTGTTTGCCGAACACTCGATCAGCCAGCTGCTATTCCTTCCTACCACTCTATGTGTAGGCATGCTTGGCTCGGCTGAGTGTGCACTTGTTCTTAATGGGGAGAAAGAAGAGTAATTCATCCCCTCTCCCTTCTTAAAGGATCGGTATATTGAAATTGAACAGCCTGGTCTTTCTTTTCCTTGATATCATCGGGGGGGAGGGAGGTGTACGGACACCACCATACACATTATATGGTCAGACAGTCTCACCGCTGGTTTGGTAGGTTCAACTGTATTAATCGTATGTATAAAGGTATCTTAAAGGCGTAACTACAGCTCGTATATTTACATCATATACTTAGGATATGTCATAAATGTATATTAGATGCGGGTCTTACCAATGGGACTCGAAACTAACTCAAAAACAGCAGTCCACAAAGACTAACTGGCTCACATCAAAGTCTATCCTACATGTAGATATAGCGCGGGACACGGCACAAGCACATTGACAGAGATTCCGCCATAGAACAAATCTGGCTTCACGGCTTGGGAGAAGAAAAATGCTAAATTTTATTTAAACTAGCACAAAATGTTCACGAGGTGAGAGAATAAGGATTAAGACCCCATAGATCCGACAAGTGCATTTTGGGCTTTTGAGTCCTTAGTCATGGTTGATCCGAAATGCGTTGGTTCTGTGGATTTTTAATCCATTTCCTATTCACCTAGTGAAGATTTTTTTATGCAAGTTTAAATAACATTTTGAATACTTCTACCATGCCGTGAAGCTGGATTTGTACTATTGATGAATCTCAAGAACCGGATCGAGTCATGCGCTGCGGTCAGTGCTCATCTCTATATGTAGTGTTAGCTATTAACTAAGTGTAAGGAGAAGATTGTATCAATTACATGTGTGCAATACAAAAAAATCATGTTCAAAGGTTCTTCAACAAAATTAGCCTTGTTAAAGGTGACCATACATATAAGATAAATGTTGGCCAACCATTTCATGTAAATGTTAATGTCCTGACATTCCAAGATAGAAGATACTGAGGAAAAGAAGGGTCAGACATGTTGCATTTAAACATGCCCAATCATTTTGTTCTCCTGGGAGATAAGACATCGCTAGTGATGTTTGGCTTATTCCTCCCTCCTAATTGCAAACATATGCATGCTTGGCCAAGCAAGGATCTTTATATAATATAAACCATTGTAATTCTTCTCACATTTACAAAAACATAACGAACATCGAAAGCACTAGACAGATCCATGCCTCGTGTTATATATGCGCTAAGTGAAGGAAATATCCCGCACAATGATACAATCTGTGTTCGCCTTATTTCTATAAATCTTGAGTAAGATATACTCTATGGCATTTACAGGTCTACGGAGCAAATCCCAGGAGTCTTATATTCACTGGACCTTGTATTTTTATTGGAAGAGAGTTTTAGCAATGTGATTATTCTTACAAGAACACGAAAATGAATGGTGATGGTACGAAAATAAGTGACCCCAAATTACCTTATCCAAAGTTCAAGAGTTTGTTAAAATTGACCAATGACTAATGGAGATACTATACAAAAGATAAAAATGGTATAAAGATAATAATATGAGGATAAAGAGGTATAAAATATGTCCAAACTATAAATTGACAAGGTTTGTGGTCAACAGGGCACAAAAATTATAAATGCTACACTTACATACAGTGTGATTAATGGAAAACCCAAATAGCACAAAATGTGAAAAACAACAAGGGCAAAAGAACAGAAAAAACAACCACAAAATGGTTTTATTTTATACAACAGGTTTCCACATATTGAAAGGTTTGTCCGCCAACTGATTGACTGCAGTGTTCCTACTGCATAATAATGTCACGCGGGCAGATCCAGCAATGTTCCAGCAATGTGCGAAAGATGAATATAAAGGGTTTTATTATTTTTTTTTTCTATTGGGCACAATTGTATTTAACGTTGCCCAAGTAATGAACAACCCATTTAACGTATTTGCTATTTAAAGCCTATGTAGTGAAACCCCTTTTAGACCACCACTCAAAACTGCATTGCAAATTTAAATTTTTTCTATTATCTTTTGATCCCCAAATTTGGAAACTAATGACACTCCTTGTTCTCCATATGAATTATCATATATAAATTTGTAACTTCATCTTTATTTTAACAGGTAAGAAGGCCATGATTTTGCTCAGTACTCATATTCTCACAATGTCCGCAGAATAAAATGTCATATCTCAGGATCTCATGAGTCCAAGTGCATTCAGTCCCCTCCCACCCAGTTTGACTGATAGCTGCAGCTTGTACTGAGCAGTGAGAGATCTCAGCATCAACAGGGAGGATGGACACTGAGAAGCTGTCAATCACACTAGCTCAGTGAAGATTGAGTTTAAGCTTTCAAAAACGATTACAGTTATTCTGTCATAGATTATCAAAGATGATACGCCAGCCTCATCAGGTTTAATATATCTATTTAATAATACATGTAGTTTGTGTTGTGAAATTTGATGGTAGAAGTACTTCAAATTGAAAAGCAAGACCCCTGGGAAGAGTTAGTGCAGCCTCATGACCTGTGCTGGATCTTGTCTATCCACAAGCCCTTGGTAAAGAAGGGAGTGGGACGATCATGGGTAGTAAGGTAAGGGGTGTAAGGGTAAAGGAAAGTGAGGTAATAGATGTGCCTGGATCATGGGTAGTAAGGTAAGGGGTGTAAGGGTAAAGGAAAGTGAGGTAATAGATGTGCCTGGATCATGGGTAGTAAGGTAAGCGATGTAAGGGTAAAGTGAGGTAATAGATGTGCTTGGATCATGGGTAGTAAGGTAAGGGGTGTAAGGGTAAAGGAAAGTGAAGTAAGAGATGTGCCTGGATCATGGGTAGTAAGGTAAGGGATGTAAGGGGATAATAGATAATATGGTAAGAGGTATGAAAAGATAATGGATAGTAAAGTAAGATTGTGGATAAACTATGGATAGTAAGGTAAGAGGTGTGAGGATAATAGTAAAGTAAAAGGTTTGCGGGGGTCATGGATAGTAATGTTAGGGCTTTACTAGGATAATAGATAGCAAAGTAAGAATATGGATAGATTATGGAAAGTAAGGTAAGTGTTTTGTGGGAAAAATACACTGCTCAATAAAAATAAAGGAAACACTAAAATACCACCTATGATATCCTAGATATCACTGAATTAAATATTCCAGTTGCAAATCTTTATTCATTACATAGTGGAATGTGTTGAGAACAATAAAACATAAAAATGATCAATGTAAATCAAAATGAATGTCCCATTAAGGTCTGAATTTGGAATGATACTCAAAATCAAAGTGGAAAATCAAATTACAGGCTGATCCAACTTCAGTGGAAATGCCTCAAGACAAGGAAATGATGCTCATTAGTGTGTGTGGCCTCCATGTGCCTATATGACCTCCCTACAGTGCCTGGGCATGCTCCTGATGAGGTGGCAGATGGTCTCCTGAGGAATCTCCTATCAAACCTGGACTAAAGCATCCGCCAATTCCTGGACAGTCTGTGGTGCAACGTGACTTTGGTGGAACGGGCGGGCCAGTCCATAGCTTCAATGCCTTCATCTTGCAGAAACTGCTGACACACTCCAGCCACATGAGGTCTAGCATTGTCCTGCATTAGGAGGAACCCAGGGCCAACCGCACCAGCATATGGTCTCACAAGGGGTCTGAGGATCTCATCTTGGAACCTAATGGCAGTCAGTCTACCTCTGGCGAGCACATGGAGGGCTGTGCGGCCCTCCAAAGAAATGCCACCCCTCACCATTACTGACCCACTGCCAAACCGGTCATGCTGAAGGATGTTGCAGGCAGCAGATCACTCTCCAAGGCATCTCCAGACTCTGTCACGTCTGTCACATGTGCTCACTGTGAACCTGCTTTCATCTGTGAAGAGCACAGAGCACCAGTGGTGAATTTGTCAATCCTGGTGTTCTGTAACAAATGCCAAGCGTCCTGCACGGTGTTGGACTGTGAGCACAACCCCCATCTGTGGATGTCGGGCACTCAGACCATCCTCATGGAGTCAGTTTCTAACTGTTTGTGCAGACACATGCACATTTGTGGCCTGCTGGAGGTCATTTTGCAGGACTCTGGCAGTGCTCCTCCTGTTCCTCCTTGCACAAAGGTTTAGGTAGCGGTCCTGCTGCTGGGTTGTTGCCCTCCTTCAGCCCCCTCCACATCTCCTGGTGTACTGGCCTGTCTCCTGGTAGCGCCTCTAGCCTCTGAACACTACGCTGACAGACACAGCAAACCTTCTTGCCACAGCTCACATTGATGTGCCAGCCTGGATGAGCTGCACAACCTGAGCCACTTGTGTGGGTTGTAGAGTCTGTCTCATGCTACCACGAGTGTGAAAGCACAACCAACATTCAAAAGTTACCAAAACATCAGTCAGAAAGCATTGGTACTAAGATGTGGTCTGTGGTCCCCACCTGCAGAACCACTCCTTTATTGAGTGTGTCTTGATAATTGCCAATAATTTCCATCTGTTGTCTATTCCATTTGCACAACAGCATGTGAAATTGATTGTCAAACAGTGTTGCTTCCTAAGTGGACAGTTTGATTTCACAGGAGTTTGATTTACTTGGAGTTATATTCTGTTGTTTAAGTGTTCCCTTTATTTTTTTGACCAGTGTAAATACTAAGGTAAGAGGTGTGTGGATCGTGGGGAGTAAGGTAAGGGCTGTGCATGGATCATGAGTAGTAAGGTAAGGGCTATTGGGGTATCATGGGCAGTAAGGCAAGGGCTGTGTGGGGATCATGGGCAGTAAGGTAAGGGCTGTGCGGGAATCATGGGTAGTAAGGTAAGGGCTATGAGGGGATCATGGGCAGTAAGGTAAGTGTTGTGCGGGGTTCATGGGTAGTTAGCTAAGGGTTGTGTAGGGATCATGAGTAGTAGGGTAAGGGCTATGTGGAGATCATGGGCAGTAAGGTAAGGGCTGTGCAGGGATCATGAGTAGTAAGCTAAGGGCTGTGTGGGGATCATGGGTTGTAAGGTAAGTGTTGTGTGGGGATCATGGGTAGTAAAGTAAGTGGCGTGCTGTGCGGGGATCACGGGTAGTAAAGTAAATGCTGTGTGGGGATCATGGGTAGTAAGGTAAGTGCTGTTCGGGGATCATGGGTAGTAAGCTAAGCGCTTTGTGGGGATATTGGGAAGTAAGGTTAGAGCTGTTCAGGGATCATGAGAAGTAAGGTAAGTCTGTGTGGGGATCATGGGTAGTAGGGTAAGGGCTTTGTGTGAAGCATGGGTAGTAAGGTAAGGGTTGTGTGGGGATCATGAGTAGTAAGGTAAGGACTGTGCGGGGATCATGAGTAGTAAGGTAAGGGTTGTGTGGGGATCATGGATAGTAAGGTAAGGGCTGTGTGGAGATCATGGGTAGTAAGGTAAGGGCTATGAGGGGATCATGGGTAGTAAGGAAAGGGCTGTGTGGAGATCATGGGTAGTAAGGTAAGGGCTGTGTGGGGATCATGGGTAGTAGGGTAAGGGCTATGAGGGGATCATGGGTAGTAAGGTAAGGGCTGTGTGGAGATCATGGGTAGTAAGGTAAAGGCTATGAGGGGATCATCGGCAGTAAGGAAAGTGTTGTGCGAGGATCATGGGTAGTAAGCTAAGGGTTGTGTGGGAATCATGAGTAGTAGGGTAAGGGCTATGTGGAGATCATGGGCAGTAAGTTAAGAGCTGTGCAGGGATCATGGGTAGTAAGGTAAGGGCTCTGTGGAGATCATGGGTTGTAAGGTAAGTTTTGTGCGGGGATCACGGGTAGTAAAGTAAGTGCTGTTCGGGGATCATGAGTAGTAAGCTAAGCGCTGTGTGGGGATATTGGGAAGTAAGGTAAGAGCTGTTCAGGGATCATGAGAAGTAAGGTAAGTCTGTGTGGGGATCATAGATAATCGAGTAAGGGCTTTGTGGGAATCATGGGTAGTAAGGTAAGGGTTGTGTGGGGATCATGGGTAGTAAGGTAAGGACTGTGCGGGGATCATGAGTAGTATGGTAAGGGCTGTGTGTGAATCATGGGTAGAAAGGTAAGGGTTGTGTGGGGATCATGGGTAGTAAGGTAAGGACTGTGTGGGGATAATGAGTAGTAAGGTAAGTGATGTGTGGGGATCATGGGTAGTAAGGTAAGGGCTGTGGGGATCATGGGTAGTAAGGTATGGGCTGTTCAGGGATCATGGGTAGTAAGGTAAGGGCTGTGTAGGGATCATGGGTAGCAAGGTAACTGTGATCTAACCTTTTGTATACTAGCACCTTAATCTTCTGAATAAAAAAATTAAGAACAGCTATCATCAATAGTTTCTCCACTAACTGACAGAATGGGGGAATGGGGGTTATGATGGGCTGAGTGAACACATTAGGAGGGGTGGTAGCTCACGTTTGAGTTGACATACCATTGCAACCTGTGCAGTCTCACAGGAGCCATAGAGGGGCCATTTCCACTTCCAATGCAGGTGGACATGTAAATTAAGAAAAGATAATGGATTCTAAAGGGTCCATATATTGTTCTCTCACAAGGGCCCTTTACTGTCGGTGTCCGCCATTGTTATGGACCATCCCTTCACAGTGATGATTTTTTCCCATGGGTTCAATTTTTACATATCTTTTAAATGCTTATGATACCAAAATGAAAATGTCAGCACAGCTCAGAATAGAGACATAATTTCTGTCTTGTGATCTTAATGCACAATATGCACCCGCTTAATGAACGCTCGTGTACGGCTCATACAAAATTATAAAGTACTAATTAGAGATGAAGGCAAAGGGAAATCAAGCTGATATTATTCACTCTGTCTCCTAATAATATCACTAACATCTTTCTTTATTATCATGACTCTGGGGGGATTAATATTATTCTTTGCAGCATTTCATACTAAAGGATTCAGATTAAAGATTTACAGTAATATACATTTGAAATGGATGGAACAGCAGGAAAACCATCTTCATAAAGACGTTCCCACAGACAGGACTGGTAAAATCCCATGTGGCTGGTCATACATGTTTTTTTGTTTTGACTCTACGACATCATTTGGCCCAACATGTTCTCTACATGGGGTCAGTGTGTAGGACACTAAGCAATGGTGTTTTTTTCTCTTTTTACTATGAGAGCTGTCATAACATAAGGTCTCAAATTAAATAAATAGTGGATGGCGTAGTTGGCATTTCTAGGATTCCTTGCTCATGGGATGAACACTTCGGCTCAGAATTTATATTTTTAAATATAAACACTTTTTCGAAGGGGCTGCTAAATTTAGAGAAAAAAAAGCAAAATTATTCTATTTACTAATATACTTTAGTCTGAAAGGTGTCCCGATCTTTAGTTATAACCTCAAGTATGCCGTCTTCTGGCTTGTGATAGCTAAGCCAGCCCCCTTTTCGGTGACAGCCGATGTGTAGATGTGTAGGTAGGCTTATCTAACGAAATATACAATCAGTCAGCCCCTGTCAGATAGTAGTGATGGGCAGTCTGGCTCTGTTTCTGGATCTGGATCACTTAAAAAAACAGCTCTTTTGGATCCTAAATGGATCCCGAATAACTATGTGTTATAACTAAATACACATTTAAAATTACATTAACATGGCTAAAACCCTGCCCTCCCGCAGCCAAACCCTGCCTCTTTGCAGCCAGCCAATGAAATCGATGGGTGATATGGACTTGGTTTGAGTGAGTGGGATTTTGGCCAATGGACGCCGTCATTTTACCCCATTTCTAGACTTTAGTGGCTTTCTCTCAGGTGTTGGCTCCCATCATTCCCAGTAGGGTGCCAGCTCTTTTACTTGGATCGGTTGTGAACGACCCATCACTATCAGATAGTGCTCTGGTTATGTCTTGACACAGAAATAACTGACCATAAGACCACCTGTGAGAGCTGACACTGGAGCCTATTGCTAAAGATCAGGACATCTTTTAGATGTAAAGTATATTAGTAAGTTGCATAATTTAATGCCATTCAAGCAGCCCCATCTCCAATGTACAAAGGTACTTATTTTATTAGATCACAGAAAGGATCAGGGCAAATTACACCTGACCCTTAAATTTGGTAAATTATATTTTTCCTGGTGTGCGTCAAATGTATCTTTATGGCTGTTTTCACCCAAGATAAGGCCAGAATGTTCTTTTGACTCCAATCAAAGTGGATTTTTTTAACTGTATTGTAAAGAAGAGACTGTGTTTTGCAAAATATAGGGTCATCACAAAATAACATGGAGTTCATGATTTACACAGAGCCTAAAGGCATCAGACATGTATCAAAAATGTGGGGCTACGGAGCAAAATTTGCAAAGAGGCCTGCTTCATTGGGACATCAAAGGTCAAATTATTGTGGTCCATTCTTAGAATCTAATTGTTTTTCTTCATGCTTTGATGGTTCAAACATATGAATTCATTTTCCTACTCTTGTCATCACCGGTTGTCCCCAACCGAGCCTCACCTCCAAGCGGAGGTGGATCCTCTTTGTTGATGGGCCCCATAGAAGATACCCCTTCTTCTACCATAGCAGTTAAGCAGATAATATACTTGATACTCAGGGAAAGGTATCATTAATGGGGGTCCAGCAGACAGCTTTCTACAGCTCTGAAAGTGGCAGGATGTAAACAATTGTGGAGCTTAACACCACCACTACATCAACTGTTTAGTGGCCGCTGCAGATCATCAGTGCGGCGAATAAACGTACAACTGTTTACATCCAACTGCTGCTAGAACAGCTGATAGGTGGAGGTACAATGCGTTAGACCCCTACCCAATCTGATATTTATGATATTTCCTGTGGATAGGTCATGAATATGATAGTAGTGAATAACCCCTTATATATTCTAGACCCTATAAAGGTAAATTATACAGTATCGACCAATGTTATTTCAGCTGTCAGCAGCATTGGTTGTTGCATATAATTATGACTCTTCTGATTATACCTCATATGGTGATGTAACAATACATGAAAGGTTCGATTCAATCTTATAGGAGTGATTCTACTTAGAGACAAGTCAGAACTTTTCCCATTTTAATCGAAATGTGCAATCAAAAAATAACTTGTCTAAACATGTGAAAAATATTTTGAAGGATTTTTGGTTTGTTTTTTGTTTTTTAATTCATTGCCCAGTATGGAGAAAAGTATCCAGACACACATCGTAATCATTGAATTCAGGGTTTTTTGTAATCCCATTGCCACATGTGTATAAATCTGTCACAACACGATGATACTTTTTCAATCTGTAGACATTACCTTACTGCAGTTTCATTATCATCACATAATAATAATGATTTTTTTTATACTGCCAGCATATTCCACAGCACTTTTATAGCAACACCGCAGGCTTTACAATAAAAGGTAACACCTACATATGGATAACTCAGGATCCGACATTCAGAAAAGGCCAGAGATCACATTCTCTCCCTCCCATAGGTCACAAAGCAAGCCCACCACACTCCCCCATAGAACAATCAATGAATATCTTCAGACTTTTGTTTCCCATATATGTATTACTATCAGTTTTTAATTAGTTTATAAATTTAGTTGTTATATTCCTTCTGCGCGATATTTGTGCTACTTTTTCGGTGGCGTTAAAAAATCACAGGTAAAACAAATATTATCAACATCCATTTTTGCAAAAGTGACAAGATGCACTCAGACTAGTAACTATCTTCAATTTCTTTTTCAGAAACTCATCGTAAAGCAAAAATCTCTTTATATGTTTAATCAATGACAAATTGTTGAATGAGAAGATCAATAAAAGTTAATGACTACTGATGAGCGAGCATGCTCGGAAGTGCTCGGTGCTCACCTGAGCATCTCGCTGCTCGCGATGCTCGGTGAGCAGCGAGCATTTCCGGAGTTGCTCGGCGGGAGTTTGGGTCCCCGCCCTGCATGTTTGGCGCTCTTTAGAGCGCCAATCAACATGCAGGGATTGTCTGCCACACACTGTATTGCGGCAGCCATGTTTAGGTGACAAGCAGAACAATGCTGAAGAGTTGTGGACAGAGCTGAAAGAGCAGGCAGATCTGTGGCTGACACCACTGAACCTACAGCCAGGCATGGTCGTGTGTGACAATGGCCGGAACCTGGTGGCGGCTTTGAGGCGTTGCGAGGTAACACACGTACCATGCCTGGCTCATATGCTTAACTGTTATGATCTGGTGGCCTAAGAGCAGCATGAGACGTACTCTGGAGAAGGTGGTACCTGTACTGACCGCAGACCCTGAACTTAACACCGCAACTAGAAGTAGCCGTGGAATGTACCTATCACTCCCTAGACATCTCGACACAGCCGGAGGACTAATTACCCCTAGAGATAGAAAAGGGAAAATTATCTTGCCTCAGAGAAAATTCCCAAAGGATAGCCAGCCCCCCACAAATATTGACTGTGAGAGGAGAGGGAAAAAACATACACAGACTGAAATCAGAATTTAGCAAAGGAGGCCACTTCTAGCTAAATAGAAAGGATAGGACAGAGTACTATGCGGTCAGTATTAAAATACTAGAAAATATCCACCACAGAAAATACAAAATCTCCACAGCTAACTAAAGATATGGAGGGTATATCTGCATCTCCAGAGATACCAGCTTGGCTAAACAACCAGCTTGGCTAAACAAATCCTTGTTCAGACCAAGCTGGACAAGACAAAAACATGGAAAAGAACTGAACAATAAGGCCACAGCATGTGGACAGAAAAAATCAAGGCCAGAACTTATCTTTGTTGAAAGGAACAGCAAAGCAGGAGAGAGCAGGCAAGGATGTGAATCCTCCAGGAACAATGGACAACTGGCACTGACTAAAGGGTCAAGCAAGGCTAAATAGCCCAGTCAGGATTGCAAAAACTTGACACACCTGATGAATGCTGCGATCCAGAGACAGCAGCACTACCACTTATAACCACCGGAGGGAGGCCAAGAGCAGAATTCACAACACTTAACCTCATTGTTCAACAGTTTCTCAAAAGCTACAAGGCCAAATCGGCTTGTGAAAATATGCTGCCTGTGTGCCTATTTTAGAAAGTCAGCTACAGCCTTCTACGCCCTTGCCGTGCTTCAGCAGTGTTTGCAGCTTCTGGCTCACTGACTGGTGTGTGATGTCCCCACACGTTGGAACTCTACACTTCAGATGTTGTAAAGGATTTGTGAGCAGAAGAGGGCAGTTGTTGACTACCAGCATCAACAAGGCCATCGGTATTCAGTTCAGACTCCACACATAAGACCTCAGGAGTGGATATGGATGTCAGACATATATACCATGCTCTAAAACTGAGAAGACCACCAAGATGGTGAGCGGCGATGATGCCATAATTAACATCACCATCCCACTTCTGTGTCTTCTGAAATGCTCTCTACTCACAATCAAAGAGGATGCATTGCAGGCAGAGCACAATGAGATGGAGCAAGGAACCATACAGGGTGATTACACACAGCCCAGCCTCATCTCATCCCAACGTGGATTCGTTGACAATGAGGAAGAGGAGGAGGAGGAAAAGGAGCTACTTTCATGAGCTGTAGACGGTACTACATGCACAACTGTCAGACTGTTCAGCGTGGATGGCCTGAGGACAGGGAAGAGGAGGAGAGCATAGTCAGTCATCCTCTTGGTGAGGACACAGATGTCTTGCCTGTTAGCAGTCTGGCATGCATGGCTGAGTTTATGTTACACTGCCTTTCCCGTGACCCTCATATTCTCAAAATTTTGGGTGACAGTCATTACTGGTTGGTGACACTTCTAGACCCACACTACAAGGAGAACTTCCTATCTCTTATTCCAGAGGCAGGCAGGTCTACTAACATGTTGCATTACCAGAGGACCCTTGTCGCAGAATTAATAAAAAAAATTCCCATCTAAAAACGCTGGCTGCAGAGGTCACAGTGCTTTGGAAAACCAAGGAGTACATGCGACACAACTTCAATCCAGCAGAGGCAGGGGAACACTGCCAAAGTTCTGTGAGACTTTTCTCAGACCCTCCAATTGCACTGGCCCTGATTCATGGGGTACTCTCACAAGAAGTGCAAAGTTTTGGAAGATGCTGAGGGAGTACTTTGCTGACCGTACCAACGTCTTCCGTGATTCCTCTGTGCCTTATAGCTATTGGGTATGCAAGCTGGACACGTAGCATGAACTGGCTCTCTACACCTTGGAGGTCCTGGCCTTCTCTGCCGCTAGCATTTTATCAGAGCGGGCATTTAGAGCAGCTGGTGGAATTATAAATAATAAGTGCATCCACCAGTCAACTGAAAATGCTGACTGGCTAACTCTTATAAAAAATGAACAAGGGCAGGATTGGGCCATACTTCTCAACACCACCGAATGATAGCAGCGTAATATAAATTCAAATCCAATGTCTTTTTGGGGGTGGTCTATTCCCATGCACCTCTTCACATCTACACATGGGTATACGATTCCTGAATTGGCCTATTTGCTGTTGTCCTCCTCCTTCTCCTCTTCCTCATCATCCACCACCACTATATCACCAGGGTGACTGCTGTTTGTGATGCAACACCAACATTATTGTTTTAATGGGTGTTTATGGTGCACATAAACAAAATTTTTAGACAGTATGTTGATGTATACCCCCAGGGAGAAATTTTTGTCAGCCCATACTAAAAATGAGGCGACTACCATCTTGAATAACATTGCCAGTAAGGCACGCACTCTAGTCAACTGGAATGTTTTAGCGTCAACAAAAAGATTTATTTTCTCACTGAGAAGCATAGAGTGGTTTTGGTCACGGTTGGCGTACAAGGGCTTATAGTCTTTTAAATACTACAATATTTGCAGATTATTCTCACTCTCTATGAGTACAGTCATTTAAACAGCAAAACCATGAAATAATGAGTGGCTTAAAGTGTAAAATCTTAGGATTGCAAATAGTTGGCAGCAACGACAGGAGACAGAATTGCAGCGTGGTCAAATGGTTAGAACTATAAGTTATGGGTGTGGTGCCCATAGTGCAAGGTGGAAGCAACATCAGGATAGGTCTGGATCCAGGTGTAATGTCATAGAAAAATCCAAAAAGCTATTCAATGGGTGAAGTTCAGGAATAGAGCTATGCCACACAGGTAATGAAAAGGAATAATACTGACTACAGGGAGAGACATGATAGAATTTACTTGACGTAATACTCAGGTATCTGAGTGAGGGAGCTGGCAAGAAGAAGACACAGAACAGAAGTGATGTGATACTTAGGCATCTGAGTGGAGGAACTGGCTAGAAGAAGACACAGAACAAAACTGACGTAATACTCAGGCATCTGCGTGAAAGAGCTGGCTAGAAGATGACACAGAACAGAATTGATGTGATGCTTAGGCATCTGAGTGAAGGAGCTGGCTAGAAGAAGACACAGAACAGAACTGACGTAATACTCAGGCTTCTGAGTGAAGGAGTTGGCTAGAAGAAGACACAGAACAGAATTCATGTGATACTTAGGCATTTGAGTGAAAGAGCTGGCTAGAAGGAGACACATAACAGAATTTATGTGATACTCAGGCATCTGAGTGAAGGAGCTGGCTAGAAGAAGACACAGAACACAACTGACGTGATATTCAGGCATCTGAGTGAAGGAGCTGGCTAGAAGAAGACACAGAACACAACTGACGTGATATTCAGGCATCTGAGTGAAGGAGCTGGCTAGAAGAAGACACAGAACACAAATGATGTGATACTCAGGCATCTGAGTGAAAGAGCTGGCTAGAAGAAGGCACAGAACAGAATTCATGTGATACTTAGGCATCTGAGTGAAGGAGCTGGCTAGAAGAAGACGCCGAACACAACTGACGTGATATTCAGGCATCTGAGTGAAAGAGCTGGCTATAAGAAGACGCCGAACACAACTGACGTGATATTCAGGCATCTGAGTGAAAGAGCTGGCTAGAAGAAGACACAGAACAGAATTGATGTGATACTTAGGCATCTGAGTGAAGGAGCTGGCTAGAAGAAGACACAGAACAGAACTGACGTAATACTCAGGCTTCTGAGTGAAGGAGTTGGCTAGAAGAAGACACAGAACACAACTGACGTGATACTCAGGCATTTGAGTGAAAGAGCTGGCTAGAAGGAGACACATAACAGAATTTATGTGATACTCAGGCATCTGAGTGAAAGAGCTGGTTAGAAATAGACAGAGCCAGATTGATATGATACTCAGGCATTTGAACGAAGAGACTGGCTTGAAGAAGACACAGCATAGAAATTAAATGACACATAGGCATCTGAGCGAAGGGACTGGCTAGAAAAAGGCAGATCAGAATTGACATGATGCTGAGATATCTGAGTGAAAGGATTGGCTAGAAAAAGACAGAGCAGGCTTTATACATACTGTGTTTCCCCCAAAATAAGCGCTACTCCAAAAATAAGCCCTAACATGATTTTTCAGGCTTTTTGGAGTATGATTAAAATATAATCCCTACTCCAAAAATAAGCTCTAGATGTGTTTCAATAAGAAAGTTTCCAGACAGCTAAAAAGTTAAAGGAATACATCAGGACCCTTCATGAAAGAAAGCAGACAACCCCAAAAAAATTGCACTCACCAGACCCTGAACAATTACAATTGTCCAGTTCCGATGGTGGATGGGCTTTCACACAGAATTCTTCGTCACAGTCAGGTCCCTCGCCATTCCAGATGCATTGCTCTGCAGCTCTCATACACAGATTAGGTAGTAATATCACTCTGCTCCCGATTGTGAGTGATTCTGCTTCCGGTCACCAAGGGGAGACAACCACTGTCAGGAGGACCTGACAATGACACACATTTGTGTGTCACTTGCCAAATGTAATTGTTTGGGATCTGGTGAGTGCAATTCTTTTGGGGGTATCTACTTTCTTTTGGGGGGTAAACCAATATTAGCAATCAATCCAAGTACATAGAGAATAATAATTGTAAATTTAAATAAGGTACATATGCAGCACCATGAGAATAGCAACTCAGGCAGGAAAAAGTGCACAGGATTAACACAAAATGTATTAACATAATTTAGATAAAATACAATTTATTGAAACATTAAAATATATCAATTAGTCAGTAGCTGGAACCACATAAGAACAAATAAAAAGGGAAAGGTATGAACATATAAATTACGGTAGTATTCCTGAGTGGAGTATTCATCAAATGATAAGACCTACAATTTCCAAAATGAATTGATACCACATCTATTTGTTATATACATGTTAGGTAAAATTCCTACACTCGGGGTTACTACCGTTCTGAATATAGACGGCTCCCACTGCCTCTATTACTTGTTCAGACAGTTCACAGCACACAGTGGAATTATAGGAAGGTAGCGTTAGAATGGACCTCCAGGGTCATCGTGTCCAACCCCCTGCCCAATGCAGGATTCACTAAACCATCTCAGACAGATGTCTGTCCAGCCTCTGTTTCAAGACTTCCATTGAAGGAGAACTCACCACCTCTCCTGGCAGCCTGTTCCACTCATTGATCACCCTCACTGTCACAGTTTTTTCTAATATCTACTCTGTGTCTCCTCCCTTTCAGTTTCATCCCATTGCATCTAGCCTTTCTTTGTTCAAATGAGAATAATAATGATGATCACAGTGACATCCCTTCAGATATTTGTAGACAGCTATTAAGTCTCCTCTCAGTTTTCTCTTTTGCAAGCTAAACATTCCCAGATCCTGTAACTGTTCCTCATAGGACATTGTTTGCAGACTGGTCACCATCCTGGTAGCTCTTCTCTGAACTTGCTCCCGTATGTTCATCATGTCTTTTTACAATGTGGTGCCAAGAACTGGACACAGTAAAATTTGTCATATTTGGTATTTATACTCACTGTCACTCTGGTTGTCTCTTGCACCTATTTAACCTTGCAAGAACATGAACCGCATAGTTGCTAGCCTTGTATTAGCATCTTCTCCGGTGGGGTCAATAATAGACTAAATCACTTCTTCCTCCACTATTAGCACACACTCCTCATCATGACTAAGATTCTAATGGCCCCTGTTTAGGCTGTGACTAAACAGCTTTTAAGGTAAACCAGACTCCTTACAATATGTAACTACTGGCACCATTGCAACCGTCTTGCCCTAGTGCAGCGCCCCAGAGTCCTGGTCATTGCAGTATTGTTGCTCTTCCACCAGGGGGAGTGATGGTACGTCTGATGGCACTAAAGGAGTTCACCTGACCAGGTATCACAGTCACACACTACACTTCACACTCCGGCCACCAGGAGGAGCAAAAGGGTTCTATGTATTAGGCCACTCCTCACACTCTGGTAAAACTGGGGGCTGGATAGGAAGTTAGTGAGAAAGCTACTTGGGTTCGACCCAGAGAAGACCTGTCAGGCAGACAGGGGGAGAAGGAGGAACATCTGAGCTTCAGACAGAGGTCCCTGTCAGGGGTGGGATCCTGACAGAGACATAGCAAGAGATAGAACGTTATGGAGCTGCACCTGCACCTCATTGCGGCAGCATCCTAAGGAAGGACAAGAAGCGAAGTATGTTGTGGAGAGGGAGAAACGAGATCACAGCACAAGGAGATAATACCAGGAGGAGTCCTGCCTTAAGATCGGCAACATCCTCCTGAGGCGCGTAGCCGGTGGCCGGAACACCAAGGGAGTAATAGGCTCTACGCATTACTTCAGAGACCGGCAGGACAGTTAATTTCAAGTTGGCTGCCCAACCTTTAACCTAATGAAGACAATGGAGGCAAATTGTGGGAGAGGGGCGTCTCTAGGGTCCCTATAAAATAGCTCCAGGCCTACCCCGTCATACGGGTCGTCCTATCCATACCATCTGGGGGACGGAGAGAGAATATCAGAAACATACACGACAGTTGTGAGGACTATCCCGTGGTGCTCAGCAGGGAAGTACTACAACACCCAGGTGCTAGTAGGAAGGCTACTGATTTCCACCTGCAAATGGAACTCTGGATGTGCCTTCGGACCGGCCGGATTCAGCCAGCCCTGTTAGCAGTGCTCTGGATTGTGGATGCTGAAGTCTACAGTAAAAGGTAAAGAGACTGCAACCTTGTGTCCTCATTATTTACTGCGACCTACACCATCATCATCTACCTTACTGGGAAGCCCTGGGAATATAATTCACCTGTGGGAAGGTATACCATCTAGCTGCCATAACATCACCCCAGCGGACCCCTCAGCAGCGTCGGTCACCCTGACCGAACACCACAGGTGGCGTCACGAACACTTGACAAACTTTCACCTTTAATTGGGCGCCCCTTAGCAGGGCCACGGACCGGGTCGGGCCACCGTGACATCCCCAGAACCGAGACAGAGGGACCGAGTACCCCACTGCCCTGCGCCTGGGGGCGATCCACTAGTATATATGGAAACACTTATGACCCTACTAGATTTTGCAGCACAGCTCTAGTCGCGCCATATTGTCCACCCAGTCAGATGCAGGGCAACAAGACAAAAGTACCTTACTGACTGCTCCTCCTCTTTCATGGTAGCAACCATGAATGCATTTCCCAGTATTTTCAACCTGCACAGGATTGGTCATCCCAATGTCATGATGGTTTACAAGTCCTCTATATTACATACCCTAAGATCTCTGGACTTTGTGGGCACAACAGCGTGAATCACACATTACAAATTCAAAACATTACATTTTACATCCTACTGCCACTATGGCATTTTTTCTTTGCAGTGCATGTAACGTAACATTTTAAGTTTTACAGGAGTGAATATTGGGGCCAGCATATCACTCTCATTACAATTTGAACTACAACATTGTTTAAGTAGGTGGCACATGTCAAAGTGACATAGGCATAATGCCAGAATACAAGGTTTCTCAGAAGAACATTGCCCAAAGCATCACACTGCACAGCCACCACAGACTTTCCATCTTCCCATAGTACCAGCAAGAGACATGAACCCAGCCATCCACATAGTGCAAAAGTGTGATTCATCAGACCAGGCTACCTTCTTCCATTGCTCCATGGTTCAGTTTAGATGCTTATATGCCCACGTTAGCCATTTTTCTTGATGGACAGTGGTTAGTATGGGCACTCTGACTGGTGTTTGGCCACTCAGTTCCATGCAGAGAAAGCTGCTCTACATCATGGGTCCGTTTCATCAATCAGGACCGTCAGACGACTGACGTGCTCCTATGTGTACACCTTGCCCTAGATCCAACTACAGCCCCTCCTAGAGTAAGATTTGTGACATAGCAAACACCTCCGGTCATCACGAATTTGGCGAGCAGCGGATGGCATACTCTCCTCCTGCCCCAGCTCTGCCCATTTTGTCTGAGCTGAGAGAAACTGGAGTGAAAGCGCCAAAATTTGGTAAATTTTTGCGCAACTTACAGCTGCACCTAAATTTTTCAAATTGTCAACGCTTTTACGCCAGAATTACAGAATTAAGACTTTGATGAATCAGGTCCTGTGTGTTCTGACATCTGTCATTCATGGTATAAATTAATGTTTTGACCAAATTGTGGGGACTTTTGCAGTGTTGAACCAAACAGGCTAGCATTTGATCCCCACATACATCTTTGAGCCTTTGGTACTTATGCTGGGTCATCCATTGCCCTTCTGTTAACCAATTTTGGTACTAACTAGGAACACCCCACAAGACCTGTGGTTTTGGGAGTAATCTAAGCCTGTTGACTAGCCATCACAATTTGGCCTTCACATGGTCACTCAGATCCTTATGCTAAAATACTTTACCGCACTTACCGGTATATGTTTCTAACTATTCGTAGTCATATCTGTATTAGTATGGACAGACAAGGAATTTAAATTCTAAAGATGTCCCAGGTGTCACTTTTTTATGGCTATCTTATTTATTACAGATGCGAATAACATGAATCAGTGAGACTGCTGTGTGAATAAAGTCTAAGATGATTTTTTTGATAGGGTATGCAAAAGTGATGGAAGCCCCTTGGCATTAGTTTGAAGGTCCTGAAGTGCCAGTATGACTTTGAGTATTTTACTTTAAAAAATAAATTCTACATTATAACCAGGGGCATAACTACAATAGGTGCAGGGGTTGCAGTCGCGAGCTCTTGAGCCTAAAGTGGTCAGCATGATAAGACCAGTATTTTAACCACCACTAATAGATAGGAGCCCTGTTGGAAATTTTGCACTGGGACCCATGAGCTTCAAGCTAGGCCCATGATTATAACAATGGCTCGGACTGCATTTGTTGAACTACAATATGGATTTCCACTCCACATAAAAAAGTGACAACCTCTATTGTACCCATTTTTTAGATGTTATAGAATTTGTTACTTTACTATTTCCTTCCATGTTTGGCCAACAGCGATTCCACTCTGTATACACGTGCACGCTCAGCTTGGCCAAGCATGCATGTGTTCTCCATAGGGTGCTCGTAGACATCTGTGACAGCGGTTTATCTCTAGTGAGACCCTAAGGATTGGGCATGTTGAAATGTAGCAGACTGCGTCTGAGTGTCTACCTCCAGTAGACTTATACACCCGAAAATGATGCATGTCAAAGCACACGTTCACTTCGGTGGCAACATTATAGTCTATGGTCCCACTGGCGCATACGCCCAAATACCATTTTGTGGGGGGGGTTCGAATGTAAGCCCTTACGGGACTAACAAACGTGTGACAAAATGCAATGTTAAAGCCCATCTTTACTGCATGATAGTCCTGTCTAGGCTATCTGCAGTTGAGATCCAGCAAAAATGTAAATACAGCCTTTTTTATGGATTATTTTTTCATTTTTTGCACCATTTGTTGAGTCACAAAAATGCTGTTGATTGTGAGTCAATAGGAACATATGAAACACAATTTTTTTTTTCTGTGGCATGTCCAGGGCATTTTTTCATGTAATATTTTTCCACTTTTTTTCCTATAGCCTTCTTTATAGAAAAAATTACAAAAAGTGCTTGTACAAAATACATGCAAATCAAAGCTTTTCTCCCCCCAAAAAACGCTGCTAAAAACAGCGTGATTAAAGTCTGAAAGAGTTTTATGATATTAGTAAAACATAAGCTTTGTTCTTCCCAAAACAGCACCACCCTTGTCTGTGAGTTTTGGGATTGCGTTGAAATAAAAGGGACTGAGCTGTGAGCAGTCCATGGTGGAGCTGTGCATGGAGGAAAATATAAAGGATTTTATCATATCTTTTAGTAGAATTTTTTTTAATATTCATCTCTAGAGTTGCAGGATCAAGATTGATGAACCTCATATAAGTAGATTTATACAGATAGAAAACAGGAGACAAATTGAAAAGTTCCTGAGCTCAAGGCACTGACTCATCTGCTTTGTGAGGACACCGCTATCTTATGCAGCAGAATGTAATACAGCATGAATAAATGATGACTAAGACTCCAGACTGTACTGAATTAATATTATGGAAGATTACCGGTCGCAGCCGCAGCTTCTGGTTGTATCATACAGCAAAGCAAGGATTCATCAGAATAATACAAATGCACGGCACACAGAAGTCACAGAAACGTATGGGAATTCATGCCCCTGTACTCATCACTTCAAATACGCTGTTGTGATGGATTGATGCAAAAGGATGAGTGCACCAGAGCACTAAACGTATAACATGAGCTTACTAAACAAGATGAAGATATGGCAAAAGGCTGCAAAACATTACTGTATTAAATAAAGGAATAGAAAATAACTATATATATATATTACTTCTGCACATTATCATTTTACAACATGTACTGTAAATATAAGTGACAAGTGAATAATATGAGTGAAGTAGACGAAGGGAAAAGAAAAAATAAATAAAAAAGAAAAATGAAAAGAAGAAAGAGGCTAGAAGATAGAAAGTAGAAAGCAGGAAGAAGACTAAAAGAAGGAAGATGGGAAGAGGAGATAGACAGGAGAAATAAGAAAGAGCAGATAGAAAAAAGAAAGGAGAAAGAAGACTAAAAGAAGGAAGATAGGAAGAGGAGATAGCCAGGAGAAATCAGAAAGAGAAGATTGAAGATAGAAAGAAGAAAGCAGAAAGAAGGCTAAAAGAAGGAAGATAGGAAGAGGAAATAGACAGGAGAAATCAGAAAGAGAAGATAGAAAAAAGAAAGGAGAAAGAAGGCTAAACGAAGGAAGATAGGAAGAGGAGATAGACAGGAGAAATCAGAAAGAGAAGATTGAGGATAGAAAGAAGAAAGCAGGAAAAAGTAGTAAGATAAGAAGAAGAGGATAGAAGATAGAAAGAAGAAAGCAGATAGAAGAATAAAAAGAAGAAAGATAAGAAGATAGAAAGAAGAATAAAAAGGGGGAAGAGAAGATTGAAGATAGAAAGAAGGAAGAATAAAAATACAGAATAGCAGAAGATAGGAAGAAGAATTAGAAGAGAAGAAAAGCTATTTATGTATTAAAATATACAGCCAAAAGAAACGTCAAACAATAAGCTCCACAGTAAAAAAGGAAGAAAATCTCAACGATGACAAAAGCGACCCCCAGAGTCAGATGTAGGAACAGTGATCCTGCAGTCCTAGACAGACACAGGTGTTCTCCAATAACATGGGCTGGAGAGACCGGCAGAGGAAATCACGCCGTATGATCCCTGTATACCTCAGATAAAGTAGGAAAAATTTACAAAAACCATATATAAAATGTCCCAGCTCCATTATTCTTTCTCTCCAAAACACGTCAAATCTGGTCCACCGCCAAGTAGGCAGCAATCCTATCTGCCCGCCCTCCTGCATTGTAGTCTCTTGGTGCACATGCAAAAACATGGAAAGGCGAATTCTGAAAATGGATCCTACTTCTTTTTTTTTTTCCTAAATCCGACACAGTATTTTAAGTGTCTTTACTTCCAAGAAATTCTAATTTATAACATGGGGAGGATTTTTTTGGCACAGTCTGAAGTGCAGATGTTATTCCTTAAGGAAGGCAGCCTTGATTGCCTGGGTGAATAATGGCCAGGCGCTGGCATGGAGCCAGGACTCCTCTTACAGCAGAATGTATAAAACCACTCTTCTACAGAAAGAGGCCCCCAGAAGGATAATATATTATTACGCATGATTCAAATTACAGGATCTGCAGCAGGGGAGCGAGTGGCTGAACTGAGACAGCCGCACACAGAATACTGATGATGAGATGATGGAATGCAGCGCGCATTGAAGGAGCCACAGTTTACCCTTCACGTCCTCTGTATTCTTTTCACAGTGACTGCACGCTTGATTATCTCTCGGTCTCATTGCTCATTGGCTGATAGAGATGTATTTCAAGGTTCTTTTAAGGTTTGCAATTTTTTTATTATTTTATTTTATTTTTTTATTTTGACACATTTCAATGTACGGTTCCGTTTCCCAAAGAAATAATAACAATAATAATAATTCTTCGCATAATGCATTTCCTATCTTTTTAAGGCCTTGTACGCATACAAAGCAACAACAAAAAAATCAGGATTTTTTTGTATTATTTTTTTCTTTATTCCGAGCAGAAATAATTTCTAGAACAAGATAAGACCAAGAAGATATAACGTCTAGCCTATGGTTTATTTAAATGAGGAGGGGACGTTAATGTTTTCTTCTTGCGAAGGTTACCTATAATGAGCATTTTCTCAGCATGCATGGACCCTTTTTTTTTTTTATCCCCACCCCCACCCCCGAGAACATTCTTGCATTGCCTGGGGCATGAATTCCTATATGAAGAGATGCAAATAAGGTGTTGACAAGTATACGGAGGAGGGGTAAGGATCACACATATTCAATAACGGTTTCACCCGCGGATTAATATATTAAAATCGCGACAAATTGAGGCCACGAGAGACGTATATCAAATGTTTATATCGTTGGAGGGCGAAATACATCGATGATTTTAAGTCTTAAAAAGCGGCAGTGGTTTTGCCGCTGGGTTAATATCGGGCGACCAGGGGGAAATTTGCAAACGGGAAGGATGAAAGGGTTAAAATATTATCTAGGGGTGGGGGATGGGACAAAAAAAAGAAAAAGAAATGGAATAATCCTGGTGGCAACGAGAGACGGCACACGATGGCGCGGGGCCAACTCTTTTGCATAGTGATTCAAATTATGCTGGCAGAATAATTAATGGGGATACCTAATCGCACAAAAAAATATGTTAAACAAGGTTCATTACCGCATGATGTAAATGAGTTTCTCACCAATGATGTCACTGATTGGCTGAGATGGAAAGCTGGTTTCGAAGAGTGCAGCATGGCCGGATTGGCTGCGAGCTCCTCAGTCTTACTGCTCGGGCAGCCCTCGAGTCAGACATGTTGTGTCTCGCTGGCTCGGTGTTTCAATGCAAATCTTCATCATCCCAGCTGCGTCTCCATAGCAGTGGTACCCTAAAGCCGGAGTCTCTCTCCTGTTTCCCACAGCTCTTGTCTGCTAGGCGGTCACTGCTGTGAAATACCAGCCCTTGGCACTCAGCCCAGACTGCAATCTTACATTTGTCTATAATACAAAAAAAAAAAGGTATTTGACAAAACAAATATAAAAGCGCAGCATCCGCATGCAAAGGCAGACAAACGAACCACTATTGTCCCGTTTATGTTTTTTTTTACCCTTTTTTTAAGTTTCCAATCTAAGAGAATATTAATATTACAGTGATTATTAAGAAAAAAATAAAAAATAAAAAAATCTTAGCTTTCCAATCTAAGAGATTATTAATATTATAGCAATTATTGAGCAAAAAATAAAAATATCTTAGATTTCCAATCTAAGAGATGATTAATGCTATACTAATTATTAAGATAAAAAAAATCTTAGATTTCCAATCTAAGAGATGATTAATGCTATACTAATTATTAAGATAAAAAAATCTTAGATTTCCAATCTAAGAGATTGTTAATATTATTCTATTAAGTAAAAAAATTAAAAAAAATCTTAGATTTCCAATTTAAGAGATTATTAGTATTAAATTATTAAGTAAAAAAAATCTTAGATTTCCATTCTAAGAGATTATTAATGTTACACTAATTACTGAGCAAAAAAATAATTAAAGAAATCTTATTTCGTTACCTCGTTAACAAATTGGATATCCATGCAATAAAAAAAAAAAAAAGAAGAAAAAAAAAAGGCATTTGGCCCATAACGGCGGTCCGAAAAACTAATTACGATTCTGTCGTTATGTTTTTTCGCCTTTTAATGAGCGTTCTTTACAACTATGCAAAATGGTGTCGAAAGGGAAAAAAAAAAAGAGGTAGGGAGAGAAGAAAATCTGTTCGGCTCGTACAGTTCAGCTTGTCTGACCCCCCTGATAAAAAAGAATGCAGTCATATCAAGTTTAGCAGACAATGAAGTACCTAAAGGTTTTCCCTAGACAAGTCCTTTATAACCAGGCGGTATTATGTGCTGCAGACAGCGTCCAATCACTATGCCGCATTCTGCAGCGATGACACAATAGGTGCCCTGGCCACTGTGTCCTGATAGCTCAGGTTCATGTACTGTATATCTTAGGATCCCTGGGTCTTTAATATTCAATAGGAAGGAGGAGAGGGGGATAAGCAGCACAGGCTGACTAATTCCTTTCCCGTAATTATAACCGCCTAATTGCTGTACATAATCCGCCCCATAACGGTGGGTGGTGCGTACTGTAATAATGCACGTCATATTCATATGCTGAAAAAAAAAAACCCACTCCCTACTTAACGCTATATGGAAAATCTCAAATTATTCAACGCAGGCAGCATTTAAACATTAGATGAATGAGATGTGCGCTGAAATAATCTCATTAACCCGGCTCATTACGGCTTATCGCACCGTCGTTGGAAGGTAACGCAACCTCTGATGTTCTGGGGATATGTTAGCATATAAACTTGCCACTTTAAATTTCCAGAAAGGCTAAAGACGCCTAATTAATTTAAGGTCTTGAGTGAAAAAAATATTTATATTAAAAAAAATATATATGTATATACCGGTACATATAGTATATATACATATGCTATATATATATATATATATATATATATATATATATATGTGTGTATTTTTATTGTTTTATTTTTTTAAGTAAAGTGTACCCCTAAAAAAAAAAAATGTGCTTTAGATTGCAAGAAGGGACCAAATTTATTAAGGATCTTGGGTAAAAAAAAATTATACATATATATATATATATATATATATATATATATATATATATATATATATATATACGGTATATATATATCTAAACAGGGAGAATGTGCCCAGAAAAAAAAGATTGCCGCTTTAGATTATGGGAAGGGTTGAATGTGCCTAATTTGTCAAAGGTCTTGGGTAAGAAAAATATATATTTTAAAAAAGTGTGTGCATATATATGTATATATATATATATATATATATATATATATATATATATATACATATTTATTTATTATTTTTGTTATTTATTTTATTTTTCTTAAAAGGCGAAAATGTACCCGACAAAAATAAGAAATCGACATAAAGCTAGATGGCATATCTCAAACCTTCCCTAATTGGAAACCTATTGTGCTAATTCTCTGGCGCGTGAAATAAAGCGACAGGATAGCGAAGCGTGTTTTTTCACGAATTATTTAAATGTAACGCTGCATAGTGGGAACCTCCGCACTAATTTGAGTCATTTTTTTTTTATGGACACAGGATTAACATATTCATGAACTAAATGACTGTTATGACTGCAGATTCAGCCACGACAGTAAGCAAAAGCTGAACCTTCATGCTGGCACAATGAAATAAAATCAAGAGGGGGGGGAGGTAAGGAGGGCGCCCGGACGAGGAATCTCTATCCCTCCCTCGATTTATGGATTTAATATTTATTTATTTTGGGAAGAATATCAATTTTCAATATTTAAAAGCCTGTAAGTACATTGACCTTTCCAAGCCAGGAGTGAAATCTGTTATTTGGCACCTTACTCGCACTGTCATGATGTGAAATCGTCCGTGTTCTGAGCCTTTTTTACAAGTTCAGTTCTGATCGGCGTCATTACCAGAGGGTAGGTTTTTATTATTAAAGCTATATCCATTAGTAGAGACGGTGATGGCCGGGGAGAAACAAAGACTTGCCTCTACGCTGTTATTCACTTGTTTTTCCCTTTCTGCTTTGCACCATGACACTGGCACCAGCCATAATGTTATAAATTATCTCCAATACCATGGTATCAGAATTGTAGATGTGTATGTAGCAGAGCTGATTTTTCATTCTTTTTTTTGTAGATTGACGTGAACTCTTTAAAAAAAAATCCCGATGACATCATGATGAGTTGTGCGAAATCGCTAAATCGCGAACTCAGCGCTGCTACTTCTGTAAAAGAATATCACCACTATTTTCATTGTACAGGGGAATGAGAACTACTATCAGGTCATTTCTAACATTGCACCCCAGTATATAATGCTTTCCACAACTTACATATTTATATTACAGATGGAGTTGAGCTCAGTTTGTCATCTGGCGCAGAGTGTGGCAAAATATTAATGGTTTTCCGCAACTGCAGGTAAATCGATCCAGTTATCTTGGCAGAAAAAGAGACAGCGAAATGAGAAACACAGCCCCGCTGTAGCCGAACGTTATAATATGTATCACGGTTATACAAGATTTACGTTTTTATGTTCTTTTTAGTATTGTTTAAAATGTAGTATTTGACATTGAATTTCTTTACTCCGTGAAGTTAGTGGTAATGAATTTATTTAATATCAACCTTCGGTTATGTTTCTTTTTCTAATATTCAGTTAAAGGGTTTGTCCAGGTTTTTCCTGAACGTGTACAGCCCCACCCTACGTGACTGCAGACCTGTGAATCCTCACATCATGCACGGAGCATGTTGTCAGGATTATCCAGTACTGGCAGCGAGACTGAGCGATCATGTGATTTTATGGTATTTTTATAACAAAGTGAGGGTGATGTCAGGTGAAGAGATGTATAGTTGGGTATCATTAGTATAGAGATGATACTGGAAACCAAATCTACTGATGGTATGTTCAATAGGGGCAGTATATAAGAAGAAGAGGAAAGGACCTAGGACTGTGCCTTGAGGAACCCTGATAGTAAAGGGAAGAATAGAGGGAACAAGAGCCAGCAAAAGATACCGTGAGGGAGCGCTTAGAGCAGTGTTTCTCAACTCCAGTCCTCAAGACCCACCAACAGGTCATGTTTTCAGGATTTCCTTAGTATTGCAGGTGATAATTAATATATAGGTGATAATTTCATTACCTGCTCAAGCATTAATTCCATCACCTGGGCAATACTAAGGAAATCCTGAAAACATGACCTGTTGGTGGGTCTTGAGGATTGGAGTTGAGAAACACTGGCTTAGAGAGATAGGAGGAGAACCAAGAGAAACCGATGTCCTTGAGGCTGATAGAGCGGGGCATGGTCAGGAGGAGCTGGTGATCCAGTGTCAAAGGCTGCAGATAGATCCAGGAGATTTAGCAGGGAGCAGTGACCATTATATTTTGCTGTTAATGGGTCATAAGAGACTTTAGTAAGGGCAGATTCAGAAGAGTGTGAATGACGGAAACCAGATTGTAATGGGTCAAGAAGACAATTATCTGAGATATAGCAGATGAGATGGGAGTGGTCCACGCATTCCCGGAGTTTGCAGATAAAGGGAAGATTAGAGTCCGGTCTGTAGTTAGCAGTGCAGTTCTGGTCCAGGCATGGCTTTTTAAGTAAAGGATTTATGGCATGGTGTGTTTGAAAGAAGAGGGAAAGATACCCTAAGAAAGAGAGAGGTTAAATATTTTAGTTAGGTCGGTAGTGACAACTGGGGAGAGGGACTGATGGAGATGGGAATAGAGTCACTGGTGCAGGTTGTAGGGCGAGAAGAAGTAAGGAGCATGGTCACTTCTTGTTCTGTGACAGTCTCAAAAATGGAAAAAGAACTTGAGGTGCGGGCGGGAAGAGGATCCAGGTTCTGAGGGGATTGTGCAAAAATGCCTTGACATATATTATTGATTTTGAGTAGGAAATAAATGGCCAGATCATCAGCGCTGAGGTTGATGCTATCACCATCACCATCCCTATGGGCCTGTACTTTAGAGCTTGAGAAGGAGTGAAAGGTTTCAAAGAGTAGTTTTGGATTGTTGGCCAGTGATGTGATGAGGCTGGTGAAGTAGACTTGTTTAGCCAGATGGAGCGCAGAGTTATAAGTTTTAAGCATGAACTTATAGTGGATGAAGTCTTCTGCTAAAAGTGATTTTCTCCACAGATGTTTGGCACAGCTGTGACTGAAGGTACTATATTTGATACGCATACTCCCAGTGATTCTTTGACATGAAGTGCGTGGGTGGTCTCACTCAATTCCCTTGTACTGAGCGAGGCCATGCAATTCTATTCGGATTGTATCCAAAATTATGCATATCACATAATTGCAGACACATGACCGCTCAGTCTCACTGCCGGCACCAGAGAATCATCTCAGTGAATGAGATGTGAGGATTCACAGATCTGCAGTCACATGACTGCAGATGTTTGTGAAAAACCATTAAGATGCATCAGAGCTTAACTTGTAATTAAGGATGATCTCCGATTTGTTGGTGGATACATTGCTGCATATAAGGCAATGGAAGGTGAAATAGGCATCCATATTCCCTAACAGGCTGCCAATTAGCCGATGATCGAGAAAAATGCTCTTTCATTGGGTAAAATTATTTTTTGTGCAGCACAAAAGTTCAGTGTTCTCGACGGTGCATTATCCTGTGTGTACAGGACTCACACTGCTAAGAAATATGGTGGCCTATGCACACTGGGTGATCTAGCGTAGATTTGTAACCAAGAAGATACAACTGCACTCTGAAACACTATAATATGCAAACATCGAATATTTAACATTGGAACTGCTGTAGAAAATATTTAAAAAAAAAATAAAGGTACTTAGCACACAATTTGACCAAGTCATGAAATCCCATCATCCTTGACAAGGTGTACCCCATTGATGGGACCCTAATCTTAAATGCCTCTCCTGGGCTGAAAGCCTATAAATTTATGGGCAGGCAGGATCCAGCTCTAATATAAAATGCCTTAGGCTGATGGGAGGAGTGCTCATTCAGAAAGGAGTATACTACAAAAATAAAAAAAACTGACCAGCACCTCTTTTTCTTAATCAAGTATATATCTATTGTACATTGTTTACTCTTGTCTGCCTGTGTAATCAGGCATTTAAAAGACTGCCAATCAGCACAGGTTTACCAATCATCATTACCACCAGTCAGACCATGTAAACAGACTCTTAGGCCGGCGTCACACTAGTGAGTTTTACGGACGTATGAGAGGTGCAGAAAATATGGATTGCATACGGTACAATGATTCTCTATGGCCCAGCTCCTATCCGCCGTATTTTACTGATCCGTATTATACGGTCTTGTAAGGCCGTAGAAAATCGCAGCATGCTGCATTTGTCACCGTATTGCGCAAAAAAATCGCCAATGAAAGTCTATGGGGGCGAGAAAAATACGGATTACACACGGACCAGCAGTGTGACTTGTGAGAAATACGCAGCGTGGTTCTATAGAAAAGCTGGTAATTCAATTGCCGGCTCTTTCTTTCTCCTTCACAAACCCGACATGATATGAGACATGGTTTACATACAGTAAACCATCTCATATCCCTTTTTTTTTGCATATTCCACACTACTAATGTTAGTAGTGTGTATGTGCAAAATTTGGGCGCTGTAGCTTGTAAAATAAAGGGTTAAATCGTGGAAAAAATTGGCTTGGGCTCCCGCGCAATTTTCTCCGCCAGAGTGGTAAAGCCAGTGACTGAGGGCAGATATTAATAGCCTAGAGAGGGTCCATGGTTATTGGCCCCCCTGGCTAAAAATATCTGCCCCCCTGCCACCCCAGAAAAGGCACATCTGGAAGATGCGCCTATTCTGGCACTTGGCCACTCTCTTCCCACTCCCGTGTAGCGGTGGGATATGGGGTAATGAAGGGTTAATGTCACCTTGAAAAAACTCAGAAAAAATACATACAATGAGATACGGCCTTCCCAAAACCCTGTCTGATGACAAATGCACACTTAGTAGGATGCAGCAGGCCTCCACTGATAAAGGCTAGGAGCGGTACAGGTGCAAACTACTTGATAAAAACAACCACCCCCACCCTCCAAACATTGCAGGGGTTGGCTGCCTAGTAGAAAAAATGCACATTGATATAACTCACATAGGACGCCAGTCACACTGATAAGTGTGGTGAACAGTGTCTGGTATGCAACCTATTAATGACGCCCCTTGTATTAACAGGCGGGCTGCCCAGCACTATAATATGCAGCACACAGTGACAGACACCCCAGAAAAACCTAACCAACATAAAGAGGCCTGGCCACATCCTGCAAAAAAGGATATGATATAGTGCAAAAAAATGTATGCATATGATAAACACATACACTATATGAGGTATTGGTTTAATATTTTGGCCAAAATAAAGTAAGCCCGCAACCCAACGTCAAGGGTCCTCATAATATTGCGGGTCCTACCACTAATATCAAAAAACAGCTAACATAGAAAAAACTCAGAAAAAATACATACAATGAGATACGGCCTTCCCAAAACCCTGTCTGATGACAAATGCACACTTAGCAGGATGCAGCAGGCCTCCACTGATAAAGGCTAGGAGCGGCACAGGTGCAAACTACTTGATAAAAACAACCACCCCCACCCTCCAAACATTGCAGGGGTTGGCTGTCTAGTAGAAAAAATGCACATTGATATAACTCACTCCATTCATTCACAACATTTTACAGACAGGAGCACACATGCATTAGCATAGCTCCTGGGTGTAAAATGATTTAACCCCTTCAGATGGATTTTCATCATGGGACTGCCAGAACGACGGAAGGTATGGGATATTGGTGATTTTTTATTTTACCTTTTTTACAGAACGAGGGTCTTCAGGTGGATTACCAGTATAATAAAATATTAAAACACCCTGTGTCTTTATTTCATTAAAATACTTTTAAATAATGTGTGTGTGTTTTATTAACCATTTCGTACTATTGGATTAATAAGGGATAGGTGTCATAATTGACTCCTCTCCATTATTAATCTGGCTTAATATCACCTTACAATAGCAAGGTGACATTAACCCTTCATTACCTCATATCCCACTGCTACACGTGAGTGGGAAGAGAGAGGCCAAGTGCCAGAATAGGCACATCTTACAGATGTGCCTTTTCTGGGGTGGCTGGGGGCAGATATTTTTAGCCATGGGGGCCAATAACTATGGACCCTCTCTAGGCTATTAATATCTGCCCTCAGTCACTGGCTTTACCACTCTGGCGGAGAAAATTGCGCGGGAGCCCACGCCAATATTTTCCGCGATTTAACCCTTTATTTTACAAGCTACAGCGCCCAAATTTTGCACATACACACTACTAACATTAGTAGTGTGAAATATGCAAAAAAAGGGGATATGAGATGGTTTACTGTATGTAAACCATGTCTCATATCATGTTGGGTTTGTGAAGGAGAAATGAAAAGCCGGCAATTGAATTACCGGCTTTTCTGCAATCTAGCGCTGAATTAAATATAAATACAGTATATATATGTGTGTCAATGTGTGTCAATTTATATATGATAAACACGGACGGCACACGGACGGCATGTTTACACGGACTCATAGACTTGTATTGGCCCTTGTCATCTGTGCTGCTGGGAAAACAGGGACATGAGTGCAGCACCGTAGCTCAAATAGAGAACACGTGGCATCTGTGAAAAACATGATAGGTCGTGTGAAGGGGCCGTGCAGTCACATAATAGAAAACATTAGCAGAATTGCCGTCTATTTCTACATCCTACCTCACAAACAACAGAATAAAAAGAGATTAAAAAAAAGTCCTACATGTGCCCCAAACTACTCGGCTAAATCCCCTCTGGCTCCATGGCCGTTGGAGCAACAGATTTATTTTAAAAAAAAGTTTCTTCATTCATGTAATAGGATGGCCCTGTGTTTTATGCAGACCAGCTAAATCACAAAGACATAACTGTTTGTACAGGGTTAAACTGCAAGATCGATGCTTGTGAATGGTTAGTCTACTAGAAGAGGACATAGCTGCCTCCAAAAAGATTATTCGCTAGACTACTGGAAGAGGACATAGCTGCCTCCAAAAAGATTATTCGGAATCTCTCACTACTGTACATACACACAGAACCCTCTGGATCTACACTAAGGTGAAGGCTGTGACAACTTTTACCTTTGTAGTTTCATTTAGCGTCCTCATGCTGCTGCTGCTTCCCCATAACACACAGGAATCCTTCTTACAGAGCTTCATATATAACTGCATTCAGCATATAATAGAATAGCAGCACAGATCTCCCCTGTGATTAAATGCTGCACACAGTCTCCTGCCACACATTGGTGTGTCCCAGCTAAGAAGCAGGAAGTTTTACATAGCTGTCCAAGTAGTAAGACAGTGGAAAATCCAATTTCTGCCAACTTCATTTTCCTTATCTGAAAAGGCCAGAGCTTATTTAAGTAAACTCGAGAAAGACATTTGTAACTTTTACTCTGTATATAGACTTGAAAAAGATCTTTTTTTAATTCATTGCATTTTTCAGGAGGTAATAGGTCCTCCTTAAAGGGATTGTATGAACATATAAATTTGATAACCTAGTCTTACAATAGGTCATCCATATCAGATAGATGGGGTGTCTGACACCTTACACATTTACCGATCAACTGTTATTAGCTCCGTTGGTGGACGGATGTAAATGTTGAACAGTGTTGAATAGCACAGCTCCTTTCAATGTCTAGGGGATGTTGCCAATGAACTGCAGATTTTAGGTCCTATTCATTTGAGATCTATTTGAGGTCTCAGCAGTACTATAGTTTTACAACTCTTCAAGTGAAAAATTCCGACTATGATAGAGGAGAAACCCTATTCCTCTAAACGTACATGGTGTTCACTTGTTATGGTCTCAAGCCAAGGCTTATTCTGTTTAATACATTTTGTGCAACTTGATAGACATGTAAAACTCTTACTTCACCTCTCACTGAAATACATAACTGCAATATTTTGTGCCAAAAATTGGTGCACACTATTAATAAACTTGGCACATTTTTGGACTCCTCTCAGCCATACTGCTTTTTATACACAATTTTTAACAGCATCAAGGTAGCTGTACTAAGTGTGTAAGACATAAAAACTAACCATGTCATGAAAAAGTGACTTTAAGAGTTTAAATATGTGAAATCACTGATAACACACATTGATACCATGAGCTGTGTGAAGTGGGAAACACAACTCTGACACCTTTGAATCTCCTCATGGCATTAGACAAGAAACCCTTTTGATATGCACCTTTTTAATGATTCACAGAGTCTGAGACCTTTCATTAATACAGTGTACTTCATAAGACGTAATGACTCTTTATCACACAATCTTCTTCATCATGAATTAACTGGATTCATTATGACAAGTGGCAGCTTTCAGATATCAATCATTTGACAATCATTTTCATTATATAAAATACCATATGAATGGTTCTAGCCATTTTTGCCATGAGATTTCACATTTTTACTGCCCTAATTTTCAATAATGAAAACATGTATCACCTACATTTACTATGTCAAAACATAAAAACTACAGTACTACTAAAACAGTAGAAGAGAACTTTTAGCTGCCAAGGTCACATGTCCCTCTCCATATAAAAAGCAGACATGTTGTTTTTGCTCTATTTTGTCAGTGTAGTAGTGCAGAGAGGCTGCAAATACTGTAGTCAGATAGTTAGATAGGCGGTTTATTGTCAGTTCATTCAGCTAGATAGGATCCTGTGTGAAATCGACCTTCCAGCATCTAACTCGTTTGTGCTAATAGTGTGGTACAGGAAGGAGGCTATATTTGCTAATCAAAATCTTTTCTACTAATACATAGGGGCAGGCACCAGTCCACATTTCATAATCAAAATCATTTGGGCTAATACTCTGGTGCAGGCACCAGGCCACATTTCATAACCAAGATAGTTTGTGCTAATTTTGTGGTCCTGCCACCAGTCCACATTTCAGCACCTAAATCCTATGTGCTAATTATGTAGTCCAGTCACCAGTCCATATTTCAGCATGTAAATCTTTTGTGCTAATTCTGTGGTCCAGCCAATAAATACTGATTATTAATTTAGTGACAGGTGACTGAAAATCCTGGGCCGAGGGTTGTGAAACAGCTGGTTAAAAGAGGGGAAGAGTATATCCAACATGAGTGGAAAAAAGCAAAGTTGTCCTGGTAGGGGGAATAGGCTTCGTGTTCGAAGTATACGTAAAATAGGTGGTAATGTTACTGAAAGCTCTACTGAACAAACACCGGCTCATCCTATCCAAAGACAACAGACAACTTCTACTACTAGATGGGCTACTCAACTCCAATTCTTTGGCAGCCACACAACGGTGCACCTTATAGATGAGGGACAGAAAGAGCATGTGCTCCAGTGGATGGCAAGTGCTGCATTAAGTAGCCTTCCCTCTTCTTCATCCAACTTAACATCACACAAAGTACAGTTCCTCCAATTACCCTTGCTTCCCACCACGTCATGACTCTCCAACCGCCCAACTGACCCAGAGTACAAGTAGTATAATTTCGAAGCATGGATGCATGGGGCAGGGCCTGGGACAGGTCTTGGGCCAGTATTTCTAGCTTTTTCAGGTGGATGAGTGACAGGTTTAAGCCTAGTGCCCTGAGAGCTCTGCCAAATTCAGGCAACACACATGAAGGAGACCCAACTTGGAATCCAAACATTTCCAAAAATTAGGGGCAAACACCACTAAAGTGTCATCAGTTTCTCCAGAGTATAAATGGTATAATAGAGCTCTACACCCCTTCCACTACAGCAACCCACCAAATGGAGACACAACTTGGAGTCTCCACATTTCAAAAAATTGTTAGCAACATCAGCAGCAGTAACAGCAGCACAAACAGAAGCCACGACAAAAGTGTCACAGACTGCAATAATGTGAGATCAATGCAGCACACAAAAAACACCATCGACTAGTCTGACCAGTCTGCTATTGGGGTGCAAAAGTCATTGGAGATCCATGACTTGTTCATCTTGATGAAAGTTAGGCTATCTACACTTTCAGGAGACCGCTGGATGTGCTTATCCATCAGGACTAGTGATGAGAGAGTATACTCGTTGGTCGCGTTTTCCCGGGCACGCTCGGGTGGTCTCCAAGTATTTGTTAGTGTTCGGAGATTTAGTTTTCATTGTCGCAGCTGCATCATTTACGGCTACTAGGCAGGCTGAATCAGAGGCGTAGCTAGGGGTTCAGCTCAGGGAAGCGAGACATCTGAATGGGCCCCTAACCCCTGATTACAACTACGATGTCGCACTGTAATTGTGGGTATAATAACCTCAGCCGATGATCCTCCTGTAACTAAAAAAACATCTCCACAAAGACCAACACTGATATTACCGCCATATGGTCAGTGGTAGATACCAGCCCTACAGAACATATAAGAGATCACAGCACAGTTACAGATAATGACTTACCGCTGACGTTCTTTCTGATGGAATCGTTCACTTTTCCCGTCTTTTCCATCTGGCCCAGACCGACATGACAACTTCTTCCAGCCAGGACTCGGCTACAGAGAATACAACAAAGACACGTTTCACTTCTCACATTCCAGCCCCATCACCATCTATTCCCGACCTGCAAAAACTCCTCATCCTGCTGATACCCCAATACTGAGCCGCTGCTGCCGTATGTGTCCTTATTACTGCTCCTGATACCCCAATACTGAGCTGCTGCTGCCGTATGTGTCCCTATTACTGCCCCTGATACCCCAATACTGAGCCGCTGCTGCCGTATGTGTCCCTATTACTGCCCCAGATACCTCAAATACTGAGCCGCTGCTGCCGTATGTGTCCCTATTACTGCTCCTGAAACCCCAATACTGAGCCGCTGCTGCCGTATGTGACCCTATTACTGCACCTGATACCCCAATACTGAGCCGCTGCTGCCGTATGTGACCCTATTACTGCACCTGATACCCCAATACTGAGCCGCTGCTGCCGTATGTGTCCCTATTACTGCTCCTGAAACCCCAATACTGAGCCGCTGCTGCCGTATGTGTCCCTATTACTGCACCTGATACCCCAATTCTGAGCCGCTGCTGCCGAATATGTCCCTATTACTGCCCCTGATACCCCAATACTGAGCCGCTGCTGCCGTATGTGTCCCTATTACTGCCCCTGATACCCCAATACTGAGCCGCTGCTGCCGTATGTGTCCCTATTATTGCACCTGATACCCCAATACTGAGCCGCTGGCGCCGTATGTGTCCTTATTACTGCACCTGATACCCCAATACTGAGCTGCTGCTGCCGTATGTGACCCTATTACTGCACCTGATACCCCAATACTGAGCCGCTGCTGCCGTATGTGCCCCTATTACTGCACCTGATACCCCAATACTGAGCCACTGCTGCCGTATGTGTCCCTATTACTGCACCTTATACCCCAATACTGAGCCGCTGCTGCCATATGTGTCCCTATTACTGCACCTGATACCCCAATACTGAGCCGCAGTTGCCGTATGTTTCCCTATTACTGCACCTGATACCCCAATACTGAGACACTGCTCCCATATGTGTCCCTATTACTGCACCTGATACCCCAATACTGAGCCGCTGCTGCTGTATGTGCCCCTATTACTGCACCTGATACCCCAATACTGAGCTGCTGCTGCCGTATGTGTCCTTATTACTGCCCCTGATACCCCAATACTGAGCCGCTGCTGCCATGTGTTCCTATTACTGCACCTGATACCCCAATGCTGAGCCGCTGCTGCCATATGTGTCCCTATTACTGCACCTGATACCCCAATACTGAGCCGCTGCTGCCGTATGTCCCTATTACTGCCCCTGATACCCCAATACTGAGCCGCTGCTGCCGTATGTGTCCCTATTACTGCCCCTGATACCCCAATACTGAGCCGCTGCTGCCGTATGTGCCCTTATTACTGCACCTTATACCCCAATACTGAGCCGCTGCTGCCGTATGTGTCCCTATTACTGCCCCTGATACCCCAATACTGAGCCGCTGCTGCCGTAAGTGCCCCTATTATTGCACCTGATACCCCAATACTGAGCCACTGCTGCTGTATGTGTCCCTATTACTGCCCCTGATACCCCAATACTGAGCCGCTGCTGCCGTATGTGCCCCTATTACTGCCCCTGATACCCCAATACTGAGCCGCTGCTGCCGTATGTGCCCCTATTACTGCCCCTGATACCCTAATACTGAGCCGCTGCTGCCGTATGTGTCCCTATTATTGCACCTGATACCCCAATACTGAGCCGCTGGGGCCGTTTGTGTCCTTATTACTGCACCTGATACCCCAACACTGAGCTTCTGCTGCCGTATGTGACCCTATTACTGCACCTGATACCCCAATACTGAGCTGCTGCTGCCGTATGTGCCCCTAGTACTGCACCTGATACCCCATTACTGAGCCACTGCTGCCGAATGTGTCCCTATTACTGCACCTGAATCCCCAATACTGAGCTACTGCTGCCGTATGTGTCCCTATTACTGCACCAGATACCCCAATACTGAGCTGCTGCTGCCATATGTGTCCCTATTACTGCACCTGATACCCCAATACTGAGCCGCTGCTGCCATATGTGTCCCTATTACTGCACCTGAATCCCCAATACTGAGCTACTGCTGCCGTATGTGTCCCTATTACTGCACCAGATACCCCAATACTGAGCTGCTGCTGCCATATGTGTCCCTATTACTGCACCTGATACCCCAATACTGAGCCGCTGCTGCCATATGTGTCCCTATTACTGCACCTGATACCCCAATACTGAGCCGCTGCTGCCGTATGTGTCCCTATTACTGCACCTGATACCCCAATACTGAGCCGCTGCTGCCGTATGTGTCCCTATTACTGCACCTGATACCCCAATACTGAGCCGCTGCTGCCGTATGTGTCCCTATTACTGCACCTGATACCCCAATACTGAGCCTCTGCTGCCGTATGTGTCCCTATTACTGCACCTGATACCCCAATACTGAGCCTCTGCTGCCGTATGTGTCCCCATTACTGCACCTAATACCCCAATACTGAGCCGCTGCTGCCGTATGTGCCCCTATTACTGCACATGATACCCCAATACTGAGCCGCTGCTGCCGTATGTGCCCCTATTACTGCACCTGATACTCCAATACTGAGCCGCTGCTGGCGTATGTGTCCCTATTACTGCTCCTAATCCCCCAATACTGAGCCGCTGCTGCCGTATGTGAACCTATTACTGCCCCTGATACCCCAATACTGAGCCGCTGCTGCCGTATGTGTCCCTATTACTGCACCTGATACCCCAATACTGAGCCGCTGCTGCCGTATGTGTCCCTATTACTGCACCTGATACTCCAATACTGAGCTACTGCTGCCGTATGTGTCCCTATTACTGCACCTGATACCCCAATACTGAGCCGCTGCTGCCGTATGTGTCCCTATTACTGCCCCTGATACCCCAATACTGAGCCGCTGCTGCCGTATGTGTCCCTATTACTGCCCCTGATACTCCAATACTGAGCCGCTGCTGGCGTATGTGTCCCTATTACTGCCCCTGATACCCCAATACTGAGCTGCTGCTGCCATATGTGTCCCTATTACTGCACCTGATACCCCAATACTGAGTCGCTGCTGCCATATGTGTCCCTATTACTGCACCTGATACCCCAATACTGAGCCTCTGCTGCCGTATGTGTCCCTATTACTGCCCCTGATACCCCAATACTGAGCCGCTGCTGCCGTATGTGTCCCTATTACTGCACCTGATTCCCCAATACTGAGCCGCTACTGCCGTATGTGCCCCTATTATTGCCCCTGATACCCCAATACTGAGCCGCTGCTGCCGTATGTGTCCCTATTACTGCACCTGATACTCCTATACTGAGCCGCTACTGCCGTATGTGCCCCTATTATTGCCCCTGATACCCCAATACTGAGCCGCTGCTGCCGTATGTGTCCCTATTACTGCACCTGACACCCCAATACTGAGCCGCTGCTGCCGTATGTGTCCCTATTACTGCCCCTGATACCCCAATACTGAGCCGCTGCTGCCGTTTGTGCCCCTATTACTGCACCTGATACCCCAATACTGAGCCACTGCTGCCGAATGTATCCCTATTACTGCACCTGATACCCCAATACTGAACCGCTGCTGCCGTATGTGTCCCTATTATTGCACCTGATACCCCAATACTGAGCCGCTGCTGCCGTATGTGCCCCTAGTACTGCACCTGATACCCAATACTGAACCGCTGCTGCCCTATGTGACCCTATTACTGCCCCTGATACCCCAATACTGAGCTGCTGCTGCCGTATCTGTCCCTATTACTGCACCTGAATCCCCAATACTGAGCTACTGCTGCCGTATGTGTCCCTATTACTTCACCTGATACCCCAATACTGAGCCGCTGCTGCCGTATGTGTCCCTATTACTGCACCTGATACCCCAATACTAAACCGCTTCTGCCGTATGTGTCCCTATTACTGCACCTGATACCCCAATACTGAGCCACTGCTGATGTATGTGTCCCTATTACTGCACCTGATACCCCAATACTGAGCCGCTGATGCTGTATGTGTCCCTATTACTGCCCCTGATACCCCAATACTGAGCTGCTGCTGCCATATGTGACCCTATTACTGCACCTGATACCCCAATACTGAGCCGCTGCTGCCATATGTGTCCCTATTACTGCACCTGATACTCCAATACTGAGCTACTGCTGCCGTATGTGTCCCTATTACTGCCCCTGATACTCCAATACTGAGCTGCTGCTGCCGTATGTGTCCCTATTGCTGCACCTGATACCCCAATACTGAGCCGCTGCTGCCGTATGTGTCCCTATTACTACACCTGATACTCCAATACTGAGCCGCTGCTGCCGTATGTGACCCTATTACTGCACCTGATTCCCCAATACTGAGCCGCTGCTGCCGTATGTGTCCCTATTACTGCACCTGATCCCCAATACTGAGCCGCTGCTGCTGTATGTGTCCCTATTACTGCACCTGATACCCAAATACTGAGCCTCTGCTGCCGTATGTGTCCCTATTACTGCCCCTGATACCCCAATACTGAGCCGCTGCTGCCGTATGTGTCCCTATTACTGCACCTGATTCCCCAATACTGAGCCGCTACTGCCGTATGTGCCCCTATTATTGCCCCTGATACCCCAATACTGAGCCGCTGCTGCCGTATGTGTCCCTATTACTGCACCTGATACTCCTATACTGAGCCGCTACTGCCGTATGTGCCCCTATTATTGCCCCTGATACCCCAATACTGAGCCGCTGCTGCCGTATGTGTCCCTATTACTGCACCTGACACCCCAATACTGAGCCGCTGCTGCCGTATGTGTCCCTATTACTGCCCCTGATACCCCAATACTGAGCCGCTGCTGCTGTTTGTGCCCCTATTACTGCACCTGATACCCCAATACTGAGCCACTGCTGCCGAATGTATCCCTATTACTGCACCTGATACCCCAATACTGAACCGCTGCTGCCGTATGTGTCCCTATTATTGCACCTGATACCCCAATACTGAGCCGCTGCTGCCGTATGTGCCCCTAGTACTGCACCTGATACCCCAATACTGAACCGCTGCTGCCCTATGTGACCCTATTACTGCCCCTGATACCCCAATACTGAGCTGCTGCTGCCGTATCTGTCCCTATTACTGCACCTGAATCCCCAATACTGAGCTACTGCTGCCGTATGTGTCCCTATTACTTCACCTGATACCCCAATACTGAGCCGCTGCTGCCGTATGTGTCCCTATTACTGCACCTGATACCCCAATACTAAACCGCTTCTGCCGTATGTGTCCCTATTACTGCACCTGATACCCCAATACTGAGCCACTGCTGCTGTATGTGTCCCTATTACTGCACCTGATACCCCAATACTGAGCCGCTGATGCTGTATGTGTCCCTATTACTGCCCCTGATACCCCAATACTGAGCTGCTGCTGCCATATGTGACCCTATTACTGCACCTGATACCCCAATACTGAGCCGCTGCTGCCATATGTGTCCCTATTACTGCACCTGATACTCCAATACTGAGCTACTGCTGCCGTATGTGTCCCTATTACTGCCCCTGATACTCCAATACTGAGCCGCTGCTGCCGTATGTGTCCCTATTACTGCCCCTGATACTCCAATACTGAGCTACTGCTGCCGTATGTGTCCCTATTACTGCCCCTGATACTCCAATACTGAGCCGCTGCTGCCGTATGTGTCCCTATTACTGCACCTGATACCCAATACTGAGCCGCTGCTGCCGTATGTGACCCTATTACTGCACCTGATTCCCCAATACTGAGCCGCTGCTGCCGTATGTGTCCCTATTACTGCACCTGATCCCCAATACTGAGCCGCTGCTGCTGTATGTGTCCCTATTACTGCACCTGATACCCAAATACTGAGCCTCTGCTGCCGTATGTGTCCCTATTACTGCCCCTGATACCCCAATACTGAGCCGCTGCTGCCGTATGTGTCCCTATTACTGCACCTGATTCCCCAATACTGAGCCGCTACTGCTGTATGTGCCCCTATTATTGCCCCTGATACCCCAATACTGAGCCGCTGCTGCCGTATGTGTCCCTATTACTGCACCTGATACTCCTATACTGAGCCGCTACTGCCGTATGTGCCCCTATTATTGCCCCTGATACCCCAATACTGAGCCGCTGCTGCCGTATGTGTCCCTATTACTGCACCTGACACCCCAATACTGAGCCGCTGCTGCCGTATGTGTCCCTATTACTGCCCCTGATACCCCAATACTGAGCCGCTGCTGCCGTTTGTGCCCCTATTACTGCACCTGATACCCCAATACTGAGCCACTGCTGCCGAATGTATCCCTATTACTGCACCTGATACCCCAATACTGAACCGCTGCTGCCGTATGTGTCCCTATTATTGCACCTGATACCCCAATACTGAGCCGCTGCTGCCGTATGTGCCCCTAGTACTGCACCTGATACCCCAATACTGAACCGCTGCTGCCCTATGTGACCCTATTACTACCCCTGATACCCCAATACTGAGCTGCTGCTGCCGTATCTGTCCCTATTACTGCACCTGAATCCCCAATACTGAGCTACTGCTGCCGTATGTGTCCCTATTACTTCACCTGATACCCCAATACTGAGCCGCTGCTGCCGTATGTGTCCCTATTACTGCACCTGATACCCCAATACTAAACCACTTCTGCCGTATGTGTCCCTATTACTGCACCTGATACCCCAATACTGAGCCGCTGCTGCTGTATGTGTCCCTATTACTGCACCTGATACCCCAATACTGAGCCGCTGATGCCGTATGTGTCCCTATTACTGCACCTGATACCCCAATACTAAACCACTTCTGCCGTATGTGTCCCTATTACTGCACCTGATACCCCAATACTGAGCCACTGCTGCTGTATGTGTCCCTATTACTGCACCTGATACCCCAATACTGAGCCGCTGATGCCGTATGTGTCCCTATTACTGCCCCTGATACCCCAATACTGAGCTGCTGCTGCCATATGTGACCCTATTACTGCACCTGATACCCCAATACTGAGCCGCTGCTGCCATATGTGTCCCTATTACTGCACCTGATACTCCAATACTGAGCTACTGCTGCCGTATGTGTCCCTATTACTGCCCCTGATACTCCAATACTGAGCTGCTGCTGCCGTATGTGTCCCTATTGCTGCACCTGATACCCCAATACTGAGCCGCTGCTGCCGTATGTGTCCCTATTACTACACCTGATACTCCAATACTGAGCCGCTGCTGCCGTATGTGTCCCTATTACTACACCTGATACTCCAATACTGAGCCGCTGCTGCCGTATGTGACCCTATTACTGCACCTGATTCCCCAATACTGAGCCGCTGCTGCCGTATGTGTCCCTATTACTGCACCTGATCCCCAATACTGAGCCGCTGCTGCTGTATGTGTCCCTATTACTGCACCTGATACCCAAATACTGAGCCGCTGCTGCCGTATGTGTCCCTATTACTGCACCTGATACCCCAATACTGAGCCGCTGCTGCCGTATGTGTCCCTATTACTGCTCCTGATACCCCAATACTGAGCTGCTGTTGCCATACATGTCCCTATTACTGCATCTGATACCCCAATACTGAGCCGCTGCTGCCCTATGTGTCCCTATTACTGCACCTGATACCCCAATACTGAGCCGCTGCTGCCGTATGTGTCCCTATTACTACAACTGATACCCCAATACTGAGCCGCTGCTGCCGTATGTGTCCCTATTACTGCACCTGATACCCCAATACTGAGCCGCTGACGCCGTATGTGTCCCTATTACTGCCCCTGATACCCCAATACTGAGCTGCTGCTGCCATATGTGACCCTATTACTGCACCTGATACCCCAATACTGAGCCGCTGCTGCCGTATGTGTCCCTATTACTGCCCCTGATACTCCAATACTGAGCTGCTGCTGCCGTATGTGTCCCTATTGCTGCACCTGATACCCCAATACTGAGCCGCTGCTGCCGTATGTGTCCCTATTACTGCACCTGATACCCCAATACTGAGCCGCTGCTGCCCTATGTGTCCCTATTACTGCACCTGATACCCCAATACTGAGCCGCTGCTGCCGTATGTGTCCCTATTACTACAACTGATACCCCAATACTGAGCCGCTGCTGCCGTATGTGTCCCTATTACTGCACCTGATACCCCAATACTGAGCCGCTGACGCCGTATGTGTCCCTATTACTGCCCCTGATACCCCAATACTGAGCTGCTGCTGCCATATGTGACCCTATTACTGCACCTGATACCCCAATACTGAGCCGCTGCTGCCATATGTGTCCCTATTACTGCACCTGATACTCCAATACTGAGCTACTGCTGCCGTATGTGTCCCTATTACTGCCCCTGATACTCCAATACTGAGCTGCTGCTGCCGTATGTGTCCCTATTGCTGCACCTGATACCCCAATACTGAGCCGCTGCTGCCGTATGTGTCCCTATTACTACACCTGATACTCCAATACTGAGCCGCTGCTGCCGTATGTGACCCTATTACTGCACCTGATTCCCCAATACTGAGCCGCTGCTGCCGTATGTGTCCCTATTACTGCACCTGATCCCCAATACTGAGCCGCTGCTGCTGTATGTATACCTATTAAGGCACCTGATAAACCAATACTGAGGCGCTGCTGTCGTATGTGTCCCTATTAATGCCCCTGATACCCCAATACTGAGCCGCTGCTGCCGTATGTGCCCCTAGTACTGCACCTGATACCCCAATACTGAACCGCTGCTGCCCTATGTGACCCTATTACTACCCCTGATACCCCAATACTGAGCTGCTGCTGCCGTATCTGTCCCTATTACTGCACCTGAATCCCCAATACTGAGCTACTGCTGCCGTATGTGTCCCTATTACTTCACCTGATACCCCAATACTGAGCCGCTGCTGCCGTATGTGTCCCTATTACTGCACCTGATACCCCAATACTAAACCACTTCTGCCGTATGTGTCCCTATTACTGCACCTGATACCCCAATACTGAGCCACTGCTGCTGTATGTGTCCCTATTACTGCACCTGATACCCCAATACTGAGCCGCTGATGCCGTATGTGTCCCTATTACTGCCCCTGATACCCCAATACTGAGCTGCTGCTGCCATATGTGACCCTATTACTGCACCTGATACCCCAATACTGAGCCGCTGCTGCCATATGTGTCCCTATTACTGCACCTGATACTCCAATACTGAGCTACTGCTGCCGTATGTGTCCCTATTACTGCCCCTGATACTCCAATACTGAGCTGCTGCTGCCGTATGTGTCCCTATTGCTGCACCTGATACCCCAATACTGAGCCGCTGCTGCCGTATGTGTCCCTATTACTACACCTGATACTCCAATACTGAGCCGCTGCTGCCGTATGTGTCCCTATTACTACACCTGATACTCCAATACTGAGCCGCTGCTGCCGTATGTGACCCTATTACTGCACCTGATTCCCCAATACTGAGCCGCTGCTGCCGTATGTGTCCCTATTACTGCACCTGATCCCCAATACTGAGCCGCTGCTGCTGTATGTGTCCCTATTACTGCACCTGATACCCAAATACTGAGCCGCTGCTGCCGTATGTGTCCCTATTACTGCACCTGATACCCCAATACTGAGCCGCTGCTGCCGTATGTGTCCCTATTACTGCTCCTGATACCCCAATACTGAGCTGCTGTTGCCATACATGTCCCTATTACTGCATCTGATACCCCAATACTGAGCCGCTGCTGCCCTATGTGTCCCTATTACTGCACCTGATACCCCAATACTGAGCCGCTGCTGCCGTATGTGTCCCTATTACTACAACTGATACCCCAATACTGAGCCGCTGCTGCCGTATGTGTCCCTATTACTGCACCTGATACCCCAATACTGAGCCGCTGACGCCGTATGTGTCCCTATTACTGCCCCTGATACCCCAATACTGAGCTGCTGCTGCCATATGTGACCCTATTACTGCACCTGATACCCCAATACTGAGCCGCTGCTGCCGTATGTGTCCCTATTACTGCCCCTGATACTCCAATACTGAGCTGCTGCTGCCGTATGTGTCCCTATTGCTGCACCTGATACCCCAATACTGAGCCGCTGCTGCCGTATGTGTCCCTATTACTGCACCTGATACCCCAATACTGAGCCGCTGCTGCCCTATGTGTCCCTATTACTGCACCTGATACCCCAATACTGAGCCGCTGCTGCCGTATGTGTCCCTATTACTACAACTGATACCCCAATACTGAGCCGCTGCTGCCGTATGTGTCCCTATTACTGCACCTGATACCCCAATACTGAGCCGCTGACGCCGTATGTGTCCCTATTACTGCCCCTGATACCCCAATACTGAGCTGCTGCTGCCATATGTGACCCTATTACTGCACCTGATACCCCAATACTGAGCCGCTGCTGCCATATGTGTCCCTATTACTGCACCTGATACTCCAATACTGAGCTACTGCTGCCGTATGTGTCCCTATTACTGCCCCTGATACTCCAATACTGAGCTGCTGCTGCCGTATGTGTCCCTATTGCTGCACCTGATACCCCAATACTGAGCCGCTGCTGCCGTATGTGTCCCTATTACTACACCTGATACTCCAATACTGAGCCGCTGCTGCCGTATGTGACCCTATTACTGCACCTGATTCCCCAATACTGAGCCGCTGCTGCCGTATGTGTCCCTATTACTGCACCTGATCCCCAATACTGAGCCGCTGCTGCTGTATGTATACCTATTAAGGCACCTGATAAACCAATACTGAGGCGCTGCTGTCGTATGTGTCCCTATTAATGCCCCTGATACCCCAATACTGAGCCGCTGCTGCCATATGTGTCCCTATTACTACACCTGATATCCCAATTCTGAGCCGCTGCTGCCGTATGTGTCCCTATTACTGCACTCGATACCCCAATACTGAGCCGCTGCTGCCGTATGTGACCCTATTACTACACCTGATACCCCAATACTGAGCCGCTGCTGCCGTATGTGACCCTATTACTACACATGATACCCCAATACTGAGCTGCTGCTACCGTATGTGACCCTATTACTGCTTCTACTGTGTGGTACAAAAGCATTGTTCCTCATACTGCTTCACATAGTAATGCTACCATTGTGCCCTTACATTGTAAAATGTCTATGTGCCTTCACAGTAGCCCCGAACTCGTTACAGCTCCCCACAACTGTATAATGACCCCTACAGTAGCTCCCACACTGTATATACGCCCCTACACTGTATAACGGCCCTTGCATTATCTCTCACACTGTATAATGACCCCCGCAGTAGCATTCATGCTGGATAATGACCCCCGCATTAGCTCCCAAACTGTATAATGACCCCCACAGTAGCTCCCACACTGTATAATGGAACCCGCAATAGCTCCTACTCCTTAGAATCTGGTCACTGTCCGTCCCTGTCAGTGGGCTGCTACTTGCACAGCCCTGATATACTTAACAAAGAGCTAAACAGAAGAAAATAGAAACAGCCAGTGGGTGCGTATAGCAGCCAGCATATGGGTATTAGGGTGTTTCATTTTGTATGGTAAAAATTAAAATGTCAAATTTTTGCAGACTGTGCTTACGCCCCGAGTCTCACTAATGTAAAAAGTATATATGCCAATTTTCAAGATGATCGAACTATGTTTAGAGGTTGCACACTTTTATCAGTTTAATAAAAGAACGCAAAAAAAAAACAGATTTTCAATGTTAAGTATTTTTTATTAGAAAGTCAAACAATTAAAAACTTAGAATAATAGTGACAATAAACAGTAACATTGATAGGCAGTATCATACGTATTAAATGATTTACACTAATGTGCTGTGAAAGATGCAACTCCTTTTGTTCGCTTGGTGACGGCTTTTCTATGATACTCGACAACTCTTAACAAGAACTGTTTCTGTTGTTCATCTCTGATTGAATTATTAAACTTCTTTATCAGAGCAATGCCCCTTTCTGTCATGTCATTCACCACCTTAAGAGCATTGATGGAGCTTCTTAGTGTATCACTGCAATATTCCTCTACATCGTGGATCCCAAAATTCAATTCAAAGAATGTCTTTGTTTTACTTGTAACAAAATTGCTGAGGTCTTTTCCTTTAAAAACTAGTTTTTTACCTTCCAACTGTTTCAGCTCCTTTTTCTTTGCAGGTTTCATTCTTAAATTTTCAAACATGCCAATCCTATGTTAGTTTCTGACAGATACCAAATGTGTCTCTTAGCCACTGTGAGGGCACTTTCTCTGACATCTTTATCTGGATAATATTGCAAAAGCTGTAGCATCTCCAAATCATTCTTTGGAGCCCATCGACTTACAACTGCCTTGTGCCAAAAGCGGACATATATTAGACAGACAAATCGCACTACTTTTCTTATTCCTTTCAATTCGGTATTAGAAATATGCAATTGTTTAGTGAATAGCACAATTTTGAGTACATATATGGCCTTTGCCATCCACCTTGCTTCAGTCAGAGCCCCTGGAACCCTAAATTCGAAATAGTTTTCATCCCAGCCTCCAAGATATAGAAGTGATAGTTGTAATAACTCTTTGTAATCTTCTCTTGGATGACTGCCATCTTGCAAGACATTGTTGAGGTAGTCCACTATTTTCACACGTTGTTCTTCTAGAAAACCTTGAATGGGATTTTCTTCATCTAACATCGTGAAATAGGACTTCTTATCAACTGAATTCGACTGATTTTGGAACTTTCGGAAAATCTGGATGTCAGGACCACTTCATGGTATGTTACAACAGTTACCAAACACTCCTTTCAAGATTACTTAGTGGGTGTGGTGGCGGCAAGCCAACCACAACAATGGTCTCCCAAATTCAGTTTCAATTCTGATACATGCTCCTTGGATCATTCCTGTATTAGATGCAGTTGTATCGAAAAATATAGCAATGATAAGGTCACGTAGCGCGAATCGGTCCACCTCCTGAATAACAACTTCAGCCATTAACTCACCAGTACCTTTCTGGGCAACAGGTACGCCAAGCAAATGCTCAAAATCTTTTCCAGTTTCAAGAACAGCAGCTCTATCTTCTAGAGTTTTGACACTCCCTCAGGCAACAATTCACTATCCCAATGTAAGATTAAATGAGGAGGATTTTCAAACAGTGACTTTTCCATGTTCTCAGCCATTTGTCTTCTGTTAATCGCCCGAGCTCGGAAAACGGTAGATGAAGATATGGAAATGCATGAAACATCGTGACCAAAGCTTTTTGCAGTTGCAATAAATGAAGTACTTGCTTGTCGAATGGAGAGTTGTTCTCGATCCCATATAGCCGTGAGTGTGTGATCAAGAGGTTTTAATCTACGACCTGCACAAGATTTTTTCACTGGTTGTGCAGAAAATGTGTCCTCTTCGTGAATTGATGATGATGGAGATGAGACTGAGTGTTCCACTGTTCATTTTGGCGATTTCTTTATAATGTTTCTCCTTGTATGCCTCCTTTTTTTCTGCATTTATTTTCTTCTTTTTAATTTGTGAGGCAAGAACCTTATCTACACCACTCATTGATAAATTCATATAATCCTCTCTTTGTGACATAGGGTACCGTCACACAGTGGCATTTTCATCGCTACGACGTCACGATTCGTGACGTTCTAGCGATATAGTTACGATCTCGCAGTGTCTGACACGCAGCAGCGATCAGGGACCCTGCTGAGAATCGTACGTCGTAGCAGATCGTTTGAAACTTTCTTTCGTCGCTGGATCTCCCGCTGTCATCGCTGGATCGTTGTGTGTGACAGCGATCCAGCGATGCGTTCGCTTGTAACCAGGGTAAACATCGGGTTACTAAGCGCAGGGCCGCGCTTAGTAACCCGATGTTTACCGTGGTTACCAGTGTAAAAGTAAAAAAAAACAAACCGTACATACTCACCATCTGATGTCCGTCAGGTCCCTTGCCGTCTGCTTCCCGCTCTGACTGTCTGCCGGCCGGAAAGTGAGAGCAGATCACAGCGGTGATGTCACCGCTGCACTCTGCTCTCACTGTATGGCGGCACTCAGTCAGAGCAGGAAGCAGACGGCAAGGGACCTGACGGACATCAGATGGTGAGTATGTACGGTTTGTTTTTTTTACTTTTACGCTGGTAACCACGGTAAACATCGGGTTACTAAGCGCGGCCCTGCGCTTAGTAACCCGATGTTTACCCTGGTTACCAGCGAACCTCGGCATCGTTGGTCGCTGGAGAGCGGTCTATGTGACAGCTCCCCAGCGACCACACAAAACGACTTACCAACGATCACGGCCAGGTCGTATCGCTGGTCATGATCGTTGGTAAATCGTATAGTGAGACGGTACCCATAAGGAATGCTTTATCGTCTTCTAGTACGCTATTCATGGAGATCACATTTTGCTTGGCAATATCAAATAGCTCAACAAGATCACCTTTCCAAATCTGCCGCTTTACATTTACTTTGTCAATGTTTCTTGATTTCTCTTTACCCAGATGTTGACATTCCTTGTATAACTTCTGTATACGAGTTCGGATATTCTCCTCTGTCATGACAGGGATACTTGCTTTCTTCCACACTTCCTTTAGTTTAATACTTGTGGATTTAGCAACACACGAGAGTGTTTCTTTCATTTCCTTGTGTGTGATGGTAAATAAAAACTAAAAGCACGTGTTCCTTGGAAGGGAGTTGAGCTCCCACAAATTCACCACCAGGCACCTTTTCATGTAACCAAATTCCCTTTTCTAGTACTCTTTTTCAGTTAAACTACCCGCAAAACATAATAGAAACAAAACATACACATTAGTGTGATGTCGATGATACATTTTCATGAATTTCGGTACTTTCAGATAAAAGTGATCAAAGTGTGCAACCTCTAAATATTAATTGATTTCGCTAAAATTTTTTACATGGATCTTTTAGATGACTTAGACCAAGAATTCAAGCAAAGTCATATGAAAATCATAACTTTGGAAAAATGAAACACCCTAATGGGTATAGCACCCTGAATGTATTCAGGTAACCATAAAAAATACTCTTTCACCCCCTGGCTCGTCTGCTCCTTTCTTTTTTCCTTCTCCCCTTTGGGGTCTTGTTGTCTAGACTGAGTATATGTTCAGGGGCCTCCACCCATACGTGATTTTCTATACACACTATCAGTGCACATTACTGACCAGTCTTGTCAGTATATATAGCTTGGATTTACTGATATGAGATCATGCAGATGCAGCGCCCCAGAGTCCTGGTCGTTGCAGTATCATGGCTCAGCCACTAAGGGGGGCCATGGTGCGTTCGATGGCACTGAAGGGGTTCTCTGAGCAGGTATCACAGTCACCAATACATTTCACAGCTGGGCCTCCGGGGGGAGCTAAGGGTGCTATTCATTAGGCCACTCCCCACCATAGTGGGTAAACTGGGGGTCAGGCAGGAAGTTAGAGAGAACGCTGACGGGATTGAACGGAGCAACACCCTGTGGCAGGGGGTGTTGTGAAGGGAGAGACTGTAGGGTCTCTGCCAGGGGTGGGATCCTGGCAGAGGCTTGGCATTGAAAGAACGTAACGGGTCCGCGCAGGCTCCTGGAAGCGGCGGGACTCAAGAAAGGACTAGAAGCGAGATAGATTGTGCTGAGTGAGAAACGAAGTCAAGCGAAAGGAGATACCAGTGAGGGTTGTGCTGAAAGAGGCAGCACCTTACTGAGGCGCACTACCGGTGGCCGGAACGCCGAGGAGGTAAAGAGTTTCAAGCCATACCTCAGACCTACGGCAGGGCAGTTAGCTTGAGGCGGACTGTCTCACGCATCACCCAGGAAGGCAAAAGGGGGGTACCAACAGGAGAGGGGCGCAGATAGAGTCCCGGAAGATCTCCGAGCCTCCCCGTCATACGGGTGCGTTCCTACCATAGTATCTGGAGGGACGAGGAAGATCATTGCGAATTAAGTTGTTGTGAGGGAACACGAGAAACAGACACAACAGTTGTGGGGTACTTTCCGTAAGCACAGCAGGGAAGGACTGCAACACATAGCGCTAGAAGGAAGGCACCGATTTCCACCTGCAAGGAGAGCTCTGGAAGTGCCATTGGACCGGCCGGACTTGCGCAGCCTGGTGAGCCGTATTCTGGACTGAGGACCCAGAGAGCTTCAGTAAAGAGGTAAAGAGACTGCAACCTGGTGTCCTCGTTATTTACCGCGACCTGCACCCCACAACTGCACCGCTACACCGTTACTACACCACTTATTGCACCGGACATCCCCCACTGACAGACAGGGCCACGGACCGGGTCTAGCCACCGTGACAACCCCAGGACTGAGACCTAGAGGCCCGGCTCCGGGTACCCCTCGGCCCTGCGGCGGTGTGGGGGCGCTCCAACTTGGCGTCACGAACAGGATCTACTTAAGCCTGAAGAATCAGGTCATGTGTGCCTAGAGACTGTGATTTACTGTGCTTGGACTGTACTTTATTGCAAGACTGTGTGCTGTGCCATTTGCCGCCAAAATCCGCCGCCATTGCAGCGCTGAGGAGAGCGCAGGAAGAGAAGAGGGGCGTGGAGTGGGCGTAGCCGAGCTGGAGAGCGCGAACAGTAATGGCCGCCCAGTCTAAATATTTCTGTGCAGTGAGGACGTGTCCGTCAGCAGCAGAGATCCGCCTCCTAATCCTTAATGGGGGGCGGAGGCACAGAAAACGAAACTGCTCACGCAGGAGAGAGCGGGAAAAAGACCAGGAAGCGACCCACGTGGAGGACGCTATGGCTAGCAGCTCCGAACCCGACAGCGGGGTTGAAGTGGAAGTCTCCCCTGACTACCCGGCTGAGCCCAGCAGCTTGTCCTCCGTGGATAACACCAAATTCCTGAGAGCCGAGATGGAGGATTTATATAACCAGCTCCTCCAACTGCATGTGAGAGTCCAGGCCCCGCATCAGGTAGGACCGGCAGTGGATTCCCGGACATTGGAAGAACCAACGGGACCTGTCGCAGAAGGTGGAATCGTACCAGTGGGTGAGTCCGCCGATCCTACCCCACTAGCAGAGGGTGTGTTAGTGGGTCCCGTAGCAGCACCACCTCTCCCGGGGACCCATAGACTTCAGCGCCTGTTACCATGGGAGAAAGCACATCAGGCTAAACGGGAGGCCTACCATCAAAAAGATTTGGCGGTCAAGGACCGGGCCCGTAAGGACCCCACCACTCACCAGGCCCCGCGTAGGCAGGGTATCGTCACTGTCTTTAAACTCCAAGGAGGCTGGGGCTTCATTAAAGAACCGGGGCTATACGCGGAGGTCTTTGTTAATCGACGGGATGTTGAGTCACACCTTAGAGAGGGACACCCCGATCGAGACCTCTATCCGGGAGACAGTGTTACTTACACCCGGCATTTTGGGGAAAAGGGGTGGTTCGCCCTGAACGTCTACAAGAAAGAGAAACCAGCCCCTGTAGCCAAAGTGCCGCCGTGTGACCGACCTGTAACCACCCTGGTCGCCTCCACCTGCCCAACCACCGAACTAGCGATCTGCCGCCCGATCGCCGCAACCACCGTAGTGGCTAAAGAAGTTCCTCTGCGGGCGATCAATGTCCCTGATGTGCCAGCACAGAGAGAAATGGGAACACAGACCTTGATCGCCGCGCACGACCTGGTCGTGCAACAGACCCGAACCCATGGGGTGTATCTGGCAGCGGGAGTGGACCTGAAACCTGGATTGCAGGGGTCCGCCCGCCAGGAGGCGCCTCATGGAAACTTCTGAGAGAAGAGTCACTTTATGAAAATGTAAATAGTTACTGTTTGTCTTTTATTCCTTTAAGTTGCTGCTAAACCCGCCCAGGGTTAATGGATCCCTCTGTTCACCCGGGATCCTCTTTGTTTGTTTTCCTTTTCTAAAGATGTTGCACAAAAGTTATACAAACTGCAGAAATCATGGACTGTGCATGATTCGAACTTCCCTTGTAAATAGTTTGCACCTTCTTAAAGGTGCTCCCTACTGGTTTTAGCCAAGGACACTTTGTGAAGATATTTGCCCTATTGGTTTGAGCCAAAAGACACTTTGCGAAGATTCCTTCTCTACTGGGTTTAGTTAAAGACACTTTGCGAAGAAACCTTTCCTACTAGTCCTAGTTAAAGACACTTTGTGAAGATCCCGGGCTGGAACTTTGCATAAGACTGGTAGGCTGAGAAGACGAGCTACCTTAGAAAGACTTGGTCTCCTCTTAAAGGGGATGTGAGAAACTGAACTTGAGAGAGATACTGTTGCAGAACAGTAATGCCATAATGATGCCTTGAAAAGAAATGTAACTGTTTTACATGCTAAGTTATATGTGTTGAAGTTGTTGAAATGTGAAATCTGAATAATGTTTTGTAGAAAGGAAAGATGCAGAGAGCCCGTAGGGGTAGATGTAGAAGCCTGCATAGTTGAAAGTAAAAGAAGTAATAATGAAGGTGAGGATAGAAGGTAAACCCCGCGTCCACATTGAAAAGTTACTTTGTTACTAAGGACAGAGAGTGAACCCGTAGGGGTTAGAGAGTGAGTCCTTAAAGGAGCCGAGTAGAGCGGGCTCAGAGTTCTTTAAATGAAAGGAATGTTATGTCTATACTGTGTATAGTAGCGAAAGGCAGAAGGCCCTGGCTGAACAGGGCGGTCCTGTAAAAGAAAGGAGAGGCAGTAGGTCTGGTGCCGTAGGGACAGGCGGTCCTGCAGGTTCACAAGAAGGAGAATGTAAAGTTGAAAGGCCTTATAATGTGATTATAGGAAGGCCTTTGATAGACTAAGAGTGTGAGTTTCTTAAAGGCAATGTTAAGTTATTGCTCTAAAAAAATTGCACTAAGTAGAATACCCGGTTGGGTAACAGAAGTTATTTATGCTCTGTAATTTATAATGTTGATTATGTTTGTAACGTTAAAAGTGTCCTCACCTCCCATAAAGGGAAGCCTACTTAAGTATACTTACTGTTATTTGCACTCAACAAAATTGTATGTCTTTTTGCTAACCTGTATTGTTGTTTTTCTTCCCAGTCCCGGAGTACTGTGTTTAACCAGGGGGGAGTGCAGCGCCCCAGAGTCCTGGTCGTTGCAGTATCATGGCTCAGCCACTAAGGGGGGCCATGGTGCGTTCGATGGCACTGAAGGGGTTCTCTGAGCAGGTATCACAGTCACCAATACATTTCACAGCTGGGCCTCCGGGGGGAGCTAAGGGTGCTATTCATTAGGCCACTCCCCACCATAGTGGGTAAACTGGGGGTCAGGCAGGAAGTTAGAGAGAACGCTGACGGGATTGAACGGAGCAACACCCTGTGGCAGGGGGTGTTGTGAAGGGAGAGACTGTAGGGTCTCTGCCAGGGGTGGGATCCTGGCAGAGGCTTGGCATTGAAAGAACGTAACGGGTCCGCGCAGGCTCCTGGAAGTGGCGGGACTCAAGAAAGGACTAGAAGCGAGATAGATTGTGCTGAGTGAGAAACGAAGTCAAGCGAAAGGAGATACCAGTGAGGGTTGTGCTGAAAGAGGCAGCACCTTACTGAGGCGCACTACCGGTGGCCGGAACGCCGAGGAGGTAAAGAGTTTCAAGCCATACCTCAGACCTACGGCAGGGCAGTTAGCTTGAGGCGGACTGTCTCACGCATCACCCAGGAAGGCAAAAGGGGGGTACCAACAGGAGAGGGGCGCAGATAGAGTCCCGGAAGATCTCCGAGCCTCCCCGTCATACGGGTGCGTTCCTACCATAGTATCTGGAGGGACGAGGAAGATCATTGCGAATTAAGTTGTTGTGAGGGAACACGAGAAACAGACACAACAGTTGTGGGGTACTTTCCGTAAGCACAGCAGGGAAGGACTGCAACACATAGCGCTAGAAGGAAGGCACCGATTTCCACCTGCAAGGAGAGCTCTGGAAGTGCCATTGGACCGGCCGGACTTGCGCAGCCTGGTGAGCCGTATTCTGGACTGAGGACCCAGAGAGCTTCAGTAAAGAGGTAAAGAGACTGCAACCTGGTGTCCTCGTTATTTACCGCGACCTGCACCCCACAACTGCACCGCTACACCGTTACTACACCACTTATTGCACCGGACATCCCCCACTGACAGACAGGGCCACGGACCGGGTCTAGCCACCGTGACAACCCCAGGACTGAGACCTAGAGGCCCGGCTCCGGGTACCCCTCGGCCCTGCGGCGGTGTGGGGGCGCTCCAACTTGGCGTCACGAACAGGATCTACTTAAGCCTGAAGAATCAGGTCATGTGTGCCTAGAGACTGTGATTTACTGTGCTTGGACTGTACTTTATTGCAAGACTGTGTGCTGTGCCATTTGCCGCCAAAATCCGCCGCCATTGCAGCGCTGAGGAGAGCGCAGGAAGAGAAGAGGGGCGTGGAGTGGGCGTAGCCGAGCTGGAGAGCGCGAACAGTAATGGCCGCCCAGTCTAAATATTTCTGTGCAGTGAGGACGTGTCCGTCAGCAGCAGAGATCCGCCTCCTAATCCTTAATGGGGGGCGGAGGCACAGAAAACGAAACTGCTCACGCAGGAGAGAGCGGGAAAAAGACCAGGAAGCGACCCACGTGGAGGACGCTATGGCTAGCAGCTCCGAACCCGACAGTGGGGTTGAAGTGGAAGTCTCCCCTGACTACCCGGCTGAGCCCAGCAGCTTGTCCTCCGTGGATAACACCAAATTCCTGAGAGCCGAGATGGAGGATTTATATAACCAGCTCCTCCAACTGCATGTGAGAGTCCAGGCCCCGCATCAGGTAGGACCGGCAGTGGATTCCCGGACATTGGAAGAACCAACGGGACCTGTCGCAGAAGGTGGAATCGTACCAGTGGGTGAGTCCGCCGATCCTACCCCACTAGCAGAGGGTGTGTTAGTGGGTCCCGTAGCAGCACCACCTCTCCCGGGGACCCATAGACTTCAGCGCCTGTTACCATGGGAGAAAGCACATCAGGCTAAACGGGAGGCCTACCATCAAAAAGATTTGGCGGTCAAGGACCGGGCCCGTAAGGACCCCACCACTCACCAGGCCCCGCGTAGGCAGGGTATCGTCACTGTCTTTAAACTCCAAGGAGGCTGGGGCTTCATTAAAGAACCGGGGCTATACGCGGAGGTCTTTGTTAATCGACGGGATGTTGAGTCACACCTTAGAGAGGGACACCCCGATCGAGACCTCTATCCGGGAGACAGTGTTACTTACACCCGGCATTTTGGGGAAAAGGGGTGGTTCGCCCTGAACGTCTACAAGAAAGAGAAACCAGCCCCTGTAGCCAAAGTGCCGCCGTGTGACCGACCTGTAACCACCCTGGTCGCCTCCACCTGCCCAACCACCGAACTAGCGATCTGCCGCCCGATCGCCGCAACCACCGTAGTGGCTAAAGAAGTTCCTCTGCGGGCGATCAATGTCCCTGATGTGCCAGCACAGAGAGAAATGGGAACACAGACCTTGATCGCCGCGCACGACCTGGTCGTGCAACAGACCCGAACCCATGGGGTGTATCTGGCAGCGGGAGTGGACCTGAAACCTGGATTGCAGGGGTCCGCCCGCCAGGAGGCGCCTCATGGAAACTTCTGAGAGAAGAGTCACTTTATGAAAATGTAAATAGTTACTGTTTGTCTTTTATTCCTTTAAGTTGCTGCTAAACCCGCCCAGGGTTAATGGATCCCTCTGTTCACCCGGGATCCTCTTTGTTTGTTTTCCTTTTCTAAAGATGTTGCACAAAAGTTATACAAACTGCAGAAATCATGGACTGTGCATGATTCGAACTTCCCTTGTAAATAGTTTGCACCTTCTTAAAGGTGCTCCCTACTGGTTTTAGCCAAGGACACTTTGTGAAGATATTTGCCCTATTGGTTTGAGCCAAAAGACACTTTGCGAAGATTCCTTCTCTACTGGGTTTAGTTAAAGACACTTTGCGAAGAAACCTTTCCTACTAGTCCTAGTTAAAGACACTTTGTGAAGATCCCGGGCTGGAACTTTGCATAAGACTGGTAGGCTGAGAAGACGAGCTACCTTAGAAAGACTTGGTCTCCTCTTAAAGGGGATGTGAGAAACTGAACTTGAGAGAGATACTGTTGCAGAACAGTAATGCCATAATGATGCCTTGAAAAGAAATGTAACTGTTTTACATGCTAAGTTATATGTGTTGAAGTTGTTGAAATGTGAAATCTGAATAATGTTTTGTAGAAAGGAAAGATGCAGAGAGCCCGTAGGGGTAGATGTAGAAGCCTGCATAGTTGAAAGTAAAAGAAGTAATAATGAAGGTGAGGATAGAAGGTAAACCCCGCGTCCACATTGAAAAGTTACTTTGTTACTAAGGACAGAGAGTGAACCCGTAGGGGTTAGAGAGTGAGTCCTTAAAGGAGCCGAGTAGAGCGGGCTCAGAGTTCTTTAAATGAAAGGAATGTTATGTCTATACTGTGTATAGTAGCGAAAGGCAGAAGGCCCTGGCTGAACAGGGCGGTCCTGTAAAAGAAAGGAGAGGCAGTAGGTCTGGTGCCGTAGGGACAGGCGGTCCTGCAGGTTCACAAGAAGGAGAATGTAAAGTTGAAAGGCCTTATAATGTGATTATAGGAAGGCCTTTGATAGACTAAGAGTGTGAGTTTCTTAAAGGCAATGTTAAGTTATTGCTCTAAAAAAATTGCACTAAGTAGAATACCCGGTTGGGTAACAGAAGTTATTTATGCTCTGTAATTTATAATGTTGATTATGTTTGTAACGTTAAAAGTGTCCTCACCTCCCATAAAGGGAAGCCTACTTAAGTATACTTACTGTTATTTGCACTCAACAAAATTGTATGTCTTTTTGCTAACCTGTATTGTTGTTTTTCTTCCCAGTCCCGGAGTACTGTGTTTAACCAGGGGGGAGTGCAGCGCCCCAGAGTCCTGGTCGTTGCAGTATCATGGCTCAGCCACTAAGGGGGGCCATGGTGCGTTCGATGGCACTGAAGGGGTTCTCTGAGCAGGTATCACAGTCACCAATACATTTCACAGCTGGGCCTCCGGGGGGAGCTAAGGGTGCTATTCATTAGGCCACTCCCCACCATAGTGGGTAAACTGGGGGTCAGGCAGGAAGTTAGAGAGAACGCTGACGGGATTGAACGGAGCAACACCCTGTGGCAGGGGGTGTTGTGAAGGGAGAGACTGTAGGGTCTCTGCCAGGGGTGGGATCCTGGCAGAGGCTTGGCATTGAAAGAACGTAACGGGTCCGCGCAGGCTCCTGGAAGCGGCGGGACTCAAGAAAGGACTAGAAGCGAGATAGATTGTGCTGAGTGAGAAACGAAGTCAAGCGAAAGGAGATACCAGTGAGGGTTGTGCTGAAAGAGGCAGCACCTTACTGAGGCGCACTACCGGTGGCCGGAACGCCGAGGAGGTAAAGAGTTTCAAGCCATACCTCAGACCTACGGCAGGGCAGTTAGCTTGAGGCGGACTGTCTCACGCATCACCCAGGAAGGCAAAAGGGGGGTACCAACAGGAGAGGGGCGCAGATAGAGTCCCGGAAGATCTCCGAGCCTCCCCGTCATACGGGTGCGTTCCTACCATAGTATCTGGAGGGACGAGGAAGATCATTGCGAATTAAGTTGTTGTGAGGGAACACGAGAAACAGACACAACAGTTGTGGGGTACTTTCCGTAAGCACAGCAGGGAAGGACTGCAACACATAGCGCTAGAAGGAAGGCACCGATTTCCACCTGCAAGGAGAGCTCTGGAAGTGCCATTGGACCGGCCGGACTTGCGCAGCCTGGTGAGCCGTATTCTGGACTGAGGACCCAGAGAGCTTCAGTAAAGAGGTAAAGAGACTGCAACCTGGTGTCCTCGTTATTTACCGCGACCTGCACCCCACAACTGCACCGCTACACCGTTACTACACCACTTATTGCACCGGACATCCCCCACTGACAGACAGGGCCACGGACCGGGTCTAGCCACCGTGACAACCCCAGGACTGAGACCTAGAGGCCCGGCTCCGGGTACCCCTCGGCCCTGCGGCGGTGTGGGGGCGCTCCACAGACATTTTACTGATACGATCCTGACCCCGGCACAGGACTGCATCACATTATATATATATATATATATATATATATCCTATAGCAGGGGTCAGGATCCTACCAGACCAATGTCTGTATGATCTTATATCAGTAAATCCAAGCTACTGTATATATACTGACAAGACGGTCAGTAATGTGCACTGATAGACGTGACCCCGGCTGTAGGACCCCACAGATGAGGATAGATGTATCTTTACATACATATACTGTATATATACAGTATATATGTAGGAAAGAGACCTATATCCTCATCTGTGGGGTCCTGCAGCCGGGGTCACGTCTATCAGTGCACATTACTGACCAGTCATGTCTCTCTGAGGAACCATTAGATTTATATCAGCTGCTCTGAAGTTTTTTACTGATCGTGATGCTCGGGCGATTTGCACTCACAGTGACCCAATCTGTGTAAAAGTTCAAGCTGCCGCCATAAATCTACAGTGTCTCAGAGACTGCAGATACTGCACAAGAATCCAGCCTTGGTTTATCAGGAGAGGAGCAGGGTCCTACCACCTCCTCCCTGCACAGTGCAGACAGCTCAGACCTCTACAGGCAGTAGTGTGAGCTGTTACCTACAGCACTGTGTCCCCTGTCCTGCTCCTCTCTGGATGGAAGACCCAGCGCCATGGTCCTGACTTCTCTGCCGCAGATATGTTCACTGAGCATGCAATGTGGGCGTGTCTGCTGGATACAGGTACAGTGTCGGCACTGGGGGGGTGGGGCATAGCTTCACTGCCTTTCTCCAGCCACTGCCCGAGGTAGAGCAGGGAGATCGTATCTCCCTGCTCTACCACGGAGCTAATTAAGTGTAGTGTAGCTCCGGGTGGGCCCCTGTGAGCGGTGGGCCTGGGGCGACCGCACCCTCTGCCCCCCTGGTAGCTACGCTACTGGGCTGAATACATGTGAGGAATGCCTGTTTGTTAAGGAATTCCCACATGTGTTCAGGCTGTCCAGCAACCGTAAATCATGCAGCTGAGACCACAAAAACTAAATCTCTGAGCACTAATGCCTAATTCTGCATTCAGGACCTGAAAATTACGTCACGGCTTGCTGTGATTGGTCGCGTCGCGGTCACATGGGCGGCACGCAACCAATCACAAGCCGTGACGTAATTTTAAAATGCGCGCGTTTCCTGCCTCCCGTGACGTCACGGCTTGTGATTGGTCACGTCGCCCATGTGATCGCGACGTGACCAATCACAAGCCGTAACGTAATTTTAAAATCCTGAATGCCTAGAATTAGGCATTCAGGACCTGAAAATTACGTCACGGCTTGCTGTGATTGGTCGTGTCGCGGCCACATGGGCGGCACGCGACCAATCACAAGCCGTGACGTCACGGGAGGCAGGAAACGCGCGCATTTTAAGCAAAGAACGCTGCCGGTTCCCTCGGTGAGGTCCAGGCTGCGTCGGAGAGGTGAGTATAGCAATATTTTTTATTTTAATTCTTTATTTTACACATTAATATGGATCCCAGGGCCTGAAGGAGAGTTTCCTCTCCTTCAGACCCTGGGAACCATCAGGGATACCGTCCGATACTTGAGTCCCATTGACTTGTATTGGTATCGGGTATCGGTATCGGATTAGATCCGATACTTTGCCGGTATCGGCCGATACTTTCCGATTCCGATACTTTCAAGTATCGGACGGTATCGCTCAACACTATCTATAACCCTAAGTGTTTAGTAGTTTAGTTCTCCAACCCCTGTTATCTGTTCATCATTTGGTGTTTAGTGGTTTAGTTATCCAACCCTAGGTGTTTAGTAGTTTATTTATCCAACCCCTGCTGTCTAGTAGTTTAGTTCTTCATCCTCTGGTGTGTAGTGGTTTAGTTTTCCATCCCAAAGCGCCCTGAAAGCCTTGGGAATTCCTCCACTTGTGGAGCAGACCCTTCACTGCCTGCCTCTACAGCCACCAGTCACCTAGTGCCCAGTCACCAAGATGTAACGTCCCTGGCCATGCTTGCTCATTCAGGTGTCAGTGGTGAATGCCCCCTGGCAGACATAGATTTCATAAAGGAACCGGTGATGTTGTCTGAGACATGCTGGTGTAGCACAGGCACATCATTCTTAGAGTAGTTACGGTGACTCAGCAAATGTTACTGGGGTACTATCAGCTTTCGGAAAGCGTCTGTATACACCAGGCATTATATACAATCTGTGACCAACAAATTGGAGATGGTGAAGTTCAAGCTCTTAGCTTTGCTATGTGTTGGAGGAAACAATCTTTTACATGACCACAACTGCGGGACTGAGGGCTGGATTATGTTCTGAGAGAGGGTGGAGTGGGGTGAACATGACAAACTGCTGGACTGTGAATGAGGTGCAGGCAGAGATGTTATCGTGGATTGAGAAAGATGTGACGTGCTTGGTGTCAGCCAAAAACAGGAGGCATGTGTGCAGCGCCCCAGAGTCCTGGTCATTGCAGTACTGTTGCTCCGCCACTAAGGGGGGCTATGGTACGTCTGATGGCACTGAAAGGGTTCTACTGACCAGGTATCACAGACACCAATACATTTCACAGTCTGGCCTCCAGGGGGAGCTAAGGGCACTATGCATTAGGCCACTCCTCACAGTCTGGTAAAACTGGGGGTTGGATAGGAAGTTAGATCAGAAATCTGACTGGGTTGGAACCAGGCAACACCTTGTGGCAGAGGGTGTTGTAGGGAAGATTCAGAGGGCTCCCTGTCAGGGGTGGGATCCTGACAGAGGCCTAGCAACCAGAGAGAACATTACGGGACCGCGCCTGCACGATATAGCGGCGGTACCCCAAGAAAGGACAAGAAGCGAGGTTTATTGTGCTGAGTGAGAAACGAGATCAACGCAACAAGGAGAATACCAGTAGGAGTCGTGCTGTAAGACGGGGCAACATCCTACTGAGGCGCGTAACCGGTGGCCGGAACGCCGAGGAAGTATAGAGCTCCAGGCCAAACTTCAAACCTACGGCAGGACAGTCAGTTATAGGCGGGCTGTCTCACCCAATTGACCTAGGAAGACACAGGGGGGTAACAACAGGAGTGGGGCGACGCTAGATTCCCGGAAGAGCTCCGAGCCTCCCCGTCATACGGTTGCGTCCTAACCTTAAGATCTGGGGGACGTGGAAGAACATCAGAATCGAGTTGTGAGGGAACACGAGAAACAGACACAACAGTTGTGGGGACTATCCCGTAAGCACAGCAGGGGAGGACCACAACACACAAGCGCTGGAAGGTAGGCACAGATTTCCACCTGCAAAGGGAGCTCTGGATGTGCCATCGGACCGGCCAGGCTTGCGCAGCCCGGTTAACCGTATTCCAGATTGAGGATCCTGAAGCCTTCAGTAAAGAGGTAAAGAGACTGCAACTTGGTGTCCTCGTTATTTACCGCGACCGGCACTTCACCGCACCATAACGACATCCCATACCTCCACCTTCATTGTACGCCCCTCAGCAGGGTCACGGACCGGGTCTAGCCACCGTGACAATCCCAGAGCAGAGACTCAGAGACTCGGTACCGGGTACCCCTCGGCCCTGCGGCAGTGGGGGTGCTACATGTGCACTTCCAAAACACCAAACGGGCTCTCACTCACCCTGACTGTAGTGAGTAAACAAGAGGAGGTTCTGTGGCCAGTGACCTGTGTGAGAACACTTGCCACAGTTACGAAGGAGGAAGAAGCAGCAGATGCGGATGAGGGGGTGGCCGGTGGTTTGCGAGGCCCATTAAGCCACAATTTAATGCAGTGAAATTCCCAGAATAACACATGTTGATCATGCATGTTCCCGTTTCTTGTGTGTAGTAGTTAAATTATTGAAATTTTTGCCTCTACTGAGTCTATTTTTACAAAGTTGATAGATAACGTGAGTTGGGTCATCCTTTTCGGTCTCAAAAAAGTCCAGGCTAGGCACCCCTTGCCACCCATGCGAACTGCAGACCCGCAATCACTGCTGGCTACAGCCAGAGTTGTGGCTGAGGTTGGAGTGCTTGTTGAGTTTGCTTCACTCTGTGTCTGTGCAGCAAGCCACAACATAGCCTCCTCCTCTTCCTCCTCCTCCACCTCCTCTTCTGAGCTACTCAGCTGAGTGCATCTGGGTTCTTAATAAGTGAGATCTACAACCTCATCGTCATCCTCTCTGTTCTCCCACTCCTTGTCCTGGGAGTCACCCTCCTCCTCTTCCTGCCCTGATAGTACAGTACACTCCGTGTGTGCCTCTGGTATCTGAGCCTCATCAGTATCGCCTCCCCCTGGGGGTAATGTCTGATGATGAGGTTCTGGATTCTGCTCAGAACCAACTTCGTCCAGCCCTGGATCCAACTGAAAACATTTTGAATGTCGGTGCAGATGTTTTCCTCCTGTTGAGTCTGTGAATCTTGGGAGCAGACCTCTGAATTGAATGTGTGAACAGCTCTGCAGACTCGACCATTTGTGGTTCCCCACAGTAAGTTGGGCAGTTTGAGAGTTGTGATGAGGAGGGGGAAACATGGGTAATTGTGGTGCCACCTCTGTACTGTGTGAAATGTTAAGGTGGAGGAAGAGGAGAAGAGACCACTTTATGCAGTGCTTGCCATCCACTGGAGTACATGCTCTTTCTGGCTCTCATCTACAAGGCGTAGATGAAGGTGTCACGAACGCACGCTGCCTCTGGGTAACCCTGGACTCTGATCTCTCCTCCAAAACACATATCTAGGCCCTTTCCACTTACTGCCGACTACAACTCAAGAATATTTTCCTGATCCGTATATTCCTTAACCAAGAACCTGCAAAAATCCTAGTCCATGCATTCATCATCTCCCACCTCGACTACTGCAAGCTCTTGCTTTTTGCCCTCCCTTCTAACAGTCTCACACCCCTTCAATCAATCCTAAACTCTGCTTCTCAACTAAGCCCTGCTGTATGTAGCTAAAAAGCTCAACTGCTATGAGGGCAGGCCACCGGGTGTAGGTCATAGCAGTGCGGCAATGACAACCAGGGGTCTCCTGCAGACCCTGGGTTGTCATGCCAACCCATCAGTGACCCACAATCATGTAACACGGGTGCTGATGAGTGGAGCTAAGATGCACATCCGGTTTATGCCATGGAATAAATGTTGCTATAGCAATAAATAATAATACCGCTGTGCGGCTGCCAGAAAAAAGGAGTTGAGTAGCACATCCAGTAACAGAAATTGGCAAAATGATTATACTATTTCTACTCTGAGGAAATTGATGCCATTTTAGTGGTGTGTGGTAATAATTTTTGAAAATGTTTGGACTCCAAGTTGGGTTTCCTTCGTGTGTTGCCTGAATTTGGCAGGGCTCTCAGAGCACCAGGCCTATACCTGTCACTCATCCACCTGTAACTGAACAGTGTTTAAGCTAGAAATGCAGGTTCAAGCCCTATCCCAGGCACTGTCCAATGCATCTATGCTGGGTAATTATACTTTTTGTTCTCTGGGTCACTTGGTGCCACTTCTCCTGATGTGTGCCCCTAATTTGAGCTGTTCTGGCAGCTTACCCCCCCTTCCCCGAAAGGTATTGTGTATGCGTTTGGTTTGAATTCAATGGGGTTTGGGTGTGTTTGACTAACCGTTCTGCGAACATGTTTGGCAAACATCGTGCCGTTTTCAGAACCGAAACCTTTAAAGGTTCGCTTATCTCTAGTGGTAACTTTCCTATGGCTGGGAGTCTAACCACTGGGACAACAGCGATCCCAAGTGCACATGATTTACTACTGCTTCATTAACACTGAAGAGCCCAGGTTCTTGGGGTCTTTAGGGACCGCAAAGGTCAAGCCCTCAGCGATTGCAAAGTTTTCCCCTATCGATAACTTTCAAATTTGAATCCCTTTGTTATCCAATAAACAACATTTATCACCTATCCACAGAATAGATTATTATTGCAGAGACCTCCCTCCAGTTGAGAACATGGCAACAAGTGAATATTACGGTACGTTCTTGTATCCGAAAATTTGGACATTACTGAAAGAAAATACAAAGAGAGGTTATTTGTGATCTGTGATTCCATCAAGAATTCTGACTGAATCCTGTTATTCGGGGATTCATGAGGAAGACCCAACAGAAGGGTTGAAATGCAATGTGAATGGCCACTTATAGACTGTGAATGGGTGAATGGAGATGTCTTCTCTAGTGTTGAGCGATACCTTCCGATATCGGAAAGTATCGGTATCGGATTGGATCGGCCGATATCGGCAAAATATCGGATCTCGCCGATACCGATACCCGATACCAATGCAAGTCAATGGGACGAAAATATCTAAATTAAAATAAACCCTTTCTTTCCTTGTAGGTTCATTCTACATGAAGGAAAACAACTAAGAATAATGTAGGATGTATTGGGGGAGGTGGCGGAGACATTAAAGGCATAGAGGTTTAGCCCAATCAAATAGAATAGCAGGAATTTTATTTAATTTTTTTAAGACATTCGGATTTACCAAGATATTGACTATGTGAATATTTTTTTTATTTTGTCAGATATTGATGTTTCACTACTTCCACGCCCTTCTACTTTTTTTTACTTCTCCCACACTTTCTTCTTCATCATCCTCAGCAGCAGCATCTTTGACATCAACTTCTTCTTCACCTTATTCATCTTCTTCATCTGCTACCTATTTTTTTTTTTTTTGTTACATTCTTCATATTCTTTTTTTTCAACTATTATTCTTCTTCATATTCTACTTCTTCATCATATTTTTATTTGTGACAGGCATTCCTGTAGTTGTTATCTATGAAAGTTTGAAGATTACACCTTCCGTTCTGCCTTTCACAAAAGAGTTACATTTGTCCACGTTCAGTTTGGCCTGCAGCATCAGGCTTTATCCAGGGGCACCACGAGGAGGAACGGACTCACCCCCATACACTGCTTAGTCTTCTTCTGCTTATAATTTAGATAATATCTTTTGCTCTGATGTTTAGTGTTATGCTTAATGTTCTTCTGCTCTTTGTTCTGCAGCCTCTTGTTCTTCTGCTTCTCGGTCTTCCATGTCGTCGTCTCCAGGGTCGTCGTCTCCGGTGTCGTCGTCGTCGTCGTCATCGGGGTGGTCTTCAGGGTCATCGTCTCCAGGGTCGTCGTCATCTCAGTGGTTGTCGTCTCTGGTGTCGTCGTCATCTTAGGGGTAGTCTTCCAGGTCGTCGTCTTTAGGGTCTTGAACTTGGAAATGTAGCAGAAGGTACAAGAAGCCTGAGAAAATGCCGAGAACCAGCTGATGGAACTGGAACTCAGATGGCTACCCGAAGGTCCAAGAGCCAATGGAACTACCGAGGACCAGCTGACGTTACTGGAACCCAGTTACTAAACAGGAGGTACCCGTGACAGAAAACACTACCAAGGACCACCTGACGTTGGTGGAACTCGGATACCCAGAAGGAGGCACCTAAGCCAAATGCTCTGCCCGGAACCAGCTGACGGTACTGGAACCAGGATGGGGAGCAGAAGGTACAAGAGCAAAAGACACTGCCGAGAACCAGTTGACGGTACTGGAACCCGGATGGGTAGCCGAAGGTCCAAGAGCCAATGGAACTACCGAGGACCAGCTGACGTTACTGGAACCCGGTTACTAAGCAGGAGGTACCCGTGCCTGAAAGCACTACCAAGGACCACCTGATGTTGGTGGAACTCGGATACCCAGAAGGAGGCACCTAAGCCAAAGGCTCTGCCCGGAACCAGCTGACGGTACTGGAACCAGGATGGGGAGCAGAAGGTACAAGAGCAAAAGACACTGCCGAGAACCAGCTGACGGTACTGGAACCCGGATGGGTAGCCGAAGGTCCAAGAGCCAATGGAACTACCGAGGACCAGCTCATGTTACTGGAACACGGTTACTAAGCAGGAGGTACCCGTGCCTGAAAGCACTACCAAGGACCACCTGACGTTGGTGGAACTCGGATACCCAGAAGGAGGCACCTAAGCCAAAGGCTCTACCCAGAACCAGCTGACGGTACTGGAACCAGGATGGGGACCTATTCAAGCTTGTCTTCCTAGAGCCCCAACTAGCGGTGTTGGAGCAAAGGGTCAGCAGGGGGAGCAGAGTGTAGGCAGAAGCCTGCACTGGAGGTATTTGGAGGTCTGTTGTGTCTGCGTGGCGTTTGCAGGACACGATGCCGGCTACACAGCAGGGGAACAGCTGGCGTTGCAGAACCCCACTGACACATTGGTGGGTGTTTTTCTCTGTGCAGCCAGCACTTCCGGGCACCAACTGGTGGTGTTAGAGCCCAGGGTCAGCAGGAGGAGCAGAGGAGCAGAGTGTAGGCCGAAGCCTGCACTGGAGGCAGCTTTGTGTCTGCGTGGCGTTTGCAAGACACGTTGCCGGCTACATAGCAGGGGAACAGCTGGCGTTGCTGAACCCCACTGACACAGTGGCGAGTGTTTTCTCTGTGCAGCCAGCACTTCCGGGCACCAACTGGCGGTGTTAGAGCCCAGGGACAGCAGGAGGAGCCTAGTGTAGGCCGAAGCCTAATTGAACCAATTTTAAAGGTAGCCTTTAAACCCCCCTCAGGTGTTACAAACTAGAAGAGCCACCTTGTGCAGCAGTAATGCTGCACAAGTAAAAGGTTGCTCTTTTAATTTTGTTCCTTGCACACGCTGAATGAAACACATATAAAATTTAGCCCCTTATACAGTCAAACTGTCATGGAGGCGGGACTTTCCTTCTTAATGAGACGCAGCACAGCTGCCAAAAATACCACCTTGGTGCTGGGCGCAGCCTCCTGAGCATTGTTTTTTGCTGTACAGGAGTCTGCGCTGTTGTGTTATCCCATGGCCATGCGCTGCTAGCGCTGCCCGTCTTCTGACATCATTTGATGTCGGCCGGTGCGGATCGCGATGCCCATGAATCCCAGCCCCGCAGTGTCTTTTCATTTATTCACACTGTGGGGCTGGGATTCATGGCCTTGCGCAGTAAATATGTTCGCCTCTCACTCATGTCCTTACACCTGCTTCAGACTGTGTGGCGTCAGCTGATCCCTTATCGCATGCCATGGCCATGAAGCCGCACAGTCTGAAGAAGGCGGAAGGAGATGAGTGACAGGCGAAGATATGCACTGCTCATGCCCATCAATCACACCCTCGCAGTCAAAATAAATAAGACACCGAGGGGCGTTGTGTCGGGCAGGGCGGCCGCACAGGAGCAGCCAGCCTGCCAACCAATGATGTCAGAAGACGGGCAGCGCTACCAAGGGGGTTGCTGCGTGTCATTACAAAGGAAAGTCACACCTCAGGGACAGTTTAATGGTATCAGGGGACACATTTTATACGTGTTGAGTTTGACGTGTGCAAGGAGAATAACTTAATGAGCCACCTTGTACAAATGCAGCATTACTGCTGTACAAGGTGGCTGTTATACATACAAACGCCTGGGGGGGGACAGGTTCCCTTCAATTTCAGTTGTTGTGTCTGCATGGCGTTTGCAGGACACGATGCCGGCTACACAGCAGGGGAACAGCTGGCATTACTGAACTGTTATGATCCTGGTGGTAGGATCTCAAACTGACCTGACACATATACCCTGAATATATAGAACAAGTTCTGGGTAGGTGGAAGCTATACTGACCGCAATCCTGATCCTATCCAAACACACTAAAGGCAGCTGTGGAGCGTTACCTGAAAACCTAGACGCCTCGTCACAGCCTGAGAAACTGACTACCCCTAGAGAGAAAGCAAAGACCTCACTTGCCTCAGAGAAATGTACCCCAAAGTTTTAGATAGCCCCCCACAAATAATAACGGTGAGTCAAGGGGAAAACACAAACGTAGAGATGAAACAGATTTAGCAAATGAGGCCCGCTAATACTAGATAGGCAGAAAATAGATAGGTGTCTGTGCGGTCAGTACAAAAACTATCAAAAGTAAACCACGCTGAGAATACAGGAACCCCCACACCGACTCACGATGTGAGGGGCGCACTCTGCACCCCAGAACTAACCAGCAAGCAAAAAATCACATAAAAGCAAGCTGGGCTGAATTCATTATATAATGAGAAACGTTTTCAAGGAAATAATGAGAAACTGAACAAGCAAACTTAGCTTCTCATAGCAGGAGACTGGTCACATCCGGGACTGGATTATGAGCCTGCAGCCATGGCAGACCCAACACGACAACATCATGCAAATTATGCAGCACCAGAAAGCGAATTACCTCCTGATGTACAGGAGCCATGCACATGGTCAATTGAGTCCAATACTGAGGCTTATTCTCAGCCAATGGTGTAGCATCAATTCCCCTCAGTGGAATAGGGAATTGTAAAGGCTCCAAGATAAAACCACAGCGCCTGGCAAATGACAAATCCATCAAATTCAGGGCAGCACCTGAATCCACAAAAGCCATAACTGGGTAGGATGACAGAGAGCAAATCAAAGTAACAGACAAAATGAATTTATTAGGTTGTACAGTACCAATGGTGACAAACTTGGCAACCCTTTTTGTGCGCTTAGATCATGCTGAGATAACATGAGCAGAATCACCACAGTAAAAGCACAACCCATTCTGACGTCTGTGGTTTTGCCGTTCAACTCTGGTCAGAATCCTGTCACATTGCATAGGCTCAGGTTTCTGCTCAGAAAATACCGCCAGAGGGTGCACAGGTTTGCGCTCCCGCAAACGCCGATCAATCTGAATGGCCAAAGACATTGACTCATTCAGACCCGCCGGCGTGGGGAACCCCACCATAACATCTTTAAGGGCTTCAGAAAGACCCTTTCTGAAAATCGCCGCCAGGGCGCACTCATTCCACTGAGTGAGCACTGACCACTTCCTAAACTTCTGACAATAAACCTCTGCTTCATCCCGACCCTGAGAGAGAGCCAGCAAAACCTTCTCTGCTTGGTCTACCAGATTTGGTTCCTCATAAAGCACTCCAAGCGCCAGAAAAAACGCATCAACATTTAGCAGTGCCGGATCTCCTGGCGCCAAAGAGAATGCCCAATCTGGAGGGTCACCCCGCAACAAAGAAATAACAATTTTGACTTGCTGAACAGAGTCGCCAGATGAGCGAGGTCTCAGAGAAAGAAATAACTTACAATTATTCTTAAAGTTCAAAAACCTAGATCTATCTCCGGAAAACAGCTCAGGAATAAGTATTTTAGGCTCTGACATAGGACTGCGGACTACATAATCCTGAATGCCCTGTACCCTTGCAGTGAGATGATCCACACTAGAAGACAGACTCTGAATGTCCATATTAGTAGCTGCATACAGAACCACCCAGAGATTAAGGGGAGGAGAGAGGCCAAACACAGTGCAGAGGAAAAAAAAATGACCTTAAGATTTCTCTTCTGCTGCATTAACACTTTCGGGCCTGCTGTACTGTTATCATCCTGGTGGTAGGATCTCAAACTGACCTGACGCATATACTCTGAATATATAGAACAAGTTCTGGGGAGGTGGAAGCTATACTGACCGCAATCCTGATCCTATCCAAACACACTAAAGGCAGCTGTGGAGCGTTACCTGAAAACCTAGACGCCTCGTCACAGCCTGAGAAACTGACTACCCCTAGAGAGAAAGCAAAGACCTCACTTGCCTCAGAGAAATGTACCCCAAAGTTTTAGATAGCCCCCCACAAATAATAACGGTGAGTCAAGGGGAAAACACAAACGTAGAGATGAAACAGATTTAGCAAATGAGGCCCGCTAATACTAGATAGGCAGAAAATAGATAGGTGTCTGTGCGGTCAGTACAAAAACTATCAAAAGTAAACCACGCAGAGAATACAAGAACCCCCACACCGACTCACGATGTGAGGGGCGCACTCTGCACCCCAGAACTAACCAGCAAGCAAAAAATCACATAAAAGCAAGCTGGGCTGAACTCATTATATAATGAGAAATGTTTTCAAGGAAATAATGAGAAACTGAACAAGCAAACTTAGCTTCTCATAGCAGGAGACTGGTCACAAGGAATATTCAGGAGAGCACGGGATCAGGACTGAATACACCGACAGCAGGTGACATCTAAAGGTCCAGGTGAGTTAAATAGGCCCAGCCTAGCAGGAGATGAAACAGCTGAGCCCAGCCAAGACCAGCCATATCGCTAAAGGCCACCAGAGGGAGCCCAAGAACAAACTCACACAGTACCACTCATGACCACAGGAGGGAGCCCGAGAACGGAATTCACAACAGTACCCCCCCCTTGAGGAGGGGTCACCGAACCCTCAACAGAGCTCCCAGGCCGATCAGGACGAGCCAAATGAAAGGCATGAACCAAATCGGCCGCATGGACATTGGAGGCGACAACCCAGGAATTATCCTCCTGACCATAACCCTTCCATTTCACTAAGTACTGAAGCCTCCGTCTCGAAATACGAGAATCCAAGATCTTCTCCACCACATATTCCAACTCCCCCTCGACCAAGACCGGAGCAGGAGGATCAACAGAAGGGACCACAGGCACCACATATCTCCGCAACAATGACCTATGGAACACATTATGAATGGCAAACGATGTTGGGAGGTCCAAACGAAAAGACACAGGGTTGAGGATTTCCAAAATCTTATAAGGACCGATGAAAAGGAGGCTTGAACTTAGGAGAGGAAACCTTCATCGGGACATAACGAGAAGACAACCATACCAAATCCCCCACACGAAGTCGGGGACCCACACAGCGACGGCAGTTAGCAAAGCGCTGAGCCTTCTCTTGGGACAAAGTCAAATTGTCCACCACATGGTTCCAAATCTGCTGCAACCTATCCACCACAGAATACACCCCAGGACAGTCAGAAGACTCAACCTGACCCGAGGAGAAACGAGGATGAAAACCAGAATTGCAAAAGAAAGGTGAAACCAAAGTAGCAGAACTAGCCCAATTATTGAGGACAAACTCAGCCAATGGCAAAAAGGTCACCCAATCATCCTGGTCAGCAGAAACAAAACATCTCAAATAAGTTTCCAAGGTCTGATTAGTTCGTTCGGTTTGACCATTCGTCTGAGGATGGAAGGCTGACGAAAAAGACAATTCAATGCCCATCTTAGCACAAAAGGATCGCCAAAATCTGGACACAAACTGGGATCCTCTGTCGGACACAATGTTCTCCGGAATACCATGTAAACGAACCACATCCTGAAAAAACAATGGCACCAAATCGGAGGAGGAAGGCAACTTAGGCAAGGGTACCAAATGGACCATTTTGGAAAAACGATCACAAACCACCCAGATGACAGACATCTTCTGAGAGACAGGAAGATCCGAAATAAAATCCATGGAAATATGCATCCAAGGCCTCTTCGGGACAGGCAAAGGCAAAAGCAATCCACTGGCACGAGAACACGAAGGCTTGGCCCGAGCACAAATCCCACAGGACTGCACAAAAGAACGCACATCCCGCGACAAGGAAGGCCACCAAAAGGATCTCGCCACCAAATCCCTGGTACCAAAAATCCCAGGATGACCCGCCAACACCGAAGAATGAACCTCGGAAATAACTCTACTGGTCCATCTGTCTGGGACAAACAGTCTCTCCGGTGGACAACGGTCAGGTCTATTGGCCTGAAACTCCTGCAACACCCGTCGCAGATCAGGAGAGATAGCAGACAAAATCACCCCCTCTTTGAGAACACCAGTCGGTTCAGAAACTTCCGGGGAGTCAGGTACAAAACTCCTAGAAAGGGCATCAGCCTTCACGTTTTTCGAACCCGGAAGATATGAAACCACGAAATTGAAACGAGAGAAAAACAGCGACCATCGAGCCTGTCTCGGATTCAACCGTTTGGCAGACTTGAGATAAGTCAAATTCTTGTGATCCGTCAAGACCACCACACGATGCTTGGCTCCCTCAAGCCAATGTCGCCACTCCTCAAATGCCCACTTCATTGCCAACAACTCTCGATTACCAACATCATAATTCCGCTCGGCAGGCGAAAACTTTCTTGAAAAGAAAGCACATGGTTTCATCACAGAGCCATCAGAGCTTCTCTGCGACAAAACAGCCCCTGCTCCAATCTCTGAAGCATCAACCTCGACCTGAAAGGGAAGAGAGACATCGGGCTGGCACAAGACAGGAGCCGAAGAAAACCGACGTTTCAACTCCTGAAAGGCCTCCACGGCCGCAGGAGACCAATTCGTTACATCAGAACCCTTCTTGGTCAAATCCGTCAAAGGCTTCACCACACTAGAAAAATTAGTGATGAAGCGACGGTAAAAAATAGCAAAGCCCAAGAACTTCTGAAGACTCTTCACAGATGTAGGTTGAGTCCAGTCATGAATAGCCTGAACCTTGACTGGATCCATCTCGATAGTAGAAGGAGAAAAAATAAAGCCCAAAAAGGAAACCTTCTGGACTCCGAAGAGACATTTAGAGCCCTTCACAAACAAGGCATTAGCACGCAGGACCTGAAATACCATCCTGACCTGCTTCACATGAGACTCCCAATCATCAGAAAAGACCAAAATATCATCCAGGTACACAATCATAAATCTATCCAGGTACTCTCGGAAGATATCGTGCATGAAGGACTGAAACACAGAGGGGGCATTAGAAAGCCCAAAAGGCATCACCAAGTACTCAAAATGGCCTTCGGGCGTATTAAATGCTGTTTTCCATTCATCGCCCTGCTTTATGCGCACAAGATTATACGCTCCACGAAGATCTATCTTGGTGAACCAACTGGCCCCCCTAATCCGGGCAAACCGATCGGACAACAGTGGCAAGGGATACTGAAATTTGACCGTGATGTTAATTAGAAGGCGATAATCTATACAGGGTCTCAGAGAACCATCCTTCTTGGCCACAAAAAAGAACCCCGCACCCAAAGGGGACGAGGACGGGCGAATATGTCCCTACTCCAAGGACTCCTTAATATAACTCCGCATAGCGGCTTGTTCTGGCACAGACAAATTAAAAAGTCATCCCTTAAGGAACTTACTACCAGGAATCAGATTTATGGCACAATCACAATCCCTATGAGGAGGTAGGGCACTGGATTTGGGCTCATCAAATACATCCTGGTAGTCCGACAAAAATTCAGGGACTTCAGAAGGAGTAGAAGAAGCAATTGACACCAAAGAAGCATCGCCATGAATCCCCTGGCACCCCCAACTTGACACAGACATTGCTTTCCAATCCAGGACTGGATTATGAGCCTGCAGCCATGGCAGACCCAACACGACAACATCATGCAAATTATGCAGCACCAGAAAGCGGATTACCTCCTGATGTACAGGAGCCATGCACATGGTCAATTGAGTCCAATACTGAGGCTTATTCTCAGCCAATGGTGTAGCATCAATTCCCCTCAGTGGAATAGGGAGTTGTAAAGGCTCCAAGATAAAACCACAGCGCCTGGCAAATGACAAATCCATCAAATTCAGGGCAGCACCTGAATCCACAAAAGCCATAACTGGGTAGGATGACAGAGAGCAAATCAAAGTAACAGACAAAATGAATTTATTAGGTTGTACAGTACCAATGGTGACAAACTTGGCAACCCTTTTTGTGCGCTTAGAGCATGCTGAGATAACATGAGCAGAATCACCATAGTAAAAGCACAACCCATTCTGACGTCTGGTTTTGCCGTTCAACTCTGGTCAGAATCCTGTCACATTGCATAGGCTCAGGTTTCTGCTCAGAAAATACCGCCAGAGGGTGCACAGGTTTGCGCTCCCGCAAACGCCGATCAATCTGAATGGCCAAAGACATTGACTCATTCAGACCCGCCGGCGTGGGGAACCCCACCATAACATCTTTAAGGGCTTCAGAAAGACCCTTTCTGAAAATCGCCGCCAGGGCGCACTCATTCCACTGAGTGAGCACTGACCACTTCCTAAACTTCTGACAATAAACCTCTGCTTCATCCCGACCCTGAGAGAGAGCCAGCAAAACCTTCTCTGCTTGGTCTACCAGATTTGGTTCCTCATAAAGCACTCCAAGCGCCAGAAAAAACGCATCAACATTTAGCAGTGCCGGATCTCCTGGGGCCAAAGAGAATGTCCAATCTTGAGGGTCACCCCGCAACAAAGAAACAACAATTTTGAAAAAAAAAAAAATGACCTTAAGATTTCTCTTCTGCTGCATTAACACTTTCGGGCCTGCTGTACTGTTATCATCCTGGTGGTAGGATCTCAAACTGACCTGACCCATATACTCTGAATATATAGAACAAGTTCTGGGGAGGTGGAAGCTATACTGACCGCAATCCTGATCCTATCCAAACACACTAAAGGCAGCTGTGGAGCGTTACCTGAAAACCTAGACGCCTCGTCACAGCCTGAGAAACTGACTACCCCTAGAGAGAAAGCAAAGACCTCACTTGCCTCAGAGAAATGTACCCCAAAGTTTTAGATAGCCCCCCACAAACAATAACGGTGAGTCAAGGGGAAAACACAAACGTAGAGATGAAACAGATTTAGCAAATGAGGCCCGCTAATACTAGATAGGCAGAAAATAGATAGGTGTCTGTGCGGTCAGTACAAAAACTATCAAAAGTAAACCACGCAGAGAATACAAGAACCCCCACACCGACTCACGATGTGAGGGGCGCACTCTGCACCCCAGAACTAACCAGCAAGCAAAAAATCACATAAAAGCAAGCTGGGCTGAACTCATTATATAATGAGAAACGTTTTCAAGGAAATAATGAGAAACTGAACAAGCAAACTTAGCTTCTCATAGCAGGAGACTGGTCACAAGGAATATTCAGGAGAGCACGGGATCAGGACTGAATACACCGACAGCAGGCGACATCTAAAGGTCCAGGTGAGTTAAATAGGCCCAGCCTAGCAGGAGATGAAACAGCTGAGCCCAGCCAAGACCAGCCATATCGCTAAAGGCCACCAGAGGGAGCCCAAGAACAAACTCACACAGTGCCACTCATGACCACAGGAGGGAGCCCGAGAACGGAATTCACAACACTGAACCCCACTGACACATTGGCTGGTGTTTTTCTCTGTGCAGCCAGCACTTCCGGGCACCAACTGGCGGTGTTAGAGCCCAGGGACAGCAGGAGGAGGAGAGGGAGAAGAGTGTAGGCCGAAGCCTGCACTGGAGGCAGTTGGAGGTCTGTTGTGTCTGCGTGGCGTTTGCAGGACACGATGCCGGCTACACAGCAGGGGAACAGCTGGCGTTGCTGAACCCCACTGACACATTGGCGGGTGTTTTTCTCTGTGCAGTCAGCACTTCCGGGCACCAACTGGCGGTGTTAGAGCCCAGGGTCAGCAGGAGGAGCAGAGGAGCAGAGTGTAGGCCGAAGCCTGCACTGGCGGCAGCTTTGTGTCTGCGTGGTGTTTGCAAGACACGTTGCCGGCAACACAGCAGGGGAACAGCTGGCGTTACTGAACCCCACTGACACATTGGCTGGTGTTTTTCTCTGTGCAGCCAGCACTTCCGGGCACCAACTGGCGGTGTTAGAGCCCAGGGACAGCAGGAGTAGGAGAGGGAGCAGAGTGTTGGCCGAAGCCTGCACTGGGGGCAGTTTTAGGACTGTTGTGTCTGCGTCGCATTTGCAGGACACGATGCTGGCTACACAGCAGGGGAACAGCTGATGTTACTGAGCCCCACTGACACAGTGGCGAGTGTTTTTCTCTGTGCAGCCAGCACTTCCGAGCACCAACTGGCGGTGTTAGAGCCCAGGGACAGCAGGAGGAGCAGAGTGTAGGCCGAAGCCTGCACTGAAGCAAGTTGAAAGGGAACCTTTAAACCCCCCCAGGCGTTTGTTGCTGAAAGAGCCATCTTGTACAGCACTAATGCTGCTAAAGGAAAAGTTGGCTCTTTTAATTATGCTCCTTGCAAACTCTGAACTAGACACTTATGTAATGTGTCTCCTCACACCGTAAAACCGTCCCGGAGGTGGGACTTTCCTTTGTAATGTGACGCAGCACAGCCGTCATTTCTACCCCCTTGGTGCCGTGTGCGGCCTCCTCAGCGTTGTTTGATTCTGTCCCGGAGCCTGCGCTGTTATGTTATCCCTTGGCCAGGCGCACTTAGCGCTGCCCGTCTTCTGACATCATTTGGTGTCAGGCTGATTGCGCCTATGCGGCCGCACTGCCCGTGATCCCGCCTCGCAGTGTCGTCTAATATAATCCCACTGCGGGCCTGGGATCCATGGGCATGCGCAGTGCATATCCTCGCCTCTCACTCCCCTCCCTCCGGCTTCTTCAGACTGTGCGGCGTCACGGCCGTGGCATGCTATTAGGGATCAGGTGACGGCGCACAGTCTGAAGAAGGCGGAGGGAGATGAGTGAGAGCCTGAGGTGAAGATATGCACTGCGCATGCCCATGGATCCCAGGCCCGCAGTGTGATTAAATCAGAAGACACTGTGAGGCGGGATCTTGGGCAGCGCGGCCGCACAAGCGCAGCCAGCCTGACACCAAATTATGTCAGAAGACGGGCAGCGCTAAGTGTGCCTGGCCAAGGGATAACATAACAGCGCAGGCTCCGGGACAGAATCAAACAACGCTGAGGAGGCGGCGCACGGCACCAAAGGGGTAGGAATGACAGCTGTGCTGCGTCACATTACGAAGGAAAGTCCCACCTCCGGGACGGTTTACGGTATCAGTGGACACATTTTATAAGTGTTAAGTTCTGCGTGTGCAAGGAGCTAAACTAAAAGAGCTACCTTTTCCTTGTGCAGCATTACTGCTGCACAAGTTGGCTCTTTCAGTAACAAATGCCTGGGGGGGGGGGCAGGTTCCCTTAAATTTCAGTTGTTGTGTCAGTGTGGCGGTCACAGGACACATTGCCGGCTACACAGCTGGGGATCAGCTGACGTTACTGAAACCCAATAACACTGGGTCGTATGTTTTGACTGTGCAGCCAGCACTTCTGAGCCTCAACTTGCGGTGTTGGAGCCCAGGAATTACAGTTCAGGTGGTAGAAAGATGAACACAACAGGAGTCCTGGATACTGTAGACAGTCACCCAATTATTTAATCAGGAAGAGGAGTGGCAAATTCCTGCGAGATCCAGGCCTGGTTCATTTTCAGAAAAGTAAGCCGGTCAACGTTATCGGAGGATAGTCGCATGCGACGGTCTGTTAGTACACCACCTGCAGCACTAAAGACGCGTTCCGATAATACACTAGCCGCAGGGCAAGCCAGCACCTCCAATGCATACTGGCTTAGCTCTGGCCATGTATCCAGCTTAGAGACCCAAAACTTGAAAGGGGAAGAGCCGTCTGGGAGTACAGTAAGAGGGCAAGACATGTAGTCTGTCACCATCTGACGGAACCGTTGCCTCCTGCTGACTGGAGCCGCCTGTGATGGTGTAGACATTTGTGGCGGGCACACAAAACTGTGCCACAGTTGGGCCATACTGGTCTTGCCTTGGGCAGAGGCACTGCATCTGCTCCCTCTTTGTGCAGAGCCTCCTCCACTGCCTCGACGCACTGAGCTGCTTTGTAAAGCACTAGCAGCACTGCTCTCAGTTGGACTGGAGAAGATGATGGAATTCACCAGTGTGTCTTGGTACTCCCGCATTTTACGCTCCCGGTTCAACGGTGTGATGAGGCTTTGTACGTTGTCCCGGTAGCGAGGATCGAGGAGGGTGTACACCCAATAATCAGCCATGTTGAGAATGTGGGCGATGCGGTGGTCGTTTCTCAGGCACTGCAGCATGCAATCAACCATGTGCTGCAGACTTCCAACTGGCCAAGAAACGCTGTCCCCTGCTTGAGGCGTGATCTCTGCCCGCTCTTCATCACCCCACCCTCGCTGTACACACTGACTACTGGACAACTGTGTAACTCCCTCCTCTGGACGGATGTCTTCCTCCTCCATTGACTCCTCCTCATCCTCCTCACAAAGTGTCCCCTGCCTACGCCTTTGTGAGGAACCACGTGGCGCTGACTGTCCAGAAGCTGATGGAAATGGAGACTCCTCATCCTCCACCTCTTCCACAACATCATCCCTTAGCGCTTGCAGTGTTTGTTGAAGCAGGAAGATAAGGGGGACAGTCATGCTGACTAGTGCATCATCTGCACTCGCCATCCGCGTGGAATAATCGAAGGGACGCAAAACCTGGCAGACGTCCTTCATAGTGGCCCACTCTGTGGTTGTGAAGTCTGTACGGCGCGGAGTGGGACTTCTTTGTGCCTGATGCAGCTGGTACTCCATTACTGCTTGCTGCTGCTCACACAACCGCTCCAACATATGTAACGTGGAATTCCACCTGGTAGGTAGGTCACATATGATGCGATGTTCCGGAAGTCGGAATCGGCACTGCAGAGCTGCAATGCGCGATCTTGCCGTGCTGGAATGCCGCAAGTGAGCACGCTCTAGGCGGACCTTGTGCAGCAGTGCATCAAGATCCGGATAGTCCCTCAAAAAACTCTGCACGACCAAGTTGAGCACATGTGCCAGACATGGGATGTGAGTGAGGTTGCCGAGGCCCAGAGCTGCCACCAGATTTCGGCCATTGTCACACACTACCATGCCTGGCTGGAGATTTGCTGGCACAAACCACACATCGCTCTCCTGCTTGATGGCATTCCAGAGCTCCTGCGCTGTGTGGCTTCGATTCCCCAAAGAAATTAATTTCAAGACGGCCTGTTGACGTTTGGCCACGGCTGTGCTCATGTCAGTCGTAACAGCTAAACGTTCACGGGTCCATGTGGAGGTGGACTGTGACGGCTCCTGCAGCGATGATTCTGAGGAACTTGTGTATGAGGAGTCAATGCATACAGACTGGATTTCTGCAATCCTTGGAGTGGGCAGGACACGTCCTGTGCCACTCGCACGATCTGTACCCGGCTCAACAACATTAACCCAATGGGCAGTGAGGGAAAGGTATCGCCCCTGTCCATGGTGACTAGTCCACGCATCGGTGGTGAGGTGGACCTTGCTACTGACGGCGTTCAGTAGCGCGTGTTTTATGTGTCCCTCCACATGCTTGTGCAGGGCAGGGATGGCTTGCCTGCTGAAATAAAAGCGGCTAGGCACATTGTACTGTGGGACTGCCAATGCCATCAAGTCACGGAAGCTGTCAGTCTCCACCAGCCTGAATGACAGCATTTCAAGGGACAGTAGTTTTGCAATGCCAGCATTCAGAGCCTGTGCTCGGGGGTGGTTTGCCGAGAATGGCCGCCTTTTCTCCCATGCCTGTACTACCGATGGCTGTAGACTGGGCTGGGAGTGTGAGGATGACTGGGAACGTGGTGCTGTGGGTGGAATTACAGTGGGTCTCTGGACAACAGTGCCAGAGGTTCTTCCATGGCGATCCTGGGAGGAAGCCGAACCAGCTGTGTGTGAGCTGGAGGAAGAGGCAACACGAGCTGAAGAGGTGGTAGCTGCCGCTGTTTGTTGGCCTAGGTCTTCAGTGTGTTTTTGTAACTCCACCGCGTGCCTGGTCCGCACATGTTTCCACATATTTGAGGTACTGAGGTAGCTGACATTTCTCCCTCTTTTGATTTTATGATGACACACCTTGCATTTGACAAACCAAATGTCATCTGCAACTGTGTCAAAAAAGGACCAGGCACTGCAAGTCTTGGGAGCGCCCTTTTTGGCTTTTGGAAGAGGCATGCTCCTAACGGGTGCCGAAGTGGAGGCTACAGGCTCCGCAGTCTTCCCCCTCCCTCTCCCTCTTTGGCCCATTCGGGGAATCTCTTCCTCAGAGCTGCTCCCACTACCTTCCTGTACCTCACGCCACGATGGGTCAAGGACCTCATCATCTACACTACCCTCTGCCACCAACTGCTCCTCCTGGGTAGTCTCAGCAGCACAGCACGCACCAGAAAGTGGCACCTGAGTGTCATCATCAGATGCGTACTGCGGTGTGGTGACCGGAGGCACTGGCCCACCCGCCTCTTCAAAGTCAGAGAGACAAAGCTGTTGCGCATCACTGCACACTGCCTCTTCTTCCATTTCTCCAGTGCTGCATGGCTGGCCCCCTGTTTCCAAGCCAAGAGATTCAGAGAACAGAAGTAGAGATGGCTCCTGTCCTGGGCTCTCTGACTGCCTGGGCAAATTGGCAGGTGATGAAGAGACAGATGGGTGCTCTCCAGTGCTCTGTGCCTGAGAGGATGTGGCACTAATTGAAGTCGATGCATTAGCTGCCATCCATCCGACAACGGCTTCAATTTGGTCTTCACGCAGCAGCGGTGTACGGCGCTCTCCTACAAAGCTGCGCATGAAGGACTGTTCCCTGCTGAAACTGGGTGATGATGAGTCACCGGTGCCCGCAGCATGCACAGAATCCCCACGTCCTCTCCCTGCTCCGCGCCCACGCCCACGTGCCCTACTCCCTGCCCTCTTCATCTTGGTTGACTGATAAAGATAAGCAGAAAAGTACTAAGGGCTAAGTGTGCTTCTTCCTGAACAGCTCTTAACAGTTATAAGAAACACTAATTTTCTAAAGTGTGGACTAGACTTTAACCCCTTCACCCCCAAGGGTGGTTTGCACGTTAATGACCGGGCCAATTTTTACAATTCTGACCACTGTCCCTTTATGAGGTTATAACTCTGGAACGCTTCAATGTATCTTGGCGATTCTGACACTGTTTTCTCGTGATATATTGTACTTCATGATAGTCGTAAAATTTCTTCGATATAATTTGCGTTTATTTGTGAAAAAAATGAATATTTGGCGAAAATTTTGAAAATTTCGCAATTTTCCAAATTTGAATTTTTATGCCCTTAAATCACAGACATATGTCACGCAAAATACTTAATAAGTAACATTTCCCACATGTCTACTTTACATCAGCACAATTTTGGAACCAACATTTTTTTTTGTGACGGAGTTATAAGGGTTAAAAGTTGACCAGCAATTTCTCATTTTTACAACATCATTTTTTTTTAGGGACCACATCTCATTTGAAGTCATTTTGAGGGGTCTATATGATGGAAAATACCCAAGTGTGACACCATTCTAAAAACTGCACCCCTCAAGGTGCTCAAAACCACATTCAAGAAGTTTATTAACCCTTCAGGTGTTTCACAGGAATTTTTGGAATGTTTAAATAAAAATGAACATTTAACTTTTTTTCACAAAAAATTTATTTCAGCTCTAATTTGTTTTATTTTACCAAGGGTAACAGGAGAAAATAGACCCCAAAATTAGTTGTACAATTTGTCCTGAGTACGCTGATACCCCATATGTGGGGGTAAACCACTGTTTGGGCGCATGGCAGAGCTTGGAAGGAAAGGAGCGCCATTTGACTTTTCAATGCAAAATTGACTGGAATTGAGATGGGACGCCATGTTGCATTTGGAGAGCCCCTGATGTGCCTAAACATTGAAACCCCCCCACAAGTGACACCATTTTGGAAAGTAGACCCCCTAAGGATCTTATCTAGATGTGTGGTGAGCACTTTGACCCAACAAGTGCTTCACAGAAGTTTATAATGCAGAGCCGTAAAAATAAAAAATCATATTTTTTCACAAAAATGATCTTTTCGCCCCCATTTTTTTATTTCCCCAAGTTAAGAGAAGAAATTAGACCACAAAGGTTGTTGTGCAATTTGTCCTGAGTACGACGATACCCCATATGTGGGGGTAAACCACTGTTTGGGCGCATAGCAGAGCTCGGAAGGGAAGGAGCGCTATTTTACTTTTCAATGCAAAATTGACTGGAATTAAGATGGGATGCCATGTTGCGTTTGGAGAGCCCCTGATGTGCCTAAACATTGAAACCCCCCACAAGTGACACCATTTTGGAAAGTAGACCCCCTAAGGAACTTATCTAGATGTGTTTTGAGAGCTTTGAACCCCCAAGTGTTTCACTACAGTTTATAACGCAGAGCCGTGAAAATAAAAATTCTTTTTTTTTTTCACAAAAATTATTTTTTAGCCCCCAGTTTTGTATTTTCACAAGGGTATCAGGATAAATTGGACCCCAAAAGTTGTTGTCCAATTTGTCCTGGGTACGCTGATACCCCATATGTGGGGGGGAACCACTGTTTGGGCGCATGACAGAGCTCGGAAGGGAAGGAGCGCCATTTGGAATGCAGACTTAAATGGATTGGTCTGCAGGCGTCACGTTGCATTTGCAGAGCCCCTGATGTACCCAAACAGTACAAACCCCCCACAAGTGACCCCATATCGGAAACTAGACCCCCCAAGGAACTTATCTAGATGTGTTGTGAGAACTTTGAACCCCAAGTGTTTCACTACAGTTTACAACGCAGAGCCGTGAAAATAAAAAATCTTTTTTTTCCCACAAAACTTATTTTTTGGCCCCCAGTTTTGTATTTTCCCAAGGGTAGCAGGAGAAATTGGACCCCAAAAGATGATGTCCTATTTGTCCTGAGTACGCTGATACCCCATATGTTGGGGTAAACCCCTGTTTGGGCACACGGGAGAGCTCTGAAGGGAAGGAGCACTGTTTTCCTTTTTCAACGCAGAATTGGCTGGAATTCAGATCGGATGCCATGTCCCGTTTGGAGAGCCCCTGATGTGCCTAAACAGTGGAAACCCCCCAATTATAACTGAAACCCCAATCCAAACACACCCCTTACCCTAATCCCAACAGTAACCCTAACCACTCCTCTAACCCAGACACACCTAACCCTATTCCCAACCGTAAATGTAATCCAAACCCTAACTCTATCTTTAGCCCCAACCCTAACTGTAGCCCCTACCCTAGCCCCAACCCTAGCCCTAACCCTATCCCTATCCCTAGCAATAACCCTAGCCCTATCACTAGCCCTAACTCTAGCCGTAACACTAGCCCTAGCCCTAACCCTAGCCCTAGCCCCAACCCTAGCCCCAACCCTAGCCCTAACCCTAACCCTAGCCCCAACCCTAGCCCTAACCCTAGCCCCATCCCTAGCCCTATCCCTAGCCCTAACCCTAACCCTAGCCCTAACCCTTGCCCTAACCCTAACCCTAGCCCTAACTCTAGTCCTAACTCTAGCCCTAACCCTAACCCTAACCCTAATGGGAAAATGGAAATAAATACATTTTTTAATTTTTTTATTTTTCCCTAACTAAGGGGGTGATGAAGGGGGGTTTGATTTACTTTTATAGCGGGTTTTTTAGCGGATTTTTATGATTGGCAGCCGTCACACACTGAAAGACGCTTTTCATTGCAAAAAATATTTTTTGCGTTACCACATTTTGAGAGCTGTAATTTTTCCATATTTGAGTCCACAGAGTCATGTAAGATCTTGTTTTTTGCGGGACGAGTTGAAGTTTTTATTGGTAACATTTTCGGGCACATGACATTTTTTGATCGCTTTTTATTCCAATTTTTGTGAGGCAGAGTTATCAAAAACCAGCTATTCATGAATTTCTTTTGCGGGAGGCGTTTATACCGTTCCGCGTTTGGTAAAATTGATAAAGCAGTTTTATTCATCGGGTCAGTACGATTACAGCGATATCTCATTTATACCATTTTTTTTATGTTTTGGTGCTTTTATACGATAAAAACTATTTTATAGAAAAAATAATTATTTTGGTATCGCTTTATTCTCAGGACTATAACTTTTCTTTTTTTGCTGATGATGCTGTATGGCGGCTCGTTTTTTGCGGGACAAGATGACGTTTTCAGCGGTACCATGGTTATTTATATCAGTCTTTTTGATGGCGTGTTATTCCACTTTTTGTTTGGCGGTATGATAATAAAGCGTTGCTTTTTGCCTCGTTTTTTTTTTTTTTTCTTACGGTGTTTACTGAAGGGGTTAACTAGTGGGGCAGTTTTATAGGTTGGGTCGTTACGGACGCGGCGATACTAAATATGTGTACTTTTATTGTTTTTTTTATTTTATTTAGCTAAAGAAATGTATTTATGGGAATAATATTTTTTTTTTTCTTTATTTAGGATATTTTTTTTATTTTTTTTTTTACACACATGTGGGGAATTTTTTTTTAACTTTTTTACTTTGTCCCAGGGGGGGGACATTACAGATCATTGATCTGACAGTGTGCACAGCACTCTGTCAGATCGATGATCTGCTGTGCAGGGCTGCAGGCTTACCAGCGCCTGCTCTGAGCAGGCACTCGGTAAGCCACCTCCCTCCCTGCAGGACCCGGATGCCGTGGCCATCTTGGATCCGGGACCTGCGGCGAGGAGGGAGGTAGGAGACCCATGGAGCAACGCGATCACATCGCGTTGCTCCGGGGGTCTCAGGGAAGCCCGCAGGGAGCCCCCTCCCTGCGCGATGCTTCCCTATACCGCCGGTACACCGCGATCATGTTTGATCGCGGTGTGCCGGGGGTTAATGTGCCGGGGGCGGTCCGTGACCGCTCCTGGCACATAGTGCCGGATGTCAGCTGCGATATGCAGTTGACACCCGGCCGCGATCGGCCGCGCTCCCCCCGTGAGCGCGGCCGATCGCGTATGACGTACTATCCCGTCGGTGGTCATACGGGCCCACCCCACCTCGACGGGATAGTACGTCAGATGTCAGAAAGGGGTTAATATGAGCTAATATGGCCTACACAACTGTAAAGTGGTGTGTTTGGTGAACTTTATTATTTTTTTTATTTTTTTTGGCAGAACTGACTACAGGGCGAGCTGCACTCACATGGAGACCGTGCAGACAGCCGTAAACGGCGCTGCAAGGCCCAAAAAACCTCCTCTAGGTTATCCTATGTAGTGTTTTTCCACAATTTAGCTGGATACGGGTGGAAAGCCACTAATAGGAATTATTTGAAAAAATGTGCAGCAGGCTGCACTATTAGCAAAAAAGGACAATGGATTTTACGGCATGAGGCAGTGACGCACCCTGAGCTGAATACAACCGGCTGTGGCTGCACACAGACTACAGGGTGAGCTGCACTCACACGGAGACCGTGCAGACAGCTGTAAACGGCGCTGCAAGGCCCAAAAAACCTCCTCTAGGTTATCCTATGTAGTGTTTTTCCACAATTTAGCTGGATACGGGTGGAAAGCCACTAATAGGAATTATTTGAAAAAATGTGTAGCAGGCTGCACTATTAGCAAAAAAGGACAACGGATTTTACGGTATGAGGCAGTGACACACCCTGAGCTGAATACACCCGGCTGTGGCTGCACACAGACTACAGGGCGAGCTGCACTCACACGGAGACCGTGCAGACAGCCGTAAACGGCGCTGCAAGGCCCAAAAAACCTCCTCTAGGTTATCCTATGTAGTGTTTTTCCACAATTTAGCTGGATACGGGTGGAAAGCCACTAATAGGAAATATTTGAAAAAATGTGCAGCAGGCTGCACTAATAGCAAAAAAGGACAATGGATAGAACAGTATGAGGCAGTGAAGAACTCTGAGCTGAATACAACCGGCTTTGGCTGCACACAGACTACAGAGTGAGCTGCACTCACACACACACACACACACACAGAGACCTTGCAGACAGCTGTGAAAACAGCGCTGCAAGGCAAAAGCAAGGTGAACACACAGTGGTTGCTAAATTAGGCTGGGGAAAGCACAATGAAGCAAATCGCTATCTCAACTGGCCCTCAGTCAGAACACAGCGTCCTATGCCTAACTGAATTCACAGCAGAGTGAGCCCGAAATGGCGGCAGCGTTTTTTATAGTGCATCATGACATCATTTCAGCAGCCAATCACAGCCTTGCCAGTAGTTACATGCCCACCATGCTGAACAGGATGTGCCCACACTTGTAATCATTGCTCATTGGCTGAATTCGTGCAGTTTGAATTCTGGGAACTTCCGATTCCGGTATCCGATATGCGGTAAATATCGGAACTCGGTATCGGAATTCCGATACCGCAAATATCGGCCGATACCCGATACTTGCGGTATCGGAATGCTCAACACTAGTCTTCTCACATTTACTCCCGCTCTATTCACACAGGAAACTATGAACTCTCTGTCCACAGGATAGATGATAACTTGTTCATTAATTCTGAGACCTTCAACTATACTGAGAACGGAGCTCTCAAGTGCCTCATGTGAACTGAATAGCTGCACCATTTATTGGTTATGGAACTGTTGGAGATATCCTTGATTATTTTTTGCAATCCCATAGAAAAAGTGTAAGTCTTGTGAAGTGGACCCACTAAGTCCCTGATCTGGGTGGGTACACGGACCCTGGGCGTTGATGCAACTAGCAGGGTGGCACATGGGGAGAGAGGATGTGGTCACACACGTGAATCTTGGAAGCAGTGGAACAGATGAAGTGGAAGTCATCAGGAATTTCAAGCAGGTGAGCACAGAGTTGCACAGAATCTGGAGTACACCAAAAAAAGGTCTTGAATCTCAATCCTGAATTACAATTTGCCAAAAGGCAACTAATCCATAACTAAAGACTCTAGTAAAACATAACTTGTATTGAACTAATAGGACAGTTAAAATCGCAAAGTTAGTGTGTATTTATCACCAAATTATTTGGAAAACATCTGAGTATTAAGATGCCATCTGATCAATTGAATTATTTATCTAATTAATAGTATTCATTTGATCTATGGGAATGGTGTGGCCGCTACCTATATCCCTATTCTGATTTGTTACTCCCCAGGAGAGGCATAGGAGTGAATTTTAATAGCAAGTTAGGAGTGTAGTAACAAATCTGAATAGGGATAAGGTAGCGGCCGCACCATTCCCATAAATCAAATGAACACAATTATTGGGGCAACTAGATAAATAATTCAATTGCTCAGATGACATCTTAATACTCAGATGTTTTCCTAATAATTTGGTGATAAATACACAATAACTTTGCAATTTTAACTGTCCTATTAGATCAATAAAAGTGGTGTTTTATTGTAGTCTTTAGTTAGGGATTAGTTGCCTTTTGGCAAATTGTAATTTGAGTTGATGTCATTGAGCCACGTTGAGCACCCTGCAAATCCCGACGTAGAGTACAACATAGGGAAGCAGACCGAGATGAAGGGAGCAAAGCCCAAAATATCCAGGACAGGTGTGTAACCCAATTAATGTATAAGACATTGCTCCGTTCAAATAAGGCACTTCAGAACTCTATTCTGGGGATCAACGGTGCTTCCAGCGATGTGATCCCTGCGGATAACTTGATAAGTTAGGAAAAATGCTTGAATATGCACCCTCTGGTGAACCCAACCCTATATCTTTAGCCAGTGGAGGGAGCAAGTTCAGAGAAGAGCTACCAGGATGGTGAGCGGACTGCAAAGTATGTCATACGATGAACGGTTAAAAGATCTGGGAATGTTTAGCTTGTAAAAGAGAAGGCTAAAAGGAGACTTAATAGCTGTCTACAAATATCTGAAGGGATGTCACAGAGTAGAGGTCTCATCATTATTCTCATTTGCACATGGAAACACGAGAAGCAATGGAAAGGGAGAAAATACATATTAGATATTAAAAAAAAAACTTTTTGACAGTGAGAGTGATCAATGAGTGGAACAGGCTGCCACGAGAGGTGGTGAGTTCTCCTTCAACGGAAATCTTCAAACAGAGGCTGGACAGACATCTGTCTGAGATGGTTTAGTGAGTCTTGCATTGAACAGAGCGTTGGACACAATGATCCTTGAGGTCCCTTCCAAATCTAACATTCTATGATTCTATTATTCTATGATCACAAACTCCCCCCTCTTTATATTTCTTACATATATTAATAGGGCACATTCAGTTGCACCTGAGCCCTCTTTCCTGAGGGGAACCAAAGCCCCTTTGTCACATAAAACATAATAAATGGCACAGGTTATGCCTCTGTACATAAGTGCCTCAGGTTATGCCTCTGGGCACATGAAAATAAAATTGTAGATTTTGATTATCTGTTCTGAAGATATGAAAATTCCTTTTTCCACATCAGACATTATTACTTCATTCTACCAAAATAAAAAGCTCCAAAACAGAAGTTATCATCTACTACTGACATAACGGATAGAGCATGGAGCCGTGTTGTTATTTGGATGTGCAGCGCCCCAGAGTCCTGGTCGTTGCAGTAATGTCGCTCTGCCACTAAGGGGAGTGATGTTACGTCTGATTGCACTAAAGGAGTTCACCTGACCAGGTATCACAGTCACACATTACACTTCACACTCTGGCCACCAGGGGGAGCAAAGGGTTCTATGTATTAGGCCACTCCTCACACTCTGGTAAAACTGGGATTTGGATAGGAAGTTAGAGAGAAGCTGACTGGGTTTTGCCCAGGCAACATCCTGTAAAAAAGGGAGTTCCTGGGAAGATTCAGGGGGGTCTCTGTCAGGGGTGGGATCCTGACAGTGGCCTAGCGAAAAGGACAGACCGTTACGGAGCCGCGCCTGTACCCGTTGCGGTGGCATCCTAAGAAAGGACACGAAGCGAGGTTTATTGTGGAGAAGTGAGAAACGAGATCACAGCACAAAGGAGAATAGAACCAGTAGGAGTCGTGCCCTAAGATTATGGCAACATCCTACTGAGGCGCGTAGCCGGTGGCCGGAACGCCGAGGAAGTATTGGGCTCCAAGCATTACTTCAAACAGCGGCAGGACAGTTAACTTTAGGTTGGCAGTCTCACCTAAATCACCTAAGCAGACAACGGAGGCAATTGTGGGAGAGGGTCCCTATAAAATAACTCCAGGCCTACCCCATCATACGGGTGCATCCTAGCCATATCATCTGGGGGACGGAGAGAGAAAGAACATCAGAAACAGACACAACAGTTGTGAGGACTATCCCGTGGTGCTCAGCAGGGAGGTACTACAACACACAGGCGCTAGAAGGTAGGCACTGATTTCCACCTGCAAAGGGAACTCTGGAGGTGCCTTCGGACCGGCCGGTCTCAGCCAGCCCTGATAGCAGTGCTCTGGATTGCTGATCCCGAAGCCTTCAGTAAAGAGGTAAAGAGACTGCAACCCTGTGTCCTCGTTATTCATCGCACCTTGCACCACGCACCATCATCACACCTTTCATTGGACGCCCCTTAGCAGGGTCATGGACCGGGTCTAGCCACCGTGACAACCCCAGGACCGAGACAGAGAGGCCCGGTACCGAGTACCCTGCGGCCCTGCGTCTGGGGGCGCTCCAACTTGGCGTCACGAACAGGATCTACTTAAGCCTGAAGAATCAGGTTATGTGTGCCTTGGAACTGTGACTGAATTGTGCTTGAACCGTGATTTATTGCAAAGACTGTATATTGCTATTTGCCGCCAAAAGTTCCCGCCAAAACCGCCGCCATTACAGCACAACGCGGAGCGCAGGAGAAGAAGGGCGTGGATTTGTGGGCGTGGACAAACTGAAGCGCGCGAAGAACAATGGCCGCCCAGTCTAAATATTTCTGTACTTTGAGGACGTGTCCGTCAGCAGCTGAGATCCGCCTCCTGATTCTCAATGGAGGGCGGAGACAAAGAAAGCGAAACCGCCCACGAAGGAGAGAGCAGGAAAAGGACAAAGAAGAAGCCAGCCACGTGGAGGATGCCATGGCCAGCCTCCCGGAGCCGGAGCGTGGGGTCGGAGCAGAGGACTCCCCCAGCTACCCGGAGGGGCACCGTAACCAGGCCTCCACCGCTGATGCTGATTTCCTGCAGGCCGGCGTAGAAGAGCTCAGCGACCAACTCCGGCGGACGCAGCTGAGCACTGAGGCCGGGTGGAAGAAGATCTTCATCGGGAGCCTCACCAGACGCCTGTCGGCAGCCTCATCTGGTCCGGAGCAGGAAAGAAGTTCCAGCGCTCCAAAGCCAGAAAGCAAGGCCCCGCAACCAGCGTTCCAGACCCCAGCAGAGACAGAGCAGACCGGCACCAGAGGAACCGCATCTGAAGCAGGTATGAAGAACGACCCTGCCCTGATGACCGACACCACTCCAGCGACTGCTAGTGCTACAGCTGCTGACTCCGTTCCAGTGACTGATCTTGGAGCAGCCGCTACCTCTGCTGCAGCAAATGCCCATACTCAAGCTACGCAGACCTCCATCGCTGCGCATGACTTAACCGTACATGAAAAACGGATTAACGACATTTATCCAGCACTGGGTGTAACCCTGGACCTCACCCTTCCCAGGCCAAGAAGGGGTAAGTGCCTGGTGCAGCCCTGGAAGCCGTCCAACTAAACCTCGGAAACCTGAAACTGTAAATAGTTAACTGTTTGTTTGTCTGCTGTTTTGTTGCTAAAACCCAACCAGGGTTAGTTCTTAAAGGGATCCCTTCGTTTACCCGGGATCCCTAACGCTTTATGTTTGTTTTGCATCACTGTTTTAAAAGACTGCCGAATCATGGACGGTGAATGGTTCACAAACTGTGTTGTAAATAGTTTGCACCTTCTTAAAGGTGCCCCCTACTGGTTTTACAAAAAGGAGAACTTTTTGAAGAGACTGTTCTTGAATACAGCGCAGAAGTTCTTGCCTTAAACGGACTTGCAGATAGAGAGTCTGCACTACTTCCAAAGAGACTTGGTTCCCTCTTAAAGGGAATTTTTATGTGTTGCACTTAAGTATAATGTTACTTTAAGAATGTTGAATAGTAGTGAATAGTGTGTAGTTATTTAAGAAATAATAGGAAAATGTTTGATGATGTTACTAGAGATTGAGGACAGAAAAGAGTTGAAAGCCGAATTTCAATAAGTGAACCCGTAGGGGTTAGTGAGTCCTCCTGGAAACCATAGAGAGATGGTTGATTGATCTTGTACTGTGAATAAAAATTGAGCTAATAGAAGAAAAGAGGCAGTAGGCCCAGACGAGTAGCCAGGCGCTCCTTCATGTTCAGAGAAATAAAGACAAAGTTAATTTATATTTTAGAGTTTTATAGTAAGCCTTTAGTGGGTTCAGCTTATACGCCCTTAAAGGAAAAGTTAAATTATTGTTCAAAATTTGCACTTAGTAGATAGAATACCCGGCTGGGTAATGATGGTTATTTATAGTCAAGTTAGTCATAAGTGTTATTTATAACCTTGAGTAAAAATGTAAATATGTTTCCGTTTGTAACGTTCAAGTGTCCTCACCTCCCATAAAGGGAAGCACTGTTAAATTTACTTGTTCATTGCATTTCAAAATTTTGTATGTCTTTTGCTAGCATGTATTGTTGTTCTTCTTCCCAGTCCGGGAGTACTGGATTTAACCGGGGGGGAGTGCAGCGCCCCAGAGTCCTGGTCGTTGCAGTAATGTCGCTCTGCCACTAAGGGGAGTGATGTTACGTCTGATTGCACTAAAGGAGTTCACCTGACCAGGTATCACAATCACACATTACACTTCACACTCTGGCCACCAGGGGGAGCAATGGGTTCTATGTATTAGGCCACTCCTCACACTCTGGTAAAACTGGGGGTTGGATAGGAAGTTAGAGAGAAGCTGACTGGGTTTTGCCCAGGCAACATCCTGTGAGAGAGGGAGTTCCTGGGAAGATTCAGGGGGGTCTCTGTCAGGGGTGGGATTCTGACAGTGGCCTAGCACAGGACAGATTGTTACGGAGCCGTGCCTGCACCTCATTGCGGTGGCATCCTAAGAAAGGACACGAAGCGAGGTTTATTGTGGAGAAGTGAGAAACGAAATCACAACACAAAGGAGTATAGAACCAGTAGGAGTCGTGCCCTAAGATCGTGGCAACATCCTACTGAGGCGCGTTGCCGGTGGGCGGAATGCTGAGGAAGTATTGGGCTCCAAGCATTACTTCAAACAGCGGCAGGACAGTTAACTTTAGGTTGGCTATCTCACCTAAATCACCTAAGCAGACAATGGAGGCAATTGTGGGAGAGGGGCGACACTAGGGTCCCTATAAAATAACTCCAGGCCTACCCGTCATACGGGTGCGTCCTATCCATATCATCTGGGGGACGGAGAGAGAAAGAACATCAGAAACAGACAACAGTTGTGAGGACTATCCCGTGGTGCTCAGCAGGGAGGTACTACAACACACAGGCGCTAGAAGGTAGGCACTGATTTCCACCTGCAAAGGGAACTCTGGATGTGCCTTCGGACCGGCCGGTCTCAGCCAGCCCTGTTAGCAGTGCTCTGGATTGCGGATCCCGAAGCCTTCAGTAAAGAGGTAAAGAGACTGCAACCCTGTGTCCTCGTTATTCATCGCACCTTGCACCACGCACCATCATCACACCTTTCATTGGACGCCCCTTAGCAGGGTCACGGACCGGGTTTAGCCACCGTGACAACCCCAGGACCGAGACAGAGAGGCCCAGTACCGAGTATCCCGCGGCCCTGCGTCTGGGGGCGCTCCAGATGTAACACAGAACTCAGCTAATCTCATAATGGAACCTGGATGTTTGTGAAACCTCAAGAATAATTAAAAGACATGTGGCCACCAGCTCGGCATTATTACTTGTCCCATGTTCTGCATTTATAACCCACTTCAGATAAATTGCAAGTTATAAACCGATCTGGAGCCGCATTTTGTAGAGAAAGGTACATGACCGTACTATGCTGCCAGGGATTAATACATAACATAATGAAATGTCCTTCCTGCAGCTGTGTTATTACTTTGAATGGAGCAGACAAGCAGATTAATGGCACAATGTCAGGATATTTGAGAGAAGCTCGTCTGAACTTGTCATCCACTTGTCTACTAACTTGCAATTTCTCAGCGCTGAAGGCAGAAGTGCTGATCATTGGGAGGAAAGGTCAGCGTTGTGTTTTCTACAGTATTGAAGTGTAACTGATCAATGCAGGAAGGTAGGATGACTGATTAGTGCCCCCAGCAAGGTCTTTTTTCATAGTTCCCAGAGGTTCATGGGATTGAAGCAGTGATCTGTTCCAATATAGGCACATATACCATGAGCACTTGTTTATGTGAGCCATAAAATTCACAAAGCATTATGCTCCAACCTGTGGCTCTGCAGCTATTATGAAGCTACAAATCATATCACGCTCTTGTTACTCCTTGTCTTGGCTCCAGGGCCGGTCCGTGCATCTTATCTCCCCAGCAGCTGTCTCTTTCTGCTCTCATGCATATCAGGTTACCATAGTAGCCAAGTGCGCACCTCTAATGTCACTTTCCTAGGCTTTTTAATGCTGGCTCAAGTGCCTTCATGCCGACCGTCCACCTCCAGACTGTTCCAATACTTTCAAGATTTTGTGGAACTGTCCCTGGATTTTGGGGTTATGTCCCCACTTCAGCTACATCTGAGTCCACATTAGATGCGCCAATTCTGGTTCCCTGTCTTAGCTCTTCCCAATTGCGCTGGTGTGGTGGAAATCGTGGTAATGGAATTAGGGGTTGATGTGAGCAGGTGGCGCTGACACCAAGCCCTGGGGTTAGAAATAGAGAGGTGTCAGTCAGACACCCCTTATTACTAAAAATCAATAAACACACATAGAAAAGTCCTTTATTTTAACTAAAAAAACAGACACCCTTTCACAAATTTATTTCCCCCAAAAAATCCCACATTAGTCCATCGTTGTCCAGTGGATCTGCCTTTATCCACATCCATGTCCCACGACAAGCCTTGTCCAAAAATCAAGCACACTGTTGGATCTGTAAGGTTATTGCTGGTCACAGACACCATCTCCCACTTTTTTATACAGCATCTGTGAACGGCGATAATCTTACAGAAGTCACCGCTGGTCACAGACACTGCCGGCTATCACGGTGCACTGCAAGATCCGGTGTGCTGGTGTGACAGCCTATAAAGCCCCATTTTATGAACCGGGCTCCGTATGCTCGATTTTTGGAAAGGGCTCGCCATGGTACATTGGTAAGGATTACGGCAGATCCATTGGACTACAACAGACTGACATGGGATTTTTTGGGGGAAATAAATTGGTGAAAGAGGGTATCTAGGGTTCTTTTTTTAAGAAAATAAAGGACTTTTCTGTGTGTTTATTGATTTTTACTTATAGGGTTAGTAATAGGGGTGTCAGACTAACACCTCTCCATTAATAACCCCAGGGCTTGATAGTTTTCAAAGGAAATATTCTTCAATATATACTGTATATAAAAACTTCCTTCTAACCCCCCAATGGGGGTGGTCTTTTTTCGTCCTTTCTCATTCTCAGGTCCTCTACCAGAGGCCTGGGAGTTTGAGGGTTCTGTGCAGGATGTTGTTCCCAGCATTGCGCTTTTCTGGACAAAGAGTTCAGATGTTGCTCCTGGGATCTGTTGTAGCCATTTTCCAAGTTAGGGGTCACTACAAATGCTCCTATCACCACTGGAATCACTGTTGCCTTCACCTTCCACATCCTTTCCAGTTCTCCTTTGAGGCCCTGGTATTTCTCTAGCTTCTCATATTCCTTCTTTCTGATGTTGCTGTCACTTGGCACTGCCACATCCATTATCATTGCTGCCTTCTGATCCTTGTCTACTATCAATGTCTGGTTGGTTAGCCAACACCTGCTTATGGACTCAAAAAGAGGACTTAAGGCTAGTTTCACATTTGCGTTTAAATCCGCAGCATTTAAAACGCATCCGCAAGTGGTGGAAAAAACGCATATAAACGCGTACAAACGCGGCGGTTTTTTGACGCATGCGCTGACGCATGCGGTTAAAAAACAGCCGCGTTTGTACGCGTTTACATGCGGTTTTTTTCTGCGTTTCGTTTGCGTTTTTGGTGCGCATGATGAGAAATTTCACAAGAGAAAAATCAAGCCGGTAATTCAGCGCGGTGTACAGTAAAATCACACTGACAGGTTAGAATAGAGTAGATATACACACATAGAATAGGTATAAATACATATATATATGTCAGTGAGACACCTATGTATATGGATTCTATGGATGTGGTACTTAGTGCTTGCTCTTGTACTGCTATGATTAGTGCCTCTGTGCTGTCTGGGAGTCTTTCTCCAGCCATTGGTAGGATTTCTCCATGTCAGCCACTTCCATTATCTGTCGATGCTACATCTGATGCAGTGGTTTGTCTTGCCATGGTGCTTCATGTTCCTGTTCTTCCTCCCAGATCTGTTGTTGTTGCTGCCTTTGGCTTTCTCTTAGCATCTAATCTTTTGGTGCCATTTTTCTGATGTATTCTTGGATACTACGTGTTTCATCCGTGATGCTGGCTTGCATGCTCATCAAGCCTCAACCACCCTCCTTTCTGTTAGTATACAATCTTTGAGTGTTAGACTTAGGGTAGAGACCTCCATGAATTGTGAGGAGCTTTTGTGCCTTCACATGTGCAGCTTCCATCTCTTCTTTGGGCCAGCACACTATGCCAGCATGGTATCTGATAACTGGCAGGACATATATATGGATGGTGTGGATTTTATTCTTCCCATTGAGCTGGCTCTTCAGGACCTGTCTTACCCTTTGATGGTATTTCGATGTTTATGCTCTCCCTGGCTCCTCATCATGGTTACCGTATCCCTGTGGGATGTCGAGGTACTTGTAGCATGTCTATACATCTGCTATGTGCCCTGCTGGTAATTCCACTCTATCATTGTTGACTACCTTGCCTCTCTTTATTTCCAACTGGCCGCACTTCTCCAATCCAAAGGACATCCCAATGTCTTATCTGTAGATCATTGTCAGGTGGATCAGTGAATTAATGTCTTGTTAGTTTTTTGCATACGGCTTGATATTATCCATTATTCCTAAAGTCCTATGTTTAGCAATGGCTAGACTCACTCCAACATTACATCAAAACACATTCTAATATGGTAGGTGCCACAAAAGAAATGAAGTGAAGAGAAGGTATGAATAAAAACAATATATTTATTTAGGATTTTTTTTTTTAAATTTAATAAACAGTTATGATGAAGACAAAGAATGGGGGAACGGAAACCTCCAAATACCAGGGAAGACTTGTAGAGCACAATACCAAACAATGCTGTAAGCTAGAGTAATACAGACCTTAATGTCATTAATACTTTATAGCTCAGAGAAGTGTGCCTAGTAATGTATCAGCGCACAGAGCTGTATATATAGTGTGTTACATAGAGGTGCTGTGTTTACCACGTGTAGCAATGCAGAGGCAGGTGTACCCAGGAATGCAGTGTTAAGGCCCCATCTCACATAGCGAGATCGCTAGCGAGATCGCTGCTGAGTCACAAGTTTTGTGACGCAACAGCGACCTCAGTAGCGATCTCGCTATGTGTGACACGTACCAGCGATCAGGCCCCTGCTGTGAGATCGCTGGTCGTGTCGGAATGGCCTGGGCCGTTTTTTGGTCGTTGAGGTCCCGCTGACATCGCTGAATCGGTGTGTGTGACACCGATCCAGCGATGTCTTCACTGGTAACCAGGGTAAACATCGGGTTACTAAGCGCAGGGCTGCGCTTAGTAACCCGATGTTTACCCTGGTTACCAAAAAAAACAAACAGTACATACTCACCATCTGATGTCCGTCAGGTCCCTTGCCGTCTGCTTCCTGCTCTGACTGAGATCCGGCCGTACAGTGAGAGCACAGCACAGCAGTGACGTCACCGCTGCGCTCTGCTCTCACTGTACGGCGGCACTCAGTCAGAGCAGGAAGCGGACGGCAAGGGACCTGACGGACATCAGATGGTGAGTATGTACTGTTTGTTTTTTTTGGTAACCAGGGTAAACATCGGGTTACTAAGCGCGGCCCTGCGCTTAGTAACCCGATGTTTACCCTGGTTACCCGGGTGCTGCAGGGGGACTTCGGCATCGTTGAAGACAGTTTCAATGATGCCGAAGTCGTTCCCCTGATCGTTGGTCGCTGGAGAGAGCTGTCTGTGTGACAGCTCCCCAGCGACCACACAACGACTTACCAACGATCACGGCCAGGTCGTATCGCTGGTCGTGATCGTTGGTAAATCGCTATGTGTGACGGGGCCTTTACTTGCTAATATGCCTGGGAAGTGATAAGAGCACTATACTACCTAACTGCTGCCAAGTGAGAAAATACACTTGGCAGCAGTTAGGTAGTATAGTGCATTCAGACCAACGTTATTCAATGATTCAGTGCTCATCTGCAATTTTTTTTATCAGATCAGATTGCGATAGGACTGCAAAAAAAAAACGCAACATGCTGCGATTGTAATTGGAAATCAGATCGCATCCTGCAATAGAATTCAATGAGTGCGATAAAAAAAATCTCACGGCAGTCGGACCATACATGTGCCGTCCCAGTTTTGCACACCCATCTCCTTGAAAATCCGACATTTCATCAGCCGCTTAAAGTAAATTCACAGCGTGACAAGTAAGAATAGATAGATTAGATATACTGTATATACCGTATATACTCAAGTATAAGCCGAGATTTTCAGCCCACTTTTTTGGGCTGAAAGTGCCCCTCTTGGCTTATACTCGAGTCAGTGTCGGCGTTGGGTCGGCGGGTGAGGGGGAGCGGCGGCTGTGATATACTTACCTGCTCCTGGCCCTTTCCCTGCATGTCCCATGGTCTCCGGGCAGCTCTTCCTGTGTTCAGCGGTCACGTGCCACAATGTATGGAGCCACAATGTATGGGGCCACAATGTATGGGGCCACAATGTATGGGGCCACAATGTATGGGGCCATAATGTACGGAGCCACAATGTATGGAGCCACAATGTATGGAGCCACAATGTATGGGGCCACAATGTATGGGGCCACAATGTATGGGGCCATAATGTACGGAGCCACAATGTATGGGGCCACAATGTATGGGGCCACAATGTATGGAGCCACAATGTACGGAGCCACAATGTATGGGGCCACAATGTATGGGGCCACAATGTATGGGGCCATAATGTACGGAGCCACAATGTATGGGGCCACAATGTATGGAGCCACAATGTATGGGGCCACAATGTATGGAGCCACAATGTACGGGGCCACAATGTACGGGGCCACAATGTACGGGGCCACAATGTATGGAGCCACAATGTATGGGGCCACAATGTACGGAGCCACAATGTACGGGGCCACAATGTATGGGGCCATAATGTATGGAGCCACAATGTACGGAGCCACAATGTACGGAGCCACAATGTACAGAGCCACAATGTACGGAGCCACAATGTACGGAGCCACAATGTATGGGGCCACAATGTATGGGGACACAATGTATGGGGCCACAATGTATGGAGCCACAATGTACGGAGCCACAATGTACTGGGCCACAATGTATGGGGCCACAATGTATGGAGCCACAATGTATGGAGCCACAATGTACGGAGCCACAATGTATGGGGCCACAATGTATGGGGCCACAATGTATGGAGCCACAATGTATGGGGCCACAATGTATGGGGCCACAATGTATGGAGCCACAATGTATGGGGCCACAATGTATGGAGCCACAATGTATGGGGCCACAATGTATGGGGCCACAATGTATGGGGCCACAATGTATGGAGCATCTCATGGGGCCATAATGTGTGGAGCATCCTATGGGGCCATTATTAACCTTTGTGCAGCATTACATGGGGCATATTTTAATATGGAGCATTATATGGAGCGTACTTTGTATGGAGCATCTTATGGGTCCCATCATGAGCTGTATGGAGCATTATATGGGGCTCCTGATTCAATATGGATATTCAAAAACACTTAACCTACTGATGTCTCAATTAACTTTACTTTATTGGTATCTATTTTTATTTTTGACATTTACCGGTAGCTGCTGCATTTTCCACCCAAGGCTTATACTCGAGTCAATAAGTTCTCCCAGTTTTTTGTGGCAAAATTAGGGGGGTCGGGTTATACTAGGGTCGGCTTATACTCGAGTATATATGGTACATAGAATAGATAGATATAAAGATGTCAGTAACATATATAATTAGTACAACTTGTGTCTGAAGCTACAGTCCCCCTGGGTTGTGTGAGCTTTACTATGGACATCAAAATGTTAGATTTAAAAATGGCATCCTTAATTGCACTATCCTAAATTTCTGTAAAGCTTGATTTATTCATTTTTTCAGTACTCTTGTACTCCCATCACAATATCCACCATTTTACCAGACAAAATATGCTATAATATGGGGCAAAAATGAATACTGTACTGTATAAAGCTTAAAGGTTATGCCAATTAATAAAAAATATATTTTGACATTCCACTAATATAATTCAATACATACTAATATGTTTCTAGCCACCAATAACTGTGCCAGTAGATTTACTTGCTTTGTGCGTTCACTAATGTGTTGAGGTGATACCAGAGATGCCTATGAAAGTGACTGGTTAATTAGCTAATTTCAATAGCTAAGCCAGCCTCCTTTTCTGTTTTTATGTATTGACTGTGAAAAAGAAGGTTTAGATATGAAAATCAGCCAGTCAGCCAGTTCCAAACATACACAGCATTGAAGACATGTTGGAAGAATGATGTGACATCATCGGCTACTGACTGACTGCAGCTCATCAGACACAACAATGTCTCATCATCACCTGTGGGCAACAGCAGCGCCGACATCACTGGAATGGCGCCAATGCAGGAGGTGCAAAAGGCCCGTATAATAATAATAATAATAATCTTTATTTTTATATAGCGCTAACATATTCCGCAGCGCTTTACAGGTTGCACATATTATCATCACTGTCCCCGATGGGGCTCACAATCTAAATTCCCTATGAGTATGTCTTTGGAATGTGGGAGGAAACCGGAGTGCCCGGAAGAAACCCACGCAAACACGTATAGATTGTTTTTCTTTTCTAATAGGCTGTGAATTGCTTAGGCAGGGTTAGTAGTGAACATCAACAACCCCTTTAAGTTTAATATGGTAAAACAATAATTTGGCTACACAGCAAACCGATATACTCATCTATATTATCACTTTATCGGTCACCCATAACCGTAGAGCCATAAAAAATCCCCAAGATTGATGACAGAAAAATTTTCAAAGTGGTAAAAAATGTTTATGGTCAACATTATCTGAAAATTCCATGGTGGATCAATAGAGGTTAACATTAATCTTTCCTTAACCTACTAGGTGAATTGTAACCTGTTTACTAATGCAGCAGGCTATGGGGGAGAAATGTCACCACTAGACTCACTAATGAATGACCCATCACCCTGGGGGGACATTTGGCATTTGATACACTCACAGGCTAGCTAATTAACACCACTGACTGAAACATAATCACTGTCTGAGAAAACAAAGATCCATTTACATAACAAAGAACTTTCCTAGCAGCTTAACCTTGAATAAACTCCAAATATCAAGTGTGAATTTAAAGGGCATGTACCAGAGGTCCTATATAACAAAGTTCAACAACTCTGTTTGGGGTCCCGCAGAGAAGATATGTTTGGCTAAAATGTCACTTTACCTGCAAAGGATCCAACTTGATAATAGTGTGATAAAAAGTAATCATCTTATATTATCACCACAATGTAAAAAAAAAAACAAAACTAAATATACTGTAGAAAGGGCACAAATAAATAATAAAAAAATACCAGCAATTCTTTCTCTTCTCCTTTAACCCCTTTACCCCCAAGGGTGGTTTGCACGTTAATGACCGGGCCAATTTTCACAATTCTGACCACTGTCCTTTTATGAGGTTATAACTCTGGAACGTTTCAACGGATCTTGATGATTCTGAAAATATTTTCTCATGACATATTGTACTTCATGATAGTGGTAAAATTTCTTTGATATTACCTGCGTTTATTTGTGAAAAAAAAACGGAAATTTGGCGACAAATTTTGAAAATTTCGCAATTTTCCAAATTTGAATTTTTATGCCCTTAAATCACAGAGATATGTCACACAAAATACTTAATAAATAACATTTCCCACATGTCTACTTTACATCAGCACAATGTTGGAACCAAAATTTTTTTTTGTTAGGGAGCTATAAGGGTTAAAAGTTGACCAGCAATTTCTCATTTTTACAACACCATTTTTTTTTAGGGACCACATCACATTTGAAGTCACTTTGAGGGGTCTATATGATAGAAAATACCCAAGTGTGACACCATTCTAAAAACTGCACCCCTCAAAGTGTTCAAAATCACAATCAAGAAGTTTACTAATCCTTCAGGTGTTTCACAGGAATTTTTGGAATGTTTAACAAAAAATGAACATTTAACTTTTCTTCACAAAATTTTTTACTTCAGCTCCAATTAGTTTTATTTTACCAAGGGTAATAGGAGAAATTGGATCCCAAAAGTTGTTGTGCAATTTGTCTTGAGTACGCTGATACCCCATTTGTTGGAGTAAACCACTGATTGGGCGCATGGCAGAGCTCGGAAGGGAAGGAGCGCCATTTGACTTTTCAATGCAAAATTGACTGGAATTGAGATGGGACGCCATGTCGCCATGTTTGCAGAGCCCCTGATGTGCCTAAACATTGAAACCCCCCACAAGTGACATCATTTTGGAAACTAGACCCCCTAAGGAACTTATCTAGATGTGTAATGAGCACTTTGACCCACCAAGTGCTTCACAGAAGTCTATAATGTAGAACCGTAAAAATAAAAAATCATATTTTTTCACAAAAATGATCTTTTCGCCCCCAATTTTTATTTTCCAAAGGGTAAAAGAAGAAATTGGACACCAAAAGTTGTGCAATTTGTCCTGAGTACGCTGATAGCCCATATGTGGGGGTAAACCACTGTTTGGGTGCATGGCAGAGCTCGGAAGGGAAGGAGCACCGTTTGACTTTTCAGTGCAAAATTGGCTGGAATTGAGATCGGACGCCATGTCGCATTTGGAGAGCCCCTGATGTTTCCAAACAGTGAAATCCCCCAATTCTTACTGAAACCCTAACCCAAACACACCCCTAATCCTAGTCCCAACCCTAACCATAACCCTAACCACACCCCTAACTGGAAAACACGCCCCTAACCCTAATCCCAACAATACCCCTAACCCCAACACACCCCTAACCCTAATCCCAACCATAACCACAACCCTAACTCCAACACACACCTAACCCTAATCCCAACCATAATCCTAACCACACCCCTAACCCTGACACTCCCCTAACCCTAATCCCAACTGTAAATGTAATCCAAACCCTGTCCCTAACTTTAGTACCATCCCTAACTTTAGCCCCAACCCTAGCCCTAACTTTAGCCCCAACCCTAACCCTAACTTTTGCCCTAACCCTAACTTTAGCCCCAACTCTAACCCTAACTTTAGCCCTAACCCTAACTTTAGCCCCAACCCTAACCCTAACTTTAGCCCCAACCCTAACCCTAATGGGAAAATGTAAATAAATATTTTTTTTTATTATATTATTTTTCCCTAACTAAGGGGGTGATGAAGGGGGGTTTGACTTACTATTTATAGTGTTTTTTAGCGGATTTTTATGATTGGCAGCTGTCACACACTAAAAGACGCTTTTTATTGCAAAATATTGTTTTTGCATCTCCACATTTTGAGAGCTATAATTTTTCCATATTTTGGTCCACAGAGTCATGTAAGGTCTTGTTCCATGCGGGACAAGTTGACGTTTTTATTGGTAACATTTTCGGGCACGTGACATTTTTTGATCGCTTTTTATTCTGATTTTTGTGAGGCAGAATGACCAGAAACCAGCAATTCATGAATTTCTTTGGGGGGGGGGGGGGTATACCGCTCCACGCTGGTAAAATTGATAAAGCAGTTTTATTCTTTGGGTCAGTACGATTACAGTGATATCTCATTTATATCATTTTTTTATGTTTTGGCGCTTTTATAGCATAAAAATTATTTTATATAAAAAATAATTATTTTTGCATCGCTTTATTCTGAGGACTATAACTTTTTTATTTTTTCGCTGATGATACTGAAGGGGTTAACTAGTGGGACAGTTTTGTAGGTCGGGTCGCTACGGACAACTGGCTGCAGCAGAAGCCTCTCCCCTTTTGCTCTGACTGCAGAAGGACACTAAAGTCCCCCATATACAATACATAGCTGTTGGTCTATCTTGGTAGGGCCAATTGTTCGGCCAATAGCTAGCTCTCCTGACATCCACACAGGAGTACTCGACTAAGCCAAATGCTCTAGTATTTTCCTTGAAAGAGCCTCTGATGGACTCCTCTGGTGGCGGCTTATTTCAGGGAGGACAAAATGGTAATGGTCCTAAATTGGACATGCTGGAATCATTCTCTCTCCACGCCATCATCTGAGTCAGGAGGCCCCGATACAGATTAGGCTGTTGGCCAATCCCCCGTTAGTCTAATGTGTCTAATCAACATTTTAATGAATAGATCCTTGAATAATGGTTTGAACATGGTCTGATCATACCACAGCTCCTGGGCAGGTGAGGAAGCAAAAGAGTATACAGACAGGACAGTATGGGATCACAGCTGATTCTTTTCTTTTTCTGGAACCATGGAGGATTTAACATGTAAATAATGCATAGGTTATTATTATTTTATGGCATTTTCCTTTAATTTAAGTTTAAAATGTAAAAATGGCATCAAAATGTTATTTTTAAGTTAAAAAAAATATTTTTTTCTTTAGAACGATAAATTTAATCTAAATTTTCCACATAGAAAATGTATTAGTGTGTGATTTGCATTCCAATGGGAGCAATGCCCTTTCCCTTCAGCCCTCTGCACCCCAAGCAGAACTTCACACTGGAAAGCTGACGGGCAGGATAGGGGGCATTGACTGCAATTAGCACCCGGGCTACTCTGCTCAGAAAAAGCCTTTTTAATGGTGACTGAATAGGCTGAAATGAACAAAGGATGTCCTGTAGTCGATGGCGCTGGTCTTTTATGTCATTTTAATAAAGGAGAAGAATAATGATATTCTTGTATTCACCCCATCACCTGGTTATTGAGATTTTCTAAAAAAGAGCCACCAGGCAAATCATGTCCATGAAGTATAACTCTAGCAGTGTAACACTTCATGTGGCCAGATAATTGTTGTGGAATACATATCTTCAATGTCAATACTTAAAGGCATTGTCTATACCAGAAGTAAAAAAGTTTAGAATGTCATTACATACTCCCTATATACTCCCTATATCCCCTTTTCTCCACTTGTCTGGCCATTCCCTCTTCTAAACAGCATCAGTATAACAAGGGGACGTGACAAGAGATGAGTAAATCAATTTGATGCAAATTTTGGGAAATCCGGTGGACCTGGCAACATTTTTTACAATTTTCCATTTATGGCCATCATTTTACACAATGCAGTAAATTGCATGATCCAGAGAATTTTCACATAACTTACAATAAAGGGGTGGGCATAAACATTAGATTTTAACCCCTTAAGGACCAAGACACTTTGTAGGTTAATGACCAAGCCTTAATTTTGAAATCTGACCACTGTCACTTTAGGTGGTTAATTTATAACTGTGGAACGCATCAAATGATCCCACTGTTTCTGAGACTGTTTTTTTCATGACATATTTATGATAGTGGTAAAATTTCTTCAAAATTTCTTGTGTTTATTTGTGAAAAAAAATGTCAATTTGGCAAACATTTTGTAAATTTACCATTTTCAAACTTTTAATTTTTATGCCCCTAAATCAGAGCGTTATGTCACACAAAATAATTGATAAATAACATTTCCCACATGTCTACTTTACATCAGCACAATTTTTGAAAAATAATTAGGTTTTTTTGTTAGGAAGTTATAAGTGTTAAAAGTTGACCAGCGATTTCTCATTTTTCCAACAAAATTTACAAAACCATTTTTTAGGGGCCATCTCACATTGAAGTGACTTTGGGGGCATATATGACAACAAATGCCCAAAAGTGACACCATTTTAAAAATCTGCACCCTTAAAGGTGTCCAAAACCACATTCAAGAAGTTTATTAGCCCTTCAGGTGCTTCACAAAAAGTGAAGCATGGTGGAAAGAAAAACTGAACATTTAACTTTTTTTCACAAAAAATTTACTTCAGACACAATTTTTTTATTTTCTCAAGGGTATCAGGAGAAAATGAACCACATTATTTGTTGTGTAATTTCTCCTGAATACATCAATAGCCCATGTGTGGAAGAAGACCAGTCTTTAGGCTCACGTATCGGAATGGAAGGAGCACCATTTGAGGTTTTGAGCGTAAAATTGGCTGGAATCGAGAGAAGACGCCATGACGCATTTGGAGAGCCCCTGATGTCCCTAAACAGTGGAAACTCCCACAAGTGAACCCTCAAGGACTTTATCCAGGGGTATAGTGAGCATTTTAAACCCACAGGTACTGCACAGTATTTGATAACAATAGGTCGTCATATTGAAAATTTTTATTTTTTCACAAAAATGTTAAGAATTTGTTGCGCAATTTGCCCAGAATGCAATGATACCACATATGTGGTCAAAAACTTCCGCTTGGGCACATGGCAAGGCTAGGAAAGTAAAGAGCGCTATTTGCCTGGGATAGATTGTGAATGCCATGTCGCATTTGAAGAACCCCTTACATGTGAAAACAGCAGAAACCCCCACAAGTGACCTCATTTTGGAAACTAGACCCCTCAAGGAATTCATCTAGGGGCATAGTGAGTATTTTGAACGAATAGGTGCATCACAGGATTTTATAACATTGAGAAATGGAAATATGAGATTTTTTTTGTAAGGTACACAAGGGTTAAGAGGTGAAACTAGACCCCACAATTTATTGTGCAATTTCTCCAAAATGCAGTGCTTCCCCATGTTGTCAGAAATTACTGTTACATGTACAAAAGGAATCTTTTCTGGAGATTTGCAATTCTGCCAGTCTAGTACCCATACATTGTGCCCTCATACACTGTAGAGCCCCTGTATATTGTGGCGTCCCCATACATTGTGCCCAGCTTGTGCTTCTGGCGATACACACCTCGTAATTTGTTAAGTGCTCTTTCCCTACTACAATAATGCCAAGCATGTGGCCACTTACTGTGGTTTAGGCATAGTGGGGCTCAAAAGGAGAGGGCATTTGGATTTGGAAGTGCAGAATTCACAGGATTTTATTTGGGGGGGGGGTGGGAGTCATGTCACTCTCCAGAGACTTTGTTCTACCAGTAACATGAGAATCCCCTACAGTTCCAAATGACAGACCTGAGTGGGGGCTGGTTTTGTGCAAAATAAATTAGGGTTTTCTTCTGTATTGGGGTACATAATATTTTTTCGATCGCTTTCAGTGTAAGGCTCCAATCACATTCTTGTGTTCTATGCTGAGCACTTATATCAGGGTTTCCATGTAAATCCCACAAAAATGTGATTCAGATGAAACCCCCAATGGAACCACCCACTATAATGAGGCAGATGGAGACACTTTGTACTCTATTTGGCATCTGTGATAATGGACTCCATCCATTTAGGTGTGCACAGATCTATATTCGTCCACACTTGTGCGCTAAGAAGACGCCGGAAATAATGGGACACCACAAGAACACAAACCAGTCCAAAGTATATCCATCTGCCTCATAAGTGAGTGGTTCCGTAGGGGGTTATGTCTGAATCGTGGTTTGGGGTAATTTACATGGTAAGCCCGACGTAACCGCTCAGTGGAGAGCGCAGGATAAATGTGAGCTGAGCATTATTCCGATTTTTGGGAGGCAGAATGAACAAATGGACAGCAGTAGGAGAATAGTTCTTATTTTTATTTTTGCGTAGTTCACATGCGGTATAAGTGATAAGGCACATTTATTCTTTGGGTAGGTGCGATTACAGCGATACCAGATGTATATTGGGGGTTTTTGTAGGTTTTGCTGCTATCAGACATTAAAAATGCTGTTTTATAAAAAGTATATTTTTTATCGTCATATTCTGAGAGCTGTAACTTTTATTTTTTGGCAAACAGAGCTGTATGAGGGCTTACTTTTTGCAGGATGAGTTGCAAGTTTTTATGTGGTACCATTTTGGGCACATAATATTTTTTTTCGCTTTTTATTCAGATTTTTCAAACACAGAAAGAAGAAAAGCAACAAATTCAGTTATTGTTTTTATTTTTTATTTTCTGCGCCATTCACCGAGCGGTAAAAGTGTTAAGACTGATTTGTTTGTCGGGTTGGTACGATTACAGCGATACTTGATTAATATTGCTATTTTACCAGTCTAAAAACATTATTTTAGCAAAATGAATTTGTTTTTGCATCGTCATATTCTGAGAGCTGTAACTATTTATTTTTTTTGCCGAATGAGACCTATTAGGGCTTGTTTTCTGCAGGAGAATATGTCATTTTCATTTATACAATTTGTTTTCACATTTGGCTTTTTGATCGCTTTTTATTCACTTTTTTGTGAATCACTATGTTGAAAAAGAGACATCTTTGGCATGTTTTTTATTTATTCTTTTCACGTTGTTCGCCATACTGAATTAATAACATGCCAGTTTTATAGAGCGGGTCATTCCGGATGCGACTATTCCAATTTGGTGTACTTTTTTGTGCTTATTTTTGTTTTATCACAAACGCTTCATCCTGAGTTGCAAAACGGATTTTCGTGGTTTGTGTGCACTTTTTTTGTGTTTTTTTATTTTTTTTACATATTTATGTTACTTTTTTTTAATTTTTCACTTTGTCCTACTGTGGGACATGTATAATTTTTATTTTGATCACTGGTCTCATACACTGCAGTAATTGTGTACTGCAGTGCATGAGACTGTCAGTGTCTCACTGCTTATAGCTGGAACTCACAGGCCACCATACCCTGGGTTCATCACATGACCTCAGGGTATCATAGTAACCATCGGGACCTGTGATTCTCATCCTGGCGTTTCGATGGTTACTAAGGGGGTCTTGTGATCCCCTTGTAACAACTTAAATACAGCTATCACAATTGACAGCAGTATTTAAGGGGTTAATCGGCCCTAATCGGTCACAAAACCAGCGTGGGCCCATACTGCAGGGTGTCAGCTGTCATATACAGCTGACACCAGTGGGAATTATTTCTCAGTATACCAGCTCTACTCTTATTCCTCAGCATCATTAAAAAGCGGTGCTAAGGAATAAGGCCCCTTATCCACCACTGTTAAACGGCATATTGGCGGTCATTAAGGGTTTTATTGTATGTGTGATAAATATAATAATAATAATTTTATTTCTATAGCACCAACATATTCCGCAGCACTTTACATTTTAGAGGGGTCTTGAACAACAATATATAAACATACAGTATATTAGAAATTCAAATAATCTACGACTATCAGCTTCAATGCAGAGACACCCCAAGATTCATTGTGATGGTGGCAAGTGCAGAATTATTCATGTCAAATGGTTGCACCACTTAAATGCCACTGTCAGAGATTGATGGTGGCATGTATGTGGATAACATCTGAGACTGGATCTAGCTTTGATCTTTGCTGTTAGAGGCAGGTGTTGGCTGTATAACACAGACAGCAGGTACCTGGCCTGTATGGAAAAGTCTCAGCTCTTGAGCCCACTATGTTCCCAATGTGTGACATACACGTTCATTACAGCTTTGCAGCACTGGCGTCCTAGGTTCCAATCCCACCAAGGACAACATCTGCAAGCAGTTTGTATGTTCTCCCCGTGTTCCCGTGGGTTTCCACCCACACTCCAAAGGCATATTGATAGGAGATCTAGATTGTGGGCCCCAATGGGGACAGTAATGAAAATGTCTGTAAAGAGCTGCGGAATAAGATAGCGCTATATAAGCAAAACATAAAAAATAATAAATAATTATTACATGTCGGAAGCAGCTGTCAAGTTGGTGGTTGCTACATCTATTTAATGCTAGCTCACCAGTATGCCAGCAATGTAATTTAGAGGGTGCAGAGTGGGCACCTAGTTTTAGCTGTTTAGACTCCTAACATTGTGTCCTCCCTCAAACTGAATCTCTCCTAAACAGAACTTCTCGTGTTTCCTCCCTCTACTAACCTACCTATAACCTACCTATAACGGATATAGTGTAAAGGCCCCGTCTCACTAAGCGATTTACCAACGATCACGACCAGCGATACTACCTGGCCGTGATCGTTGGTAAGTCGCTGTGTGGTCGCTGGGGAGCTGTCACACAGACCGCTCTCCCCAGCGACCAACGATCAGGGGAACGACTTCGGCATCGTTGAAACTGTCATCAACGATGCCGAAGTCCCCCTGCAGCACCCGGTAACCAGGGTAAACATCGGGTTACTAAGCGCAGGGCCGCGCTTAGTAACCCGATGTTTACCCTGGTTACCAAAAAAAACAAACACTACATACTCGCCTTTCGGTGTCCAGGTCCCTTGCCGTCTGCTTCCTGCTCTGACTGAGATCCGGCCGTACACTGAGAGCAGAGCGCAGCGGTGACGTCACTGCTGTGCTCTCACTTCTCACTGTACGGCCGGGAGTCAGTGAGAGCAGGAAGCAGACGGCAAGGGACCTGACGGACATCAGAATGTGAGTATGTAGTGTTTGTTTTTTTTTACATTTACGCTGGTAACCAGGGTAAACATCGGGTTACTAAGCGCGGCCCTGCGCCTAGTAACCCGATGTTTACCCTGGTTACCAGTGAAGACATCGCTGGATCGGTGTCACACACACCGATTCAGCAATGTCAGCGGGGCCTCAACGACCAAAAAAAGGTCCAGGCCATTCCGACACGACCAGCGATCTCGCAGCAGGGGCCTGATCGCTGGTACGTGTCACACATAGCGAGATCGCTATGGAGGTCGCTGTTGCGTCACAAAACTAGTGACTCAGCAGCGATCTCGCTAGCGATCTCGCTATGTGAGACGGGGCCTTTAGGTTCAGCCAGGACCATAGTCATGGCCGAGGACACAGGGGCCTTGGTGTCCTGGCCTCCCCTCACAGATAAACAACATTCTTCTGTCAGCATACCTGTGTCTACTCTCTCCTCACAGTCAGGGACTCCTCTCCAGTGCTGGGGACTTTCTGTAATCGACTTCACAAGAATGGAGACACAGTCTATTTCAAATGCAAAACGAAGAACTTTACTCAGTACACTTTGCAGCACATTCTTGTCAGAATCAGCATACACATCAGGCTCCATACAGTACACATCCTGCATCTTCCCTGTACTCAGTCCCATGTCCTTCAGTACATTACAGGGTAATAACGCCTTAGGCGGTACTGCAGCGTTCTCCTTGTTCAGACTCACTACTTCTGGGTTTTCCTCATCTGTTTCTCCCCAGATTTAAGAGTAGCTGCCATGCAATGATCTGCCACATCTTGAACCATCTGCGCCCTGTCCTTTCCTGGACCGCTTCCTTTCATCCACTCCAAACTGCAGTAGCTCTGCTGCTGTACACTGTCCTTCTGACCCTATAGGACCCCGAATTACTGGGTTCTCCTCTTAAACTTTACGTGGCTGCTGTGGTGTTCTGGGCCTAGAGCCCGTGTGGATGCTTCAAGCACATAGGCCCTTCTGAACTTCCTAACATAACATACTTGTTAACCACACAGCAGCCCCTTCTACAGTTAACCATTTACTTACACTGTTACTAATTATGCTACACATAATATAGTGCCCCCCATCTATTGGCCATAATTGGACGCTCCGCTTTCCCTATTCTGTACATACAACAGTATAACATATATATATATATATATATATATATATATATATATATATATATATATATATATATATACACTCACCGGCCACTTTATTAGGTACACCATGCTAGTAACGGGTTGGACCCCTTTTGCCTTCAGAACTGCCTCAATTCTTCGTGGCATAGATTCAACAAGGTGCTGGAAGCATTCCTCAGAGATTTTGGTCCATATTGACATGATGGCATCACACAGTTGCCGCAGATTTGTCGGCTGCACATCCCAAAGATGCTCCATACAAGGCAGGATGGATCCATGCTTTCATGTTGTTTACGCCAAATTCTGACCCTACCATCCGAATGTCGCAGCAGAAATCGAGACTCATCAGACCAAGCAACGTTTTTCCAATCTTCTACTGTCCAATTTCGATGAGCTTGTGCAAATTGTAGCCTCAGTTTCCTGTTCTTAGCTGAAAGGAGTGGTACCCGGTGTGGTCTTCTGCTGCTGTAGCCCATCTGCCTCAAAGTTTGACGCACTGTGCGTTCAGAGATGCTCTTAGGCCTACCTTGGTTGTAACGGGTGGCGATTTGAGTCACTGTTGCCTTTCTATCAGCTCGAACCAGTCTGCCCATTCTCCTCTGACCTCTGGCATCAACAAGGCATTTCCGCCCACAGAACTGCCGCTCACTGGATTTTTTTCCTTTTTCGGGCCATTCTCTGTAAACCCTAGGGATGGTTGTGCGTGAAAATCCCAGTAGATCAGCAGTTTCTGAAATACTCAGACCAGCCCTTCTGGCACCAACAACCATGCCACGTTCAAAGGCACTCAAATCACCTTTCTTCCCCATACTGATGCTCGGTTTGAACTGCAGGAGATTGTCTTGACCATGTCTACATGCCTAAATGCACTGAGTTGCCGCCATGTGATTGGCTGATTAGAAATTAAGTGTTAACAAGAAGTTGGACAGGTGTACCTAATAAAGTGGCCAGTGAGTGTATATAACAAGACACGGTAATACACTGATTTGTGTAGCAGTACCAATGAGGAATAGTGGTAATGCACATATTCGTGTAGCAGTACCAATCTCTAGCAATATTAAGTGCCATTTCAAAGAACAACATTAACTATTGCTTATACAATATCTTGTACACCAGTAGATATGACCATAGCATAATGGTACCAGGATGGCAGGTACATCAAGGATAGCTCATCCCCCTACAATAGCAATTGCCTTGGATGGATTAACCACAACTCACAAGCAGCACGCTCGCTGTCTTGGGGTCATATGTGACACAGAACTTTCCTTTATTCCCTATATCACTCGCTCATGTCACCTGCAGCTAAAAAACATCTCCGGAATCCGACCTTTTCCCACCCATACTGTCAACTCTTATTCATCTAGACTACTGAAACTCTCTACTAATCGGTCTCCATCTTACTATTCTTTCTTCTCTTCAATAGATCCTGAATGCGGCAGCTAGGGTCGTACTTCTGTTCAGACGCTACACCAATGTCTCCACCTTGTACCAGTCATTACACTGGTTGCCTATCCACTACAGAATGCAATATAAACTTATGTCTCTCACCCACCAAGCTCTCCACAGTTCTGCACCATCATACATCTCCTCCCTCATCTCTCTCTATCACCCTTAGTTGTGCTCTTCATTCTGCAATTGATCTAAGACTAATATCCTCCATATCCTGAACCTTGCATCTCCATCTCCAAGACTTCTCCCATGCTGCACCAGTTTTCTCGAATGCACTATTATAGACAATCTGATGGATTCCTAGCTCCCAGATTTTTAAGTGTGCTTTAAAAACACATCTCTGTAGACAGACCTATCACCTCACCCTGTTCTCCCTTTCTATATTTTCCCCAGAATCTGCTCCCTCCAACTCATCAGTCTCCACATCCTCCATGCACCCAATAGTACTTGATAACTACACTTCGATCCTGGCGGATGACCGGATCATGCAGCTTATTTATTATTTTGTGATGCCCAATTTATTATAATGGTGGCTCGACCATACATGACAAGCACTTTTTAGCTATTGTGTCCCCCTATTTCCCTATAGATTGTAGATTCCGAGCAGGGCCCTCACTACTCCTGTAACTATTGAGCTGTGTATTAAGCTGTACTGTCTTAAGCCTCTTTCACACTTCCGTCTTCCAAATCTGCACAGGATCCGTCAAGACATTGAAATGATGGATCCTGTGCAGATTGTGGAAAACGTGTGCACTGGGCCCGTCTTTCTGACGGACCCGTCGAGGCTATGTGCACCTGTTGTGTATGCGTCTTCGCAGTGGTTTTCCGCTGCGAAAATGCATACACAACTCAAACCAGGTTAAAATATAAAAAATCGCAGTATTCTCACCTACCGGCGTCCCACGCAGCGATGCTCCCGGCAGCTAGCGTTCCTAGAAATACATTGTGAAATCTCGCAAGAAGTCACGGTCTGGCGAGACCGTGACTTCTCGCGAGATTTCGCAATGTATTACTAGGAATGCTAGCTGCCGGGAGCATCGGTGACGCTGCGCAAGATGCCAGTAGGTGAGAATACTGCAAATTTTTATTTTTTTAATTATTTTTAACATTATATCTTGTTACTATTCATGCTGCATGCAGGATCAATAGTAAAAAGAGAAAGAGAGCGAGCGAGAGAGAATTTCCCTGACGGGAAATTCTTCCACGCATGCTCAGTATGAAAAGGCGGGACCCGTCGCTGGATTCCTGCTTTTCACAGTCAGCGACGCATCCTGTGCCCATAGGCTTCCATTGTAGCCAGTGACGGGCAGCACAGGATGCGTCGCTGACCGATTTTCCGACGTGCAGAAAAAACGTTCCTCTGAACTTTTTCTCTACCCGACGGACCATTTTTTTACGCAGGATCCAGTGCACGACGGATCCATCACAATCCGTCGCTAATACAAGTCTATGAGAAAATGCAGGATCCTGCATTCTCAAAAATTGACGGATTGTGACAGGAGCTGAAAGACGGAAGTGTGAAAGAGGCCTTAATTGTGTGTACATGTCCCCACTTAATTGTGCTTCAGAATATGTTGGACATATATAAATACAATTTTTATCATTTATTAGATAATAATAATAATTATTATTATTATTACATTGTTAGAAGAGCACACTGAATTTTTGCAGGTGACGGAAAATCTATCTCAGACGTTGGGTGACAGCCCACATTTACTATCCCTATATTTGATCATATAACCAGTAAGAGTCTCTTCTTTCCATATACAATTCACTTAAATGTTTTAGGTGCTTGAAAGAGTCCCAGCTCTGCTCTACCAAATGCTCATAAAACTCATTCCTTAGACATGGATTAAGAGACTGAAGCCGGTCTTTATTTTCCTGTCTGCACTACTAGAAAAATATGGAAGTGATCACAGGATTGAGCACAGACAGCTTGATGGGCTGTCACACATTTAAAGGCAGTTGGTCTCCTATGTTCCAAATTCTGGCACAGTACCCCCTAAATTACTCACGGTGCTCCATGATGGGCCCCGCTCACTTATTTACTGCATCATAATTATATGCACTTGTTATAATCACCGGGGACCGCGTTTCACAATGCTCGAGTACTTGCATATGAAGATCTTGTCCTTTGTTGAACATTTCACTGATCCTAAGTGAAGGAGAAATCCTGAGCTAGGAACATGTGCTCACATGGTGCTCATCTGGGTGCACTCAAGAAGATGTTAAGGGATTGGGGCCGTATAACAAATTAGAAACACACGTTAAGATATGTCTTTCAGATTTATTGCTTCATAAGAGATGTGTTGGCTTTATCTCTGAGAGTACTGACAATTATGTAAGCTGCAAATCATTTGTGCAGACACATTAAAAATAAGTAGATGTTATCAGCATGGCAGTATACTGTTCTGCCACTAGGACTGAGAAAAAGTATTAAAATTTGAGGGTCCTCAATGGTTTCTACCTTTTATTGCCTAACTTAAAATATGGTAAAGACTAGTCAGGTCTCTCCATCAGGCTCAGTATAACACAAAATCTGAAGAGTCTCATATTTATACACAACAGGACACAGGAATAATGCAGTAATGAGACAAGTGATGTGAAGCAGAACTATCAATGTGGGACTGGGAGAAACAGTTGTGTCGTTAAATATTGGAACAGGTCATAGATAAGGAGTGTGAAAGTTTTATTGTCCACAAATTGAGGTCTGGTCCAGGGTTGTGATGCCTCCACCAGGTCTGAGGAGCACATTCCTTAATAGTAGTATATAGAACTAAATCCATGAGACACATTCACTCCTGCTCTGAATGTGTCAAAGGTCATCATAAGTTTGTACTTCCAGACTCTTTTGTCTCTGAGATGTGAAGTTACCTTTCAATACCTGGAATTTCATGTCCATGATGCTGTGATCAGGGCTACAGAAAATGTTTGGCCAAATGTAAATCTATTCTTTTTTCTTTAATTTGAAATACAAGAAAACAGCGACAAATTAGTGCAACTTTCACCAATATACTGACTCTGATATAACACCTAGTAAATAGGCGAACCTGAGTCTTCATATATTAAAAAATAGCATTTATTAGTACAAAAACATAAATACTCAACACAATTTCTATAAATATTACATTTGTATGGATAAAAGTGTGATCCTCAAAGGTGAAAAAAACATTTTGAGTAGCCGCTAACTTGGACCCAAATGGTGTAGCACCAGAGACAATGTCCTAGTGGACATATGTATGTAGCCCTATGATGACAACAAAGAAAGGACATAAGCCATTAACCCACATATAGTGAGGCAAAAAAGGTAAGGCAATCACAGTCAAAACATATGGCTAAGATAGGCCACGAGAGCCACAAAATAGGTCATGCTGGAGCGCTGAACCAAAAACACATGAAGTGAAACCAAGGCCAAAACACAAATTAAAAGAAGGAGAAATACCAGACAGATTAGATTATAAAATAAATAAATAAAAATAATAAAAATAAATAAATAAAATAAATAGAGCCCTCTCAGTAAATTATTTTAAAAATCCTAAAATTCTAATAAAAAACAAGTGTGAGTGAACAAAGTGTCAAAATTAAATAAATATATAAGTAGTACATATGTGCTCCATGTGCAAAACCTAGCAATAAAGTGTCAAAATAACAGGTACATCAGTACCCAATGTGCAAAAAGTGCAACATAGATTCAGAACCGTGTGCCAGTAATGCATAGAAAACCGGAACAAGTGCTTAGCGAAAGTGCCAATAGAAATGTATCAGAGCAAATATCACAATATACAGGATAACAGGATACCTTGAGGGTTTTAAGATCTGTGTGTGCACACGCGCACCGACGCGCGTTTTAGGATATTTTAATAATTTACTGAGAGGGCATCTATTTATTTTATAATCTAATGATTATTTTTCTTTGTATCCTGGAGAGTGCACACTGTGATTTTAAAACTTTTCATTGTGATTTGCCTTACTGCCATAGATATAAAAAAAAAATAATTAATATTATACTGATTCCTGTCTGGTATTTCTCCTTCTTTTAAATTGTGTTTTAGCCTTGGTTTCACTTTTCACTGAGTGGTCACCACTTGTTTTTGCCACACACTTGATGTATCTTATAAAATTAATTATATAGATACTTTTATTATATTTTATACTCATTGATTTTATTTTATTATCTTCAGTGTTGTGGTTCTAGCTACAAAAACACATAAAGCATAAGGTAACTCAGGGGTTAATTACCCATAGTAATAGTCTCTCCGGTCCAGTCCAGGGGCGACCTGACGCGCGTTTCTCAAGCGTATCTGTCGCTTCCTCAAGGGAGCGTGGACCAGTGCTCGCCCCCTAAACTGGACTGCAGAGACTATTACTATGGGTAATTAACCCCTGATTTACCTTATGCTTTGTGTTTCTGGTGCAGCGCTCCAGCATGACTTATTTTGTGGCTCTCATGGCCTATCTTAGCCATATGTTTTGACTGTGATTGCCTTACCTTTTTTGCCTCACTATATGTGGGTTAATGGCTTATGACCTTTCCTTGTTGTCATCATAGGGCTATATACATATGTCCACTAGGACAATGTCTCTGGTGCTACACCATTTGGGTCCAGGTTAGCGGCTACTCAAATTTTTTTCACCTTTGAGGATCACACTTTTATCCATACAAATGTAATATTTATAGAAATTGTATTGAGCATTTATTTTATGTTTCTGTACTAATAAATGCTATTTTTTAATATATGAAGACTCAGGTTCGCCTATTTTCTAATTTGTTCTTTAATTGCGTGGTGATGAGTATTTACCCTTGTTCTAAACTTTTGTCCTGTCTCCACCACATATGGACCCCAACCACAGCTGGATATTTGGTACATATTATTAAGTACACTACATTAGTTATGGTGCAGCTGAAATATTCTGAAACCTGAGTTGAATCTTTATTTTATATTTTTTTCTGGTTTCAGGGGATGGTTCCGGTAGCTGTTGGAGAGGACAGGGAGCTTCTGACAATGATGTTTTTTAGATTTGGGGGCTGCCTAAAACATAGAACTGAGATATAGATTTCAATTGGGCATCGTTGTGTAATAAAGGTTGTAGTTTCCATGCAGATCCACTTAGCACCTCCATATTTGGATTGTGGCTTTCTTTTTTATTTTGTAATGTAGGAGATGATTCCTTGATATTCTAGCGACTTTTGCAATCTGGTTTTCAATTGGATACTAGCCTTGGTTGATAAAGGTCTTTCAAAGGCCACCAATGAGTTTTTCTCTATCTGTAGGGTTGGATCATATCTGATTGTATCTGATGGCCGGACTGTGGACAATGGAGTTTTTTATATGTTTTGGATGAATACTGTCCTATTTAAGGTATATGGGATGGTCAATTGTTTCCTGGTACAGGGACAACTCTTTTTCATTGTTCGGCAGCTTGATGATGATGCCCAACAAGTTGATTTCAGTACAGGAGCAGTTTTAGGTTGATGGTGGGATTAAAGTGTTCATGGAACGGTTTCAGCTGTTGCTCAGACTCAATCCAGATGATTAAAATATCATCAATGTAACGGTAATAGGCCAGAGGCCTGATCGGACATGATGACAAAAAGTCACTTCCAAACTTGTCCATTAAAAGATTTGCATATTTTGCTGACCATCACTGTACCAGTCCCCTAAAAATATGTTGTTATCAAATGCAAAGTAATTGTGGATGAGAATGAATTTTATAAGCTTCACCACAGGACTGAGAGAATAAAAAATACATTGCAGATGACTTTCATGCAGAAAAGTTTATTTCTGTGACTTTTTTTTGTTGCAGATGGGTAAGGAATTGGCTAATTGACCGGAAATAAAGAGTTGTCAAAAATGGCACATTCTCTAAATAGGATATAGTCAGCAATGGGGTACCACAGGAATCTGTTCTAGGACCTATTCTTTTTAACCTTCTTATTAATGACCTTGTTGATGGGATTGAGAGTAAAGTGTAATCTTTTGCTGATAACACCAAACTATGTAGGATAATAAAATCTGACCTTGACATTACAATATTGCAAAACGATCTGAATAAGATGACTGAATGGGCAAACACTTGGCAAATGAGATTTAATGTAGATAAATGTAAAGTAATGCACCTAAGACAGAGTAATCCTATTGCTGCATATACATTAACCCCTTCCCGTCATATGCGATCGGCCGCGCTCACGGGGGGAGCGCGGCCGATCACGGCCGGGTGTCGGCTGCATATCGCAGCTGACATCCGGCACTATGTGCCAGGAGCGGTCACGGACCGCCCCCGGCACATTAACCCCCGGCACACCGCGATCAAACATGATCGCGATGTGCCGGCGGTGCAGGGAAGCATCGCGCAGGGAGGGGGCTCCCTGCGGGCTTCCCTGAGACCCCCGGAGCAACGCGATGTGATCGCGTTGCTGCGAGGGTCTTACCTCCCTCCCTGCCTGGTCCAGACCCGGATCCAAGATGGCCGCGGATCCGGGTCCTGCAGGGAGGGAGGTGGCTTCACAGAAGCCTGCTCAGAGCAGGCACTGTGAAGCAGCCTGCACTTCTCTCAGATCGGTGATCTGTCAGAGTGCTATGCACTATCACCGATCTGTATTGTCCCCCCCTGGGGCAAAGTAAAAAAGTAAAAAAAATTTTTTCCAAATGTGTAAAAAAAAATAAAAAAAAATATTCCAAAATAATGAAAAAAAATATATATATTATTCCCATAAATACATTTCTTTATCTAAATAAAAAAAAAAAAACAATAAAAGTGCACATATTTAGTATCGCCGCATCCATAACGACCCGACCTATAAAACTGGCCCATTAGTTAACCCCTTCAGTAAACACCGTAAGAAAAAAAAAAAAAAAACGAGGCAAAAAACAACAAAAACAACAAAAAGTGGAATAACACGCGATCAAAAAGACAGATATAAATAACCATGGTACCGCTGAAAGCGTCATCTTGTCCCGCAAATAACGATCCGCCATACAGCATGATCAGCAAAAAAATAAAAAAGTTATAGTCCTGAGAATAAAGCGATGCAAAAATAATTATTTTTTCCATAAAATAGTTTTTATCGTATAAAAGCGCCAAAACATAAAAAAATTAGATAAATGAGGTATCGCTGTAATCGTACTGACCCGAAGAATAAAACTGCTTTATCAATTTTACCAAACGCGGAACGGTATAAACGCCTCCCTCAAAAGAAATTCATGAATAGCTGGTTTTTGGTCATTCTGCCTCACAAAAATCGGAATAAAAAGCGATCAAAAAATGTGACGTGCCCAAAAATGTTACCAATAAAAACGTCAACTCGTCCCGCAAAAAACAAGACCTCACATGACTCTGTGGACCAAAATATGGAAAATTTATAGCTCTCAAAATGTGGTAACGCAAAAAATATTTTTTGCAATAAAAAGCGTCTTTCAGTGTGTGACGGCTGCCAATCATAAAAATCCGCTAAAAAACCCGCTATAAAAGTAAATCAAACACCCCTTCATCACCCCCTTAGTTAGGGAAAAATAAAAAAAAAGTATTTATTTCCATTTTCCCATTAGGGCTAGGGTTGGGACTAGGGTTAAGGCTACAGTTAGGGTTGGGGCTAAAGTTAGGGTTAGGGTTGGGGCTAAAGTTACGGTTAGGGTTTGGATTACATTTACGGTTGGGAATAGGGTTGGGATTAGGGTTAGGGGTGTGTCAGGGTTAGAGGTGTGGTTAGGGTTACTGTTGGGATTAGGGTTAGGGGTGTGTTTGGATTAGGGTTTCAGTTATAATTGGGGGGTTTCCACTGTTTCGGCACATCAGGGGCTCTCCAAACGCGACATGGCGTCCGATCTCAATTCCAGCCAATTCTGCGTTGAAAAAGTAAAACAGTGCTCCTTCCCTTCCGAGCTCTCCCGTGTGCCCAAACAGGGGTTTACCCCAACATATGGGGTATCAGCGTACTCAGGACAAATAGGACAACAACCTTTGGGGTCCAATTTCTCCTGTTACTCCTGGGAAAATACAAAACTGGGGGCTAAAAAATAATTTTTGTGGGAAAAACAAAGATTTTTTATTTTCACGGCTCTGCGTTATAAACTGTAGTGAAACACTTGGGGGTTCAAAGTTCTTACAACACATCTAGATAAGTTCCTTGGGGGGTCTAGTTTCCAAAATGGGGTCACTTGTGTGGGGCTTCTACTGTTTAGGTACATTAGGGGCTCTGCAAACGCAATGTGACGCTTGCAGACCATTCCATCTAAGTCTGCATTCCAAATGGCGCTCCTTCCCTTCCGAGCCCTCCCATGCATCCAAACGGTGGTTCCCCCCACATATGGGGTATCAGCGCACTCAGGACAAATTGGACAACAACTTTTGGGGTCCAATTTCTCCTGTTACCCTCGGGAAAATACAAAACCGGGGGCTGAAAAATATTTTATGTGGGAAAAATTTTTAGTTTTATTTTTACGGCTCTGCATTATAAACTTCTGTGAAGCCCTTGGTGGGTCAAAGCGCTCACCACACATCTAGATAAGTTCCTTAGGGGGTCTACTTTCCAACATGGTGTCACTTGTGGGGGGTTTCTACTGTTTAGGTACATTAGGGGCTCTGCAAACGCAATGTGACGCCTGCAGACCATTCCATCTAAGTCTGCATTCCAAATGGCGCTCCTTCACTTCCGAGCCCTTCCATGCGTCCAAACGGTGGTTCCCCCCCACATATGGGGTATCAGCGCACTCAGGACAAATTGGACAACAACTTTTGTGGTCCAATTTTTCCTGTTACCCTCGGGAAAATACAAAACTGGGGGCTAAAAAATAATTTTTGTGGGAAAATTTTTATTTTTTATTTTTATGGCTCTGCATTATAAAATTCTGTGAAGCCCTTGGTGGGTCAAAGTGCTCACCACACATCTAGATAAGTTCCTTAGGGGGTCTACTTTCCAACATGGTGTCACTTGTGGGGGGTTTCTACTGTTTAGGTACATTAGGGGCTCTGCAAACGCAATGTGACGCCTGCAGACCATTCCATCTAAGTCTGCATTCCAAATGGCGCTCCTTCACTTCCGAGCCCTTCCATGCGTCCAAACAGTGGTTCCCCCCCACATATGGGGTATCAGCGCACTCAGGACAAATTGGACAACAACTTTTGGGGTCCAATTTCTCCTGTTACCCTCAGGAAAATACAAAACTGGGGGCTAAAAAATAATTTTTGTGGGAAAAAATTTTTGTTTTATTTTTACGGCTCTGCATTATTAACTTCTGTGAAGCCCTTGGTGGGTCAAAGCGCTCAAAACACATCTAGATAAGTTCCTTAGGGGGTCTACTTTCCAAAATGGTGTCACTTGTGGGGGGTTTCAATGTTTAGGCACATCAGTGGCTCTCCAAACGCAACATGGCGTCCCATCTCAATTCCTGTCAATTTTGCATTGAAAAGTCAAACGGTGCTACTTCCTTTCCGAGCTCTCCCATGCGCCCAAACAGTGGTTTACCCCCACATATGGGGTATCAGCGTACTCAGGACAAATTGTACAACAACTTTTGGGGTCCAATTTCTTCTCTTACACTTGGGAAAATAAAAAATTGGGGGTGAAAAGATAATTTTTGTGAAAAAATATGATTTTTTATTTTTACGGTTCTGCATTATAAACTTCTGTGAAGCACTTGGTGGGTCAAAGTGCTCACCACACCTCTAGATAAGTTCCTTAGGGGGTCTACTTTCCAAAATGGTGTCACTTGTGGGGGGTTTCAATGTTTAGGCACATCAGTGGCTTTAGATTTAGAATTAGATTTAGAATTTTAGAATTAGAAGTTTAGGACCTGCGATGACGTCGCGGCTTGTGATTGGTCATGTGAACGGTCACATGAGCGGTCACGCGACCAATCACAAGCCGCGACGTCATCGAAGGTCCTAAACTCCTCATTCTTAGGAACGGAGGCTGCCGGTTACATCGGTAAGGTCCAGGGGCCGCCGGAGGGGTGAGTATATCCATATTTTTTATTTTAATTCTTTATTTTTTACATGAATATGGATTCCAGGGCCTGAAGGAGAGTTTCCTCTCCTTCAGACCCTGGGAACCATCCAGGATAGCTTCCGATACTTGTGTCCCATTGACTTGTATTGGTATCGGATATCGGTATCGGCGATATCCGATATTTTTCGGATATCGGCCGATACTATCCGCTACCGATACTTTCAAGTATCAGAAGGTATCGCTCAACACTAGTCATTAACAGAAGTTGATCTCAATATTTTGTTATATATCCTTTGTTGGCAATGACAGAGGTCAAACGTTTTCTGTAAATCTTCACAAGGTTGGCACACACTGTTGGTGGTATGTTGGCCCATTCCTCCATGCAGATCTCCTCTAGAGCAGTGCTGTTTTGGACCTGTTGCTGGGCAACACCGACTTCCAAGTCCCTCCAAAGTTTTCTATGGGGTTGAGATCTGGAGACTGGCTGGCCACTCCAGGACCTTCATATGCTTCTTACGAAGCCACTCCTTCGTTGCCCTAGCGGTGTGCTTTGGATCATTATCATGCTGAAAGACCCATCCACGTTTCATCTTCAATAGCCTTGCTGATGGAAGGAGGTTTGCACTCAAAATCTCACGATACATGGCCCCATTCATTCTTTCATGTACCCGGATCAGTCGTCCTGGTCCCTTTGCAGAGAAGGGGAAATTCCAATTTCTACATTCCTATTCCAATATTTAGTAGGCGTAATAATAATAATAATATTAGCAAATACCTCCAATCAGAAATGTAGTGTACTTTTTTGGATTCGCTATGCTTCTTTCCTCATGTGCATGCATTGCAGGACCTTAGGTATCCATGGTTACAACCACTTATATAGTGACATTCTGCAACTTTTTTTCTTCCTCACATTGTATTTTTGAGTCTTGGGGATCTACCAAAGGCTGTAGACGTTGGAGGGAGATCATCCACAGCTTTGTCAGTGTTGTGTCTGCTGCACAACATTACGAGCCAAGTTTATGACTCGCATTGTCTCCCTCTCTGCATCTGTTTGATCACACTAGGAGTGTTTTTTTCTCTTATATCTAAAGTGGTCTCCATTAAAGGTACCTTCACACTAAGCGACGCTGCAGCGATATAGACAACGATGCCGATCGCTGCAGCGTCGCTGTTTGGTCGCTGGAGAGCTGTCACACAGACAGCTCTCCAGCGACCAACGATGCCGAAGTCCCCGGGTAACCAGGGTAAACATCGGGTTGCTAAGCGCAGGGCCGCGCTTAGTAACCCGATGTTTACCCGGGTTACCAGTGTAAAATGTAAAAAAACAAACACTACATACTCACCTTCGCGTCCCCCGGCGTCCGCTTCCCTGCACTGACTGTGAGTGCCGGCCCTAACAGCAGAGCGGTGACGTCACCGCTGTGCTGTGCTTTCACTTTACGGCCGGATCTCACAGTCAGTGCAGAAAGCGGACGGCGAGGGACGCGAAGGTGAGTATGTACTGTTTGGTTTTTTTACTTTTACAATGGTAACCAGGGTAAACATCGGGTTACTAAGCGCGGCCCTGTGCTTAGTAACCCGATATTTACCCTGGTTACCATTGTAAAACATCGCTGGCATCGTTGCTTTTGCTGTCAAACACAACGATACACGGCGATCTGACGACCAAATAAAGTTCTGAACTTTAACCAACGACCAGCGACATCACAGCAGGATCCTGATTGCTGCTGCCTGTCAAACACAACGATATCGCTATCCAGGACGCTGCAACGTCACGGATCGCTAGCGATATCGTTTAGTGTGAAGGTACCTTTAGACTGTAAGTTATATTGTCCTGTCTATACAGTCACCTAACTGCTGAGACACAATGATTGTCTTCAGGGTCAGGTGAGATGTCATCTCACTGGAAATGATGTTGTCCTGTCCATTAGTCATCTGGCCTCAGAGGTTAGGTCACTGAGTAGATGGGTTATCATTGCTTCCAATATTGGCAGAGATTAAAGGGAATCTGTCACCATTTTTTTGGCCTATCAACTAAAAATATCATCTAATAGAGTGTGAGCTATACATTCCCCAACTACTTGTGAACCCCCTGACTCCCCATGAATCCCCCATAAGAACCTTTTATATTGCTCCCGCGCTGTATGGAAATATCCTTGGTCCGGTCCGATGGGCGTTGGTTCTGGTCCCTCTCTCCACCCCAAATCGGCATGCTGTACGCATTCTGTTCTGTGAATAGCGTTGTTCGCGTACAGGTCCCACGCGTGCGCCTTCAAATTGCCTCCTGCGCGTGCGCAGTATGCATTGCTCAACTGCGGGCAAAGCCAAAAAGCATTTGTGCGCATGCTCTAGGGAACTATGTCCCGGAACACAGCGAAAGACATCTGGGACATAGTACTTCCGGCGCATGCGAACTAATGCTTTTCAGCTTTGCCCGCAATTGGGCAAAAACATACTGCGCACGCTCGAGAGGCCATTTCAATGCGCACGCATGGCAACTCTACGGGATCTGTGATATTCACAGATCACAATATGTACAGCAAGCCGAGGAGGGGGGGATAGAAGGAGAATAAGCCCCGCTCATCGGACCGGACCTTGTAGATTTACATACACCGCAGGAGAGCTAAAAACAGTATTTATGCATCAAAGGTGGGGAGTCAGGGGGTATCAAAAGTATTGCTATAATGCTTATGTGACACTAAATTGAATGATATTTTTACATCATATTACAAAAAATGGATGGCAGATTCCCTTTAACTGAGCAGTAAACTGGGAGCTACAAGGGCAAGCTAAGGCAAGATTTCTTTTATCTATAAATCTTACTTCCTGGCTTCTTTGAAAACGTTATTTAAAATCCCTTTAATTTGTGTAGCCTAATATGGTGCCAGTGAAAAATACACCTCATCCACCAAAAAAGTAATCTCTTATATAGGTCGATAAAAATATGTATGGCTCTGAATACAATGACACAAAAATAAAAAAAAATATTCTTAAATGGAAAAATAGGCTCAGTACTGAAGCCGTTAATTAGGCGATGATGTGGTAGGGAGAGGAGAACACCCAGGGAGAGAAACAGCAAATCTGACATTATATGAAGTACAACTCAAGGTTCTCTGTTTATTTGGAGGAGCAGATGAACATTTTAAAGCCATATATGAGTTACTGTAGGCCGGTTCGGACAAGCATGTGCAAAATAGTCTGTTTTATATCCAGGAAAAACATACAATTTTTCATCCGCATGCCGTTTTTTCAACCCTATGACATCCATATGGCATCTGGCTTTTGCAGCAGCAATTTAATCCCTTAATGACCGCACACACACCTTTTAATGGCGCTTGAGAGTAAGGCTGGGGTCACACTTGGCGTAAGACAATACGCCACGTATTATACGTCCGTACTACGGCCGTAATACGGAGAAATGTTCCCAAAATATTGATCCTTAGTCAGGGTGTGTCAGCGTATTTTGCGCATGGCATCCTCCGTATGTAATCCGTATTGCATCCGTACTGCGAGATTTTTGCGCAGGCTTGCAAAACCGACATCTAATGGATTTATGTGCTCAAATGTTCATTGAAACATATATACAGTATATATATATGTCATTGAGACACATATATATATATTCTGTATTTAGATTTCATTCAGCGCGATATCTGTGAAAAGCCGGTACCGTATATACTCGAGTATAAGCCGACCCGAGTATAAGCCGACCCCCCTAATTTTGCCACAAAAAACTGGGAAAACTTATTGACTCGAGTATAAGCCTAGGGTGGAAAATGCAGCAGCTACCGGTAAATGTCAAAAATAAAAATAGATGCTCCATACCGTTCATTATGGCCCCATAGCTGTGCCATATAGTGCTCTGCACCGTTCATAATTGCCCCATAGCTGTGCCATGTAGTGCTCTGCACCATTATTGCCCCATAGCTGTGCCATATAGTGCTCTGCACCGTTCATAATTGCCCCATAGCTGTGCCATATAGTGCTCTGCACCATTATTGTCCCATAGCTGTGCCATATAGTGCTCTGCACCATTATTGCCCCATAGCTGTGCCATACAGTGCTCTGCACCATTATTGCCCCATAGCTGTGCCATATAGTGCTCTGCACCGTCCATTATTGCCCCATAGCTGTGCCATATAGTGCTCTGCACCATTCATTATTGCCCCATAGCTGTGCCATATAGTGCTCTGCACCATTATTGCCCCATAGCTGTGCCATATAGTGCTCTGCACCGTCCATTATTGCCCCATAGCTGTGCTGCTGCTGCAATAAAAAAATAAAAATAATAAAACACATACTCACCTCTCTTGCTTGCAGCTCCTCGGCGCCATCTTCCCGGCGTCTCTCCGCACTGACTGATCAGGCAGAGGGCGGCGCGCACACTATATGCGTCATCGCGCCCTCTGACCTGCACAGTCAGTGTGGAGAGACGCCGGGAAGATGGAGCGGCGCCCGGCGTGTGGAACGCGGACAGGTGAATATGTAATACTTACAAGCTCCCGGCGTCCCGCTCCTTCCCCCGGACAGCTGGTCTCCGGGTGCCGCAGCCTCTTCCTCTATCAGCGGTCACCGGCACCGCTGATTAGAGAAATGAATAGGCGGCTCCGCCCCTATGGGAGGTGGAGCCGTCTATTCATTTCTCTAATGAGCGGTCCCACGTGACCGCTGAACAGGGGAAGAGGCTACTGCACCCGGAGACCGTGGGACGGGCAGGGGGAGCGCCAGGATCGCCGGGACTAGGTAAGTATGCCTCAGCGCCCTCTCCCCCTCACCCGCCGACCGTGACTCGAGTATAAGCCGAGGGGGCACTTTCAGCCCAAAAATTTGGGCTGAAAATCTCGGCTTATACTCGAGTATATACGGTAATTCAATTGCCGGCTTTTCATTTCTCCTGCACAAACCCGACAGGATATGAGACATGGTTTACATACAGTAAACCATCTCATATCCCAATTTTTTTTTGCATATTCCACACTACTAATGTTAGTAGTGTGTATGTGCAAAATTTCAGCGCTGTAGCTGCTAAAATAAAGGGTTAAATGGTGGAAAAAATTGGCGTGGGCTCCCGCACAATTTTCTCCGCCAGAGTGGTAAAGCCAGTGACTGAGGGCAGATATTAATAGCCTAGAGAGGGTCCATGGTTATTGCCCCCCCCCCCCTGGCTACAAACATCTGCCCCCAGCCACCCCAGAAAAGGCACATCTGGAAGATGCGCCTATTCTGGCACTTGGCCACTCTCTTCCCACTCCCGTGTAGCGGTGGGATATGGGGTAATGAAGGGTTAATGTCACCTTGCTATTGTAAGGTGACATTAAGCCAGATTAATAATGGAGAGGCGTCAATTATGACACCTATCCATTATTAATCCAATTGTCTGAAAGGGTTAAAAAACACACACACACACACATGATTTAAAAGTATTTTAATGAAATAAACACAGCGGTTGTTTTAATAATTTATTGCTCTCTCAATCCATTTGCAGGCCCTCGCTTGGCAAAATAATAAACGCACAAGATACATACCCTCAGCTGAACCGTCACGTCCCACGAGGTAATCCATCTGAAGGGGTTAATTATTTTACAGGCAGGAGCCCTGCTAATGCAGCTGTGCTCCCTGCCTGTAATCCCCGGCGAATGAATGAAATGTAGGTCATTGACCTACATTTCCTTCAGTCGCGGTGATGCGCCCCCTGGTGGATGTCCTCATATGACCTGGAGCGTGGGGAAAAGTTCCCAGGCTGCAGTTCATGAGAACATCCAGCAGGGGCGCATCACCGCGACTCAATGTAAGTACAGATCCAGCTTTCCTTTCAGCACCTGGGGATTACAGGCACGAGCGAGTGGTTTATCGCAGCTCGTGCCTGTAATATTAGTTAACCCCTTCAGATGGATTACCTCGTTGGACGTGATAGGACATCAGAAGGTATGTATCTTGTGCGTTTATTATTTTGCCAAGCGAGGGTGTTGCTGATGGATTGAGAGAGCAATAAATTATTAAAACAACCGCTGTGTTTATTTCATTAAAATACTTTTAAATCATGTGTGTGTGTGTTTTTAACCCTTTCATACAATTGGATTAATAATGGATAGGTGTCATAATTGACGCCTCTCCATTATTAATCTGGCTTAATGTCACCTTACAATAGCAAGGTGACATTAAACCTTCATTACCCCATATCCCACCGCTACACGGGAGTGGGAAGAGAGTGGCCAAGTGCCAGAATAGGCGCATCTTCCAGATGTGCCTTTTCTGGGGTGGCTGGGGGCAGATGTTTGTAGCCACGGGGGGGCCAATAACCATGGACCCTCTCCTGGCTATTAATATCTGCCCTCAGTCACTGGCTTTACCATTCTGGCGGAGAAAATTGCGCGGGAGCCCACGCCAATTTTTTCCGCCATTTAACCCTTTATTTTAGCAGCTACAGCGCTGAAATTTTGCACATACACACTACTAACATTAGTAGTGTGGAATATGCAAAAAAAAAAGGGATATGAGATGGTTTACTGTATGTAAACCATGTCTCATATCCTGTCGGGTTTGTGCAGGAGAAATGAAAAGCCGGCAATTGAATTACCGACTTTTCACTAACACCGCTGCGTATTTCTCGCAAGTCACACTGCTGGTCCGTGTGGAATCCGTATTTTTCTCGCCCCCATAGACTTTCATTGGCGATTTTTTTGCGCAATACGCTAACAAACGCAGCATGCTGCGATTTTGTACGGCCGTAGAAAGCCGTATATTACGGATCCGTAATATACGGCTGATAGGAGCAGCCCCATTGAGAATAATTGTGCCGTATGTAATGCGAGTTTTACGGACGTAGTTTCTGCGCTCTTACGTCCATAAAACACGCATGTGTGACCCCGGCCTAAGAGTGTCGTGCCGCCTTGCGGCTGAATTTTTGTGCGGGTGTCAGTTGTACATGGCAGCTGACACCCTGCAGTATCAGCTCCAGATGGTTTTGAAGCCAATCAGAGCCAATTAACCCCTTAAATATCGCTGTCAATCCTGATATCATCCTCCAGCATGATCGGTTTGGCAGTGGGTCAGTAATGGTGTGGGGAGGCATTTCTTTGGAAGGCTACACAGCCCTCCATGTGCTCGCCAGAGGTAGCCTGACTGCCATTAGGTACCGGGATGAGATCCTCAGACCCATTATGAGACCATGTGCAGGTGCTGTTGGCCCTGAGTTTCTTTTGATGCATGACAATGCTAGGCTTCATGGGGCTGAAGTGTGTCAGCAGTTCCTGCACAATGAAGGCATTGAAGCTATGGACCGGCCGGCCCGTTCCCCAGACCTGAATCCAATCGAGCACATCTGAGACATCATGTCTTGTTACATCCACCAATGCCAAGTTGCACCACAGACTGTCCAGGAGTTGACAATAAATATAAAGGTAGACAACCATATCCTGATTATCTAGAATATTATTATTATTATTATTGTTTATTTATATAGCACCATTAATTCCATGGTGCTGTACTTGAGAAGGGGTTACATCAAAATACAAATATCACTTACAGTAAACAAAACTAACAATGACATACTGGTACAGCGGGAAGAGGACCCTGCCCTTGCGGGCTTACAATCTACAGGATTATGGGGAAGGAGACAGTAGGTTGAGGGTTGCAGTAGCTCCAGTGGTGTTGAGGTGGCCGTGTAGTCTTTACAGGCTGTAAGCTTCTTTGAAGAGGTGGGTTTTCAGGTTTCTTTTGAAGGATCCAAAAGTAGTGGATAACCGGATGTGTTGTGGCACTGAATTCCAGAGGATGGGTGATATTCGGGAGAAGTCTTGGATGCGATTGGGTGAGGAGCGAATAAGTGTGGAGGAGAGGAGGAGGTCTTGGGAGGACCGGAGATTATGTGAGGGAAGATATTGAGAGATTAGTGTGGAAATATACGGAGGAGAAAGATTATGGATGGCTTTGTAGGTCAGTGTTAGTAATTTAAACTGGATACGCTGAGAAATTGGGAGCCAGTGAAGGGATTTGCAAAGAGGGGAAGCAGGAGTGTAGCAAGGAGAGAGATTAATTAGACGGGCAGCAGAGTTAAGGATGGACTGGAGGGGTGCGAGAGTGTTAGAAGGTAGGCCACAGAGGAGTATGTTGCAGTAGTCGAGGCGGGAGATGATTAGGGCATGCACGAGCATTTTGGTAGAGTGTGGGTTGAGGAAAGGACGGATTCTGGAAATATTTTTGAGCTGGAGGCGACAGGAGGTGGCGAGAGCTTGGATGTGCGGTTTGAAGGACAGGGCAGAGTCAAGGGTTACTCCGAGGCAGCGGATTTTGGGGACAGGGGAAAGTGTGATTTCATTTATTTTGATAGATAGATCAGGTAGGCAAGATATGCGAGAGTGAGGAAAGATAATTAGTTCAGATTTGTCCACATTGAGCTTGAGGAAGCGAGAGGAGAAGAAGGAGGATATGGCTGATAGACACTTTGGGATTCTGGAGAGCAGGGAGGTGACATCTGGACCAGAGAGGTAGATCTGAGTGTCATCGGCATATAAATGGTACTGGAAGCCATAGGACCTTATGAGTTGTCCCAGGCCGAGTGTATAGATTGAGAAGAGTAAGGGTCCTAGGACAGAGCCTTGAGGGATGCCAACAGAGAGGGGGCGAGATGAAGAGGTAGTATGGGAGTAGGAAACGCTAAATGTGCGGTTGGCAAGGTATGAGGAGATCCAAGATAGGGCAAGGTCTTTGACCCCAAAGGAAAAGAGGATCTGTAGTAGGAGGCAGTGGTCAACTGTGTCAAAGGCAGAGGACAGGTCTAGGAGGAGGAGTATAGAGAACTGTCTGTTAGCTTTGGCTGTAAGTAAGTCGTTAGTCATTTTGGTCAGGGCAGTCTCAGTGGAATGGTGGGGACGGAAGCCAGATTGTAGATTGTCGAAGAGAGAGTTAGATGCAAAGTGAGAGGAAAGTTCAGCATGGACGTGCTGCTCAAGGAGTTTGGATGCAAATGGGAGCAAAGATATGGGGCGATAGCTGGACATGCCGCTTGGGTCAAGGGATGGCTTTTTGAGGATGGGTGTGATTGTGGCATGTTTGAAGGCAGAGGGGAAGGTACCAGAAGTTAGTGAAAGGTTGAAGAGATGGGTTAGGGATGGGATTAGTGTGGTGGTGAGGTTGGGGAGGAGGTGGGATGGGATGGGGTCAAGTGCACAAGTGGTGAGGTGTGATTTGGAGAGAAGATGAGCAAGCTCCCCTTCAGAGATTTTGGAGAGTGAAGTTATGGGGTTTGGGCATTGATCTCTCATACAAAGGGGTAGTGGTGGTTGGACAACAAAGACTTGCCTTGTTTGGTCTATCTTATTTTTGAAGTGCGTGGCAAAGTCCTCGGCAACGATTAGGGAAGTCGGAGGGGGCAGTGGTGGGCGGAGGAGGGAGTTAAAAGTGTTGAACAACTGTTTGGGGTTGTGGGATAAGGAAGATACGAGGGTTGTGAAATAGGCCTGTTTAGCAGAGGTGAGAGCTGATTTGAATGCCAGTGTTGCTTGTTTGAGTGCAGTGAAATCATCTTGTGAATGCGTTTTCTTCCAACGCCGTTCTGCAATTCTGGACACTTGCCGAAGCTTTTTAGTGATGTTATTGTGACAGGGTTGTCTATTGGTTCGTCGCGCTCTGCTATGCATGACAGGGGCAACCGTGTCAATAGCTGATGCAAGAGTGGCATTGTAGAAAGCAGTGAAAGTGTCTGTGTCGTGTAGTGAGGATATAGAGGACAGTGGTAGGATAGAGTCAGAGAGTGTGTGGGTGTCTAGGTGTGCGAGGTTCCTGCGTGGGTGCGCATGGTGCTGGACATGGGTGACAGGTGAGGAGGGCAGGGATGAGAAAGTGAGTAGATGGTGGTCGGATAGAGGAAGAGGGAAGGTTGTGAAGTTAGATAGGGGGCATAAACGGGTGAAGACCAGGTCTAATGTGTGTCCATCTGTGTGGGTGGCTGAGGAGGACCACTGAGTAAGTCCAAAGGATGAAGTAAGGGACAGGAGTTTGGAGGCTGCTGACTGGTGGGTGTCAATGGGGATATTGAAGTCACCCATGATGATGGTGGGAATGTCGGCAGAGAGAAAGTGAAGGAGCCAGGTGGAGAATTGGTCAATAAAGGCAGTGGCCGGGCCCGGAGGTCGGTATATGATGGCCATTTGGAGGTTGTAGGGGGAGTAGATGCGGACAGAGTGTACTTCAAAAGAGGGGAGGATAAGGGAGGGTAGAGGTGGGATTGTGTTAAAGGTACAGTTGGAAGAAAGGAGAAGGCCCACTCCCCCACCATGTTTGTTGCCAGGGCGAGGAGTGTGGGTGAAGTGGAGGCCACCGTAACATAGTGCAGCAGGGGAGGCTGTGTCAGAGGGTGTCAGCCATGTTTCGGTGATGCCCAGAAAGAATACCAATATAATTACTCCACTAGGTTCAGATAGAAAAGGAGGGACAGGCTCCCATGCGGCCTACCTAGGCCGCATGGGAGCCGGTCCCTCCTTTTCTATCTGAACCTCCTCAGCAGTATATAAGGGTATGAGCATGTCCATTAGGAATGCATTCTGATGATAAGCTCTCTGATATGGGTTTTTGAGCCTTTTATCTTATTTAGGCAATAATCTTAATCTTTTTTAGGTTTTGTACCTAGTGGAGTTATTATATTGGTATTCTAGATAATCAGGATATGGTTGTCTACCTTTATATTTATTGTATTATTGAATTATTCTCCCCTTTACACTGGGTACCAATCTAGTTCTATAGGAGTATTTTGAGAGAGAGCAAAAATGTTGTACTACTGGCTTGCTAAGTGATTATGGCGGGATTTTGATTAGGGACCATTTTCCCGTGTGTATAATATACTGTCTTCCCATTATCTTCATGGGTATATTGCTCTGTTAAATGTGTTTTTAAGTGTTTTTAATTCAAGTTGTGTGGTCCTAGGGCCTTGAATTAATAAAATGTGTTATATTTTGTTGATCCCCGCGTTTATGCATGTTTCTTTTCTTCGGTTTGTCATTATGACATAACCGTCACCATTGCAACCTGTTATGACATCATTGTCGCCATGGCAACCATTATGACATAACCGTCACCATTGCAACCTATTATGACGTCAGCGTCGCCATGGCAACCATTATGACATCATAGTCACCATGGCAACCATTATGACATCATCATCTACATACATGCACACATACACTCGTTTATATATATATATATATATATATATATATATATATATATATATATACAATGGTGTTCAAAAGTCCTGCATAGGCGTGAAGAAATCTATATGTTTCATACTTCTGCATCTCTACAGTGAAACTGGTGGAACATATATGTTTTTGTAATTCCTCATTGTATGCCATACTCATTTTTGAATGTCCCAAGTGTATAAATTGTTATGGTAAGCGCATTTTTGATAATTTTTTTTACACCATAACCATACCTACACCAGTACAGTGTGTAGAATGGTGAACAGGTTTCTAAGTTCATTAACTTCCAATGCAAGTTCACACAGACTTAAATTTTACTTTTTAAGATTTATTATTTTTTATTTAATTCAGAGTGCTGAAAAGGGCCTTTTGAGTGCATCTTTAGCTTCTAATACTTTATTGGCCAGCCTTTGCTCTTGAGCACCAGCTTGCATCTCTGTGGCATTGAGTGAACAAGCTTCTGCAGATGTTCACGAGTGATGATGTGGTTCCAGGCCTGTATCAGAGCCTCAATCAACTCACTCTTGGTCCTTGGCTGTTTTCTAGATATCTCTAATGATACCTTGTGCCACAAATTTTCAATTGGATTGAGGTCCGGGGACTGAGCTGGCCAGTCAATAGTAGCCACCTTGTTCTTCCAACACCATTGGCTACCATACAGCCCCAGACCATTACTTTCATCGGATGTTTCACAGAGAAGCTCAAACACTCTGGCTTGTACTCTTCATGTGGGAACCTTCTCACATAAGACTTGCCATCATTTCCTAAAATGCAAAAAGTGCTTTCATCACTAAACAGCACTTTTTCCCACTCCTCCTTCCTCCATTTTAAATATTTCAATGCCCACAGTTTTCGCCTTTGTCTTTGTATGGCTGTCATCAATGGCTTCTTTCGGGCCTTGCACCCTTTCAATCCTGCTTCGAAACATCTCTTCCTAACAGTTGATGTTGCTACCTCAATATTGCACTTTTCTTGCCATTCTCGCAGAAGCTGAGGAGAGGTGAGCTTTCGATTGGCAAGGGATGTTCTTATCAGTACTCTATCTTCCCTTTTAGTTGACTTTCTGGGCCGACCAGATCTGGGCCTGTCCTGGGTAATTCCAAGCTGCTTATGTTTCTGCTAAATTCTTACGACTGTACTCTGATTACAGCCGACCTTCCTTGCGATCTGGGGGCCAGTATAATCCTCTTCATGTAGCACCACAACTCGCACACGATCCTCCGCTGACAAAAATCTGAAGGCTCCCTTCATAAAACTCTGCAGTATGATTCACTAGATAGACCAAAAGATATAACAAACAAACAAAGCAGCAGATGTGATGCAATGTAATGAAATGTGATTGGCTGCCATATCCAGGTTATGATTGGTCACAAAAACCTCATCTGTGATTGGCTAGTTTTTGATCTGAAGCTGTACAATATTTAGTTGTGCTTTCAATTCCCATTTTGTTGCAATAATTTCAGGCAAAACTGCTTCAAAAGCTAAAAATATTACAGCGAGAGAATGCAAAATTGTATTCTGAACAAAACCATATATAATATGTCATATTAGCATCAAAGATATTCGACAGAAAACGCTTAAAACTTGAAAAATCAATTTATCCTATGCCTATGCAGGACTTTTGAACACCACTATATATATATATATATATATATATATATATATATATATATATATATATATATATATATATATATATATATATAAAAGATATAAAATTCATGCCTTCATATGGCCGTATCGACAGAAGAATAGAAATTTATGGCTCTTGGAGGAAGGAAAGGAGAAAACAAAAGAGCGAAAATGAAAATGGGCCACAGTGGGAAAGGGTTAAACAGAGGCTAACATATACATGTATTACACCAAGATAAAAATTGGGATAAGACAGGGTCCCCGATTGCAGTTTCTTCATCTTTTTTAGAAACTGAAAATCTACAGAAAAGTTTTTAGGCAAAGTAGTAACGCTGAATTTTTCATGCAATTTTTTTTTTACACCCAATGATTGGTCTATGTGTTAGATTTACCTGCAGTCTTATGAAAATCACACAATATAATACAGAAACCAAAATCCAAGCAAAAAAAAAACACAATAAAAAAAAAAGAGCATATACCCTTCAACAAGTAAATCAGTAAACAGTAAGAGTACAATGTAAATAACATAGGGATAATGCTGTTTTGACTGCGACAAGGTGATCCCATCAGGATGGTTCTACCCTGTTTCAAGTATTAAAACCTTACCATGTGTCATACAACATCAATGTGAATAAGGGCAGAACAAGACAGGGCTAGAATGAGACACCCACGGATACCAGCTTATAGTTCAGCTAAGTTTTCTTGTTTTGCTAATATATTATAGCAACTATACAACCTAACCTCTGCTGCTGACTATGAAAATCTCAGCTCCACTTCATTCATGGATGCATAGCCAAAAATATCTTGGGGATCCTCTTAAAAGTTTTGCTCCAGCCAATTCTAACAGCATTGATTTCTTCTCTCACAGAAGGGACGCCTTTCCATCAATAATAAGAGGGATGCGGAGGATCCACTATTTCCTTTTCTGCTGAATTAAAGTCTTTGAAAGTTGCTGATATCATTGTCCTATATAAGAAACCGGCTAAATGGCAGCCAGCATGGCAGTGTACAAATGTATCAATCAATGAGGACCAAGTTTTAATGCATCAGTGGCTGGGATTACCCTTCAGGAACTTGACAAAAGAGTAAAAAAATATATCTATCTAATTCCTAAAAATATCGGATGTTAATGTGGCACACCTTTAGCACGAAGAAAAATATTTACAGTTATATGAAAAAGTTTGGGCACCCCTATTAATCTTAATCTTTATAAAACTTGTTTTTTTTGCATCAGCTATTTCAGTGTCATATATCTAATAACTGTTGGACACAGTAATGTTTCTGCCTTGAAATGAGGTTTATTGTACTAACAGAAAATGTGCAATCTACATTCAAACTAAATTTGACAGGTGCATAATTATGGGCACCCTTATCATTTTCTTGTTTTAAATACTCCTACCTACTTTTTACTGACTTACTAAAGCACTTTTGTTTGTTTTGTAACCTCATTGAGCTTTGAACTTCATAGCCAGGTGTATGCAATCATGAGAAAAGCTACTTAAAGTGGCCACTTGCAAGTTGTTCTCCTGTTTGAATCTCCTCTGAAGAATGGCATTATGGGCTCCTCAAAACAACTGTCAAATGATCTGAAAACAAAGATTATTCAACATAAATATCCATATATAGATCAACTGGCCTATATGTATGACACTTCCATTATTATAGCAAAATCCAAAAAGCACCAAAAGCGGAAGTCAATGTCATATTTTTCCATAAAATGGTAAATTTTATTAAATATTTTTAAAAAAAAAAACAGAGAATATCAAGCAATTAAAACAAATACCTCTAACAATGGAGACAACATAGGCAAGTACACCGCATGATAACAGTTTAAGCAGCACATATAATGTAAGGAATAAGTAGCAGGCTAATAAAGCGCATGAATATATATAGCTGAATTGCTGAAGTTATACATATAGGGATAAATTGTTGACACATATACAGCTGTCCCAACAGTGGACCATACTAAATAACCCCATAGGAATATATGTGGCAGTATATATGGCCTAATAAAGTGCATAGTGCATTGTGCTCAGCTACTACCACCACATAGCTTCCATACCAGTAACTTAGCTGGCCTTAGTGAACAAACTTCCACTTCATCAATAGTCCTATAAGTCCCATACAATGTGTATCAAGTATAAGAATAAATAGTGCTACATAACCTGTATATGCGGTCCTGAGCCCCAACGCGCGTTTCGCGTTTAGCTTCGTCCAAGGGAACTGTTGTTGTAGAGATGTGTCTGCTGCTAGAACTCTGTGTGGCATTGACCTGGTCTCTAATCTGAGCTGCTGTTACCCTGCGATTTCTGAGGCTGGTGACTCCGATAAACTTATCCTCAGAAGCAGAGGTGACTCTTGGTCTTCCTTTCCTGGGGCGGTCCTCATGTGAGCCAGTTTCTTTGTAGCGCTTGATGGTTTTTGCAACTGCACTTGGGAACACTTTCAAAGTTTTCCCAATTTTTCAGACTGACTGACCTTCATTTCTTAAAGTAATGATGGCCACTCGTTTTTCTTTACTTAGCTGCTTTTTTCTTGCCATAATATAAATTCTAACAGTCTATTCAGTAGGACTATCAGTTGTGTATCTACCAGACATCTGCACAACACAACTGATGGTCCCAACCCCATTTATAAGGCAAGAAATCCCATCTATTAAACCTGACAGGGCACACCTGTGAAGTAAAAACCATGTGACTACCTCTTGAAGCTCATCAAGAGAATGCCAAGAGTGTGCAAAGCAGTCATCAAAGCAAAAGGTGGCTACTTTGAAGAACCTAGAATATAAGACATAATTTCAGTTGTTTCACACTTTTATGTTAAGTATATAATTCCACATGTGTTCATTCATAGTTTTGATGCCTTCAGTGTGAATGTACAATTTTCATAGTCGTGAAAATACAGAAAAATCTTTAAATGAGAAGGTGTGTCCAAACTTTTGGTCTGTACTGTACATTCTTTCTTCTCTCTCCATTGAATATTTCTGTGTAACCTTCACCATGGTGCCTGGAGGAGGGAGGAGAAGAGCAGAGAGCTATTAGCCGGAGAAGCTTTAAACCATTTTGTAATATTTCAGCAAAAGCGCATCTAGATAAAAGACTTACACACTGCACCAGTATGGTAGAATATTTTTAATGAAGCAAATGAACAATGAAACATATAATGTGCTATGGTATACAGGTCCATTTTTATTCATTAAACCATTGGTATGGGTATTTAGGCTATTTCATTACATTAAAAACCATATTTGTATTGTAGAAAATCAATGTGCTAGTCCTTAGAAATGAACATTTGAAGCAAAATGTAAATGTGACTGGAAGTGTATCTGAAGGTCTTAATAATTTTGCAAAATAGAAACACCTTAAAAAAATTGTTTTTTGGGGGCAGCAGCTGGGTGGTGCCTCAGTTTTTAGGTAGTTGGTACCCACACTGCTTCCATGGAGTGACTTACTGCTCCTTTTAAGATTCCTGACTTACTCACTCACTATATCACTGAGTAATTTGGCTTTTCACTGGCTTGTCCTGTCTAGGCTCTGAGAAACCAAACTCTGTTACGTAGCTGGGTACATCTGCTATGCCACTAGCCAGTTGTGTCTGGACTCTGTGACATACTAAGCTATGCCATATTGCTCGCTGGCTAATTCTGCTATAATGCTAACCAGTTCTGCCTTGGAGTTTATGAGAAACACAGTTCTACTATTTCTGATACTTTAATAGGTAAACTTGCTAACGTTTTTCCCGAAAATAAGACCTACCCCGAAAAACATCTCTAGAATAAATTTACATAATTTTCGGTGTAAGCCTTAAATATAAGCCCTACTACAAAAATAAGCCATAGTTACAGTCAGCAGTGGTGTTTTGGGAGGGAGGCAGACTGGTCAATTGACCAGGGCCCCCACTCTCTTCTAGGGGTCAGCAGCTTTTCTATTCTTATATGGGTAGAAGCGCAACACAGCGCGAAACGGCTGTCGTCTTTGCACTTTCTACCCCCCCACCTGCCTGAGATGTTTTAAACATTTTATGGACCAATAAAGTTTGGACTTTATTCCGGTGAGTGCCACCTCTTTTCACTTCATTTGGATTATGCACTTTGCTCTGAGGTGCACCTGAAGGAAAAAAGGTTTTATGACTGCAGCATTTTTGATCAGCTGATGGTATTGGCTCTATGAATCACCAGTGGTGCTCGGCTTTCTCTATTTCTGTGAATAATAATAATATAAGACCCTGTCTTATTTTTGGAGAAACACAGTATATAGTTGCTAGCTCTGCCTTGAACTCTGTGACACAGTTTTGCTATGTTGCTGAGTCTCCTCGGCTATAATGTATAACCCAGTTCTGATTCATCAGATCTTCTACACTGAGTTAGTTCTACTTTGGCGCCAGACCTGCTCTGCTTTTGATCCTACGGTGCAATTCAGCTCTGCTTTACTGGTTTCTCCTCAATGAGACACCTCTGCTTTCCTATGGATTTTTCATCTGTTCCATAATCTTACCTCTTCATCGGATCCCATTATTCCCGTTTGATTCTGTTGTCGTCCTCCCTTAACAGTTTCCATTGTTCAATCTCGATCTTCCTGTTGCACCAAAGTCATCTGTCCATGCTGCATACCTACTGCTCATTAGTACTAAAGCCCACCATTCACAATTTATGGCTGTCGGCCATCTTAGCCATCTCTTCCATAAACATAGTTGCTCGTTCGGCCAAGTGCTCATCTGTTCTCAATGAGAAAGCCACTGACATGTCATTCAGCTTATCTTCAGGAGAACAATCTGATTGGCAGTCTGAAAGTGGACAGGCACAATCGATATCCCCCCGGCCATCAGTTGGCTGGCGCCACCATCCACATTAAACCATCGGCTAAACCCGTCAATATCAGCTCGCTAGTCTAATGTGTATGAGGGCCTTAAGGGCTTTGAGTAGCCACCTCACCCGGTGAGATAGAACATGCTGCTTATGTAAAAAATGCAGATTGTTTTTTGCACATTAATATTTTATGAGCCAGTATTCCAATGTTGATCTGACTAGCAGGATATGCCTGTCTCCCCAGAGTACAATGGGTAGACATGGGGATTCGGTATCTCTGGTGTCCTGTGGTGAGAAGGATTAATTGCCACAACTCAATTATCCAATGAAACAGAATCGGTCATCAGCTAACCCAAACCAGAATTGTAATGCATACATTATTTTCTCAGGCTGATATCCATCTGCATGCCATGCACATATACAGTATATATATATATATGCGGTACACAATATACTATGCAAACCACAAGTGTGTTTGAGGTGAGAATGTTGGCAGTCAAGTCATCAATTAGAAATTTAAGGCTACACGAGAAGGAAACCGATCCCATGGATGACAGGCATCGCTTAAAATAAGAAATACATAATTGAGTTAAAGCTGAAGTGGCAAATTTGCAGAAACACTTTAGCATTGGAGTGAGCTGGTGATATATGTGATTGCTTTATATAAAAGAGGCCTGGTGGATAGACATGTGATACAATCTTTCCACCTGGGAATAATCTAAATATATCAAGCTATTTTTCATAAAAGGTATCACATTCTGTGACCAAAACCGCTAAATCAGGAATAACATTTTATCCAGTGTCAGTCGGTAGCCGTATGCATGCAATATGGCTTGTTATACTTTTTTTTTAAACTTCTGAGGAAAAAAGTTCCCCAAGAAAAAAATAACTTATGCCTACATTCTCTAATTTAGAAATCCTTTAATACTTGGTATGTACAGGTCCTTCTCAAAAAATTAGCATATAGTGTTAAATTTCATTATTTACCATAATGTAATGATTACAATTAAACTTTCATATATTATAGATTCATTATCCACCAACTGAAATTTGTCAGGTCTTTTATTGTTTTAATACTGATGATTTTGGCATACAACTCCTGATAACCCAAAAAACCTGTCTCAATAAATTAGCATATTTCACCCGGCCAATCAAATAAAAGTGTTTTTTAATAACAAACAGAAAAACCATCAAATAATAATGTTCAGTTATGCACTCAATACTTGGTCGGGAATCCTTTGGCTGAAATGACTGCTTCAATGCGGCGTGGCATGGAGGCAATCAGCCTGTGACACTGCTGAGATGTTATGGAGGCCCAGGATGCTTCAATAGCGGCCTTAAGCTCATCCAGAGTGTTGGGTCTTGCGTCTCTCAACTTTCTCTTCACAATATCCCACAGATTCTCTATGGGGTTCAGGTCAGGAGAGTTGGCAGGCCAATTGAGCACAGTAATACCATGGTCAGTAAACCATTTACCAGTGGTTTTGGCACTGTGAGCAGGTGCCAGGTCGTGCTGAAAAATGAAATCTTCATCTCCATAAAGCATTTCAGCCGATGGAAGCATGAAGTGCTCCAAAATCTCCTGATAGCTAGCTGCATTGACCCTGCCCTTGATGAAACACAGTGGACCAACACCAGCAGCTGACATGGCACCCCACACCATCACTGACTGTGGGTACTTGACACTGGACTTCAGGCATTTTGGCATTTCCTTCTCCCCAGTCTTCCTCCAGACTCTGGCACCTTGATTTCCGAATGACATGCAAAATTTGCTTTCATCAGAAAAAAGTACTTGGGACCACTTAGCAACAGTCCAGTGCTGCTTCTCTGTAGCCCAGGTCAGGCGCTTCTGCCGCTGTAGCCCATTTCCTGCATACGCCTGTGCACGGTGGCTCTGGATGTTTCCACACCAGACTCAGTCCACTGCTTCCTCAGGTTCCCCAAGGTCTGGAATCGGTCCTTCTCCACAATCTTCCTCAGGGTCCGGTCACCTCTTCTCGTTGTACAGCGTTTTCTGCCACATTGTTTCCTTCCAACAGACTTACCATTGAGGTGCCTTGATACAGCACTCTGGGAACAGCCTATTTGTTGAGAAATTTCTTTCTGGGTCTTACCCTCTTGCTTGAGGGTGTCAATGATGGCCTTCTTGACATCTGTCAGGTCGCTAGTCTTACCCATGATGGGGGTTTTGAGTAATGAACCAGGCAGGGAGTTTTTAAAAGCCTCAGGTATCTTTTGCATGTGTTTAGAGTTAATTAGTTGATTCAGAAGATTAGGGTAATAGGTCGTTTAGAGAACCTTTTCTTGATATGCTAATTTATTGAGACAGGTTTTTTGGGTTATCAGGAGTTGTATGCCAAAATCATCAGTATTAAAACAATAAAAGACCTGACAAATTTCAGTTGGTGGATAATGAATCTATAATATATGAAAGTTTAATTGTAATCATTACATTATGGTAAATAATGAAATTTAACACTATATGCTAATTTTTTGAGAAGGACCTGTAATAGAACATCGTCTACATAAACTGTATAGTCAAATGTATGGGGAAACTAGACGTCGCACGTAAAGGGGCTTTTCTGATCTCCAATTCTACATCCATAGGCAATAATATGGAGTTGGTCACTTTTCAGCTACAACAGCTCCCACTCATCTGGGAAGGATTCCTACTAGGGATGAGCAAACGTGCTTGGCGATACTCGGATATCACTCGAGTATCATGTGCCCGTTACTCAGAAAACATTAGCCGATGCTCGATTTTAAACTTGAATCTCTGCCCAGCATGGTTGGCACCTTTTACACAGCCAATAAGCATGCTGGAATTGCCTGTATGTCAATGTAATGCCGTAGCCATCTTGGTAGTGGAATTACTATGATTGACTGTCTGGAGGACATGATGATGAGAAACAGTTGTCGATAAGTCAGGTTGTTGTTAAATCACCAAGTCAGGAGGACCAGGGTGCGGCGGTGGAAGATGAGGTGGTGGATGAAGAAGTCACCAACTCAACCTTGAAATCTGGCATGCAGAGAGAGGCCAGCAGTACTGAGGGGGAGGGATCAGGAGCACCAAAAGAGGAAGAAAGGGGCAGTGGGCTGATCAGATGGAGAAGGCGGAGAACTGTTCCGCAGATCAACGACACTCCTGAATTTCTCTGTCAGAGAGTTAGGTGTTCCTCAGTCTGGGACTTTTTTTAAGAGAGTTCTAATACAAAAAATGGTAATTTGCAACCTGTGCCATGCCAAGATCAACAGGAGCCTGACCACAAAGTGACTAGTTGGATGTAATACGCTATCCCTACTGCAACAGCTCACCCTACATGAATTGCAGATAAGAGCGGCATTATTAGAGAATAGAATCTATATGAATTAGCCCTGAAAAAAGCGATTAGATTAATGAAGCAGCATCAAGAATTGTTATTTCATTAATCTTGCTGGGGAATATAGTGGAGCGTTTCACATCTACTCAGCCTGATATGGAGACCAGGATGTTCTGTACTTACTGTACAAACTCTCCTGTCCCGGCTGTGAAATCCTGTATGCAGTGTGAGAACTCTCTATGTGACGACCACCTGACAGTCCACAACAAGACACTGGATCCTATACTAATAGAACCCACCGACTTTGGTTTCCAAAAATGTTCCCTCACATAGAAGGTGAAGCTTCAGAAAACCATTTTTCTCATTACTAAGAAGTGGGTCTCCTATACTGGTAAAGCGCAAGGGATGCCAAATATTAGAAGGAGGCGCTCCAATACCCCTTTGAAGAGACGTAGTGGAGGGCCTCAGAAAACATTTTTTTCCCATTATTAAGGAGTGGGCATCCTAGACTGGTAATGCTCATGCACCAAGTGTATGGGCTGAAAAACATTTACCTCTGGGAGATATAAATATGTATCAAAGAATGTTTGAGGTAGACCTCTGAAAATTGTTAATGAGGGCATCAAACACCATTAATGTAAACCGAGGGTAAAATGGTCACCCTGTTGATATGGGGAGGAGGAAGAGGAGGACGATGACATCAAAAAGATGAAATCCTGAAGGGTATATCATATTTGAATAGACCAGAAAAAGAAACAAAAAAAGTACTGGATTTGATTTTATGTTCCCCTGCTGTCATTCGTGGGTGTTGAGAAGTCTGGGCCAACCTAGACCTTGTTCATTTTGATAAGAGTCAGTCTGTCAGCATTTTCAGTTGACAGTTGGATGCGCCTATCAGATATAATACCCCCCAGCAGAATTAAATACCCGCTGTGATAAAACGCTAGTGGCAGGGCAGGCCAGGACCTCCAAGGCGTAGACAGTTCATGCCACATGTCTAGCTTGGATACCCAATAGCTGTAAGAGCCCAACAAACAGACTCTCCATGCATGTGCTGTGACAGTGACACAGCCGCGACACATGCAGCTGAGGCACTGATCAGTTGGCGCGCTCCATGTATCCGGGTTCCCTCTGCAGCTAATTTGGCAATCGCTATAGCTTGCCAAATAAGTCTGGACCTAAAGAAATTCGCTCAACTCTATTTTTGATAACCAGCCAGGGAAAACTGACAGCAGCAGACTGCAACCCTCAACTGTGAGCTCTAGCAAGGTTGGTTATCAAGAATAGAGGTATCCCTACTAGTGTTGAGCATTCCGATACTGCAAGTATCGGGTATCGGCCGATACTTGCGGGTATCGGAATTCCGATACCGAGATCCGATACTTTTGTGGTATCGGGTATCGGTATCGAAACAACATTAATGTGTAAAAGAAAGAATTAAAATAAACCAGCAGCCTTCTTTGCTTAAAATGCGCGCGTTTACTGCCTTCTGTGACGTGACGGCTTGTGATTGGTCGCGTGCCGCCCATGTGGCCGCGACGCGACCAATCACAGCAAGCCGTGATGTAATTTTCAGGTCCTGAATGCCTAATTCTAGGCATTCAGGATTTGAAAATTACGTTACGGCTTGTGATTGGTCGCGTCGCGGTCACATGGGCGACGCGACCAATCACAAGCCGTGACGTCACGGGAGGCAGGAAACGCGCGCATTTTAAAATTACGTCACGGCTTGTGATTGGTTGCGTGCCGCCCATGTGACCACGACGCGACCAATCACAGCAAGCCGTGACGTAATTTCAGGTCCTGAATGCCTAATTCTGCATTCAGGACCTGAAAATTACGTCACGGCTTGCTGTGATTGGTCGCGTCGCGGTCACATGGGCGGCACACAACCAATCACAAGCCGTGACGTCACGGAAGGCAGTAAACGCGCGCATTTTAAGCAAAGAAGGCTGCCGGTTCCCTCGGTAAGGTGCAGGCTGCGTCGTAGAGGTGAGTATATCAATATTTTTTTTATTTTAATTCTTTCTTTTACACATTAATATGGATCCCAGGGCCTGAAGGAGAGTTTCCTCTCCTTCAGACCCTGGGAACCATCAGGGATACCGTCCGATACTTGAGTCCCATTGACTTGTATTGGTATCGGGTATCGGTATCGGATTAGATCCGATACTTTGCCGGTATCGGCCGATACTTTCCAATACCGATACTTTCAAGTATCGGACGGTATCGCTCAACACTAATCCCTACTCCATTTTTTAAATTATTTAAATAATTAAAAAAAAGGTGTAGGATCCTCCCCAGTTCTGACAATCAGCCAAGCAAAAGCAGACACCTTGGGGATGGTATTCTCAGGATGGTAAGTGGCCATGGATATTGCCCCCCCTCAGTCTAAAACAGACAGACAGATGAGGGATATGGTTGCTTTTTATTTTTGTCTTATTACATGAGATGAGGGCTTCAATGGAATGGGCGTTGTTAAGTGTGTATAACTGTGTTTGCTATTTTTAAATTAAAAATAGGTTTTGTTTTTCAGGAAAAGACGTAGGAATACTTCAAAATGCATAGAGAATAACTTTTTCTTCATAGCCAGAACTCAAATTAAATGCAGTCGACCTTAAGAGAGGTGTGCATAAATGAACACCAGAGCTTAGTGAACGCAATGGTGTTGTCCGGTGAAAACAATTTATCACCTATCCGCAAGGCAGATAATAACTTACTGATCAATGGGGACCTGACTACTGGGACTGATTGGTATTTTTATCCCCAAATAAGCACTTTTATCCCTATTAAAAAATGGAAAGGCAGGTCAGTCAGACATTCAACTGCCCCGCCTTTCATTCTCTACAGAGTTGCCAAGAAAAAGCCAATCTCAGAGCTCAGCAACCCCATAAAAAAGATGAATGTATTGCTTCTTGATGCAGAAAAAAATGCTTCAATTAAGATAGAATAACATACCCTAATGCAGTGAGGCAGAATTTATTTCTTCTACAAGCTATTGATTCATGGGGGGTATTTAATTTTTCACACATGCATTTTGTCTCAGTTTTTGTTAATTAAATAATGATGGTGTAATTTGTAATCTGTTGCTCATCATTTGTTGTATTTTAATACCTTCTAAGGACCAGATTTTTACAGTGTCCTGATATGTAAAGCCATATATTTTGTTCTTTTTGAGGTTGGGTCTGGAATCGTGATACTCCCAAATGGGAGCACCTTCCTTAATTGATATAGAAAGACATAAATCCATGCGATACATTCATTCCTGTTCTGAGCGTAACAGGTTGTCATTAGTTATTACTATTACATTACTATCAAATACCAATATTTTCATGTCCATGATGCTGTGATCAACGATAAAAAAATGTAATTTTTTTTCTTTTATTTTGTGGCAATGAGAATTCATCCATGTACTGGATAATTCAGTCAGGTTTTGTCCTGTTTCCCCACATATAGATCCCCGGACACTTGGTACATATTAGTATGGGTGCAGTTGAAGATACTTGGAATCTTGAAATATACTTGGATAATTTTTCTGGGTGCAGGAAAATGTTACTTTTGTTGTAAAGGACAGAGATCTACTGATAATAATACTTCGAAGATTCGGGGAGTCGGTAAATATGGATTTTAATTGAGCATCTTCTTGAAATACAGGTTGTAGTTTCCATGCAGCTCCCAATACACCTCCGAATTTGGATTATAGGTACAGTAACTGCTGATAGTAATTGGTTGCTTTGTTTGGTTTTGTATTGTAATAGATGGTTTATTGATATTCTGGTGGTCTTACAATCTGTTTTCTATTTGTTCTAGGATGATAACCATGATTCAAAAATATTTTTCTGAAACCACCAAAATGTTTTTCTCTTATCTGTTGAGTTGTAACATATCTGACTGTATCTGTAGACTATTGGGTTTTTTACGTGTTTGAGATGAACATTGGCGTACAAATTTGTGACAGCCTTTGATATAGTCAAAGCAGGAATTCATATTTTCACATGGATTTATGTCTTTCTACATCATTTAAGGAATGTGCCCCTCAGATCTCGTGTGGGCATCACAGCCATTGAGTAGACTTCAACAGTGGACAATATAACTTTCACACTGCTATGAACTACGCAAATATTTATTGTGACAACTGTTTCTCCCCCTCCCATACTGATAGCTTTGCTTCATGTCTCTATGTTGTATCTATTAGAATTGATCAAAAAATACACAGGACTCTGATCCCACGGCCATCTCTGTATTCCGAGACTACCAGACCAGATCACTGCAAACCTCCTTATACCTGCGCCATCCCTGGAGCGTCTTCTCATAAGTAAGCCCACAATGTCATGTATGTATCTTGCACCAACGTAATGAATTCATAAGCCTACTAATCAGAAGAGGCGCCGAGGATGCTGCAGGAAGTTTGTTTTGGTCTTGCTCGGCGTCCATTGACTAACAATATGATAGCTAGACCAGAGTTCTGCAAATCTTTTTTCTCAAGTCCACCATGGACCTTTGTAGTAGTATAATCTCCATTAAAATCATATGGAATGAAATGAGCTGGATTTAACCTTCCACCCACAGAAACTTGGAATTTGTGGCCCTTGCCAGTTGGAGATGGATACATCGGGCACTGACTCATTCCTTATTTTACCTTCTTTCTCAAGTTTTTTAAATGACTGAAACTTAGTTTGACACAACTTGGCAACCTGTCTGGAACCAGTTTTGCTTTTCTACTGACTAATTTGACTTTTCATGTTTTCTTTGGGATCAAAAGCATTTTAGACACAATCCAAAAGGATATAATAAAGAGTAAGAACCAAAGTGTCTTAAAATATCAAAGACTTTGACCAAGTTTGACTTGGAACCTTAGTCACCTCAAAGTCTATAATTTTTATTTCAACTATAAATAACTTCATCGGTCATTAAACGCCAGAAGCTCAGCAATTTATACATCCCCTTATAACTCTGTGCAATTCACAATGAAAATACATTTATTTGGAATATAGAAATCTGCAAAGTGTATGAGAAAACCTGAATATTAGACTTGATCGTGATTAAATGGTTTGAAAAGCGTATGACGGAGTGACTAAGTATTAATCATTCTTTTACATTTGCATAGTGGAAATATTTTTTCTTTCCATCAAAGTCAATAAAATTTGATAAATATATCTGTTATGGATTCATTTTCAAAGTTAGTGCTCATAACTAGGGGTCAGCTTTCATCTTTTGGTAACTTGACAGTAAGCGCAGCTACAGGTGGATCCAAAGGGCTCAAGCCTATACACATTAGACTAAAGTTGGCCTAATCTGTTCCTGAGTATGGGAGATTCAGGAGAGTGTGTATGGGGGCTTTAAAAGAAAAACGAACAGAGGTATTACCCTATTGCGCTTTTTTCCCAGTTTTTATTCGTATGGGGGCTTTAAACATTATATATCATATTTGTATTGTTCTTTTTTAGTTAATAGATGAATCGCTTACTAAGGATCCCCTTCTGTAAAATGAATTGTCCACTTTCTTGATACTTTTGCAAATGCACTGCAAATAGAATTACGTGAAACTTACAAATTTAAACATTTACCATGCTAAATGAGGCCTTTAGAATCGGAGCTGTAGCTCTTGAGTTTTTTCCTTATATCAAATAGCATTGTGAATGGCATAAGATAGCGCATGTGCATCACAGTGCGTGGTGTTATCAGATGGAAAGTGTCTGGCATCAATAGTCATGTTTAGGATCAGAATTCCATATGGTCTGTGGAGCACACTGTACTAATAAGTGAGTATACCTCAACAGAAAATATCTGAGCTTATACTGTACATTATGGCCCCAATTCATCATTTCCTTCGTGCCAGTATTTTGTGCCTTTTTATGTTTGCACAAAATTTATTATTCTAGTTGCTCCTTTTTTTTTTCAGTCCATTTTATATCTGCTTGCCTGTTTCGGTTTTTTTCCGCTTTGTAGGCGTAGTTTAAGGATTTCACATGGTTTTGAATAAGTCATCAACTACACAGTCTACTATGTGTGAGTGTCCACCTCCATTAGGTGTACAGACACCTGTACATCAGAGCGCTTGTTCGCTCTGTCGCCACCATGATAATCTATAGCACCGTCGGCACAAATGCTCGAATCCCATTTTGCGTGGGGTTCAGATGTAAGCCCCGAAGGGGCCACTGCATGTACGCCAAAACACAATGTGAAAGTGCAGCGCCACAGAGTCCTGGTTGTTGCAGTACTGATGCTCCGCCGCTAAGGGGAGTGATGGTACGTCTGGTGGCACTGAAGGAGTTCATCTGACCAGGTATCACAGACACCAATACACTTCATAGTCTGGCCTCCAGTTGGAGCAAAGGGCGCTATGTATTAGGCCACTCCTCACAATCTGGTAAAACTGGGGGTTAGATAGAAAGTTAGAACAGAAGCTGACTGGGTTGGAACCAGGCAACATCCTGTGGCAGAGGGTGTTGCAGGGGAAGATTCAGGGGGGTCACTGTCAGGGGTGGGATCCTGACAGGGGCCTAGCGAACAGGAAAGAATGTTAAGGAACCGCGCCTGCACTACATCGCGGTGGTATCTCAAAAAAGGACAAGAAGCGAGGTTTATTGTGGAGAGTGAGAAACGAGATCAAAGCAAAAAGGAGATAACACCAGTAGGAGTCGTGCTGTAAGATCGAGGCAACATCCTACTGAGGCGCGTAGCCGGTGGCCGGAACGCCGAGGAAGTATTGGGCTCCAAACATTACTTCAAACCAACGGCAGGACAGTTAATTATAGGTTGGCTGTCTCACCTAAATCACCTAAGCAGACATAGGGGGCAACTGTGGGAGAGGGGCGTCACTAGGGTCCCGGAAGAACTCCAGGCCTACCTGTCATACAGGTGCGTCCTATCCATATCATCTGGGGGACGGAGAAGAACATCAGAATAAACATAAGTTGTGGGAAAGAACATCAGAAACAGACACAACAGTTGTGAGGACTATCCCGTGGTGCTCAGCAGGGAAGTACTACAACACACAGGTGCTAGAAGGAAGGCACAGATTTCCACCTGCAAAGGGAACTCTGGAGGCGCCATCGGACCGGCCGGTCTCAGCCAGCCCTGTTAACCGTACTCTGGATTGAGGATCTTGAAGCCTTCAGTAAAGGAGTAAAGAGACTGCAACCCTGTGTCCTCGTTATTCACCGCGAATTGCACCACGCACCATCACCTACACCTTTCATTGGACGCCCCTTAGCAGGGTCACGGACCGGGTCTAGCCACCGTGACAACCCCAGAACTGAGACAGAGAAGCCCGGTACCGAGTACCCCATGGCCCTGCGTCTGGGGGCGCTCCAAACTTGGCATCACAAACAGGATGTACTTAAGCCTGAAGAATCAGGTCATGTGTGCCTTGGAACTGTGATTTATTGTGCTTGGACAGTGACTCATTGCAAAGACTGTGTATTGCTGCTTGCGCCAGAAGTTCCTGCCAAAACCACCGCCATTGCAGCGCTAGGGGGAGCGCAGGAGAAGAAGAAGGGCGTGGAAGTGGGCGTAGACAAGCCGAAGAGCGCGAAAGACAATGGCCGCCCAGTCTAAGTATTTCTGCGTCCTGAGGACGTGTCCATCAGCAGCTGAGGTCCGCCTTCTGATCCTCTTTGGAGGGTGGAGACCATGTAGACAGGGCCGCCCACGAAAGAGAGCACGGGAAGGAGACACCGAGGAGGCAAAGATGGCGACGTCGGAAGCACCGCATGGGGACGATCCGACCCAGCATGAGGCTGCACTACCCGTCACAGCCCCAGATTCGCCATCGCTGCAGGGACTGGCCCTCACGGAGTTACCGCTGGGCAGACCCAACTGGCCGCCATCCGAGGAGTGTGTGGCTGCAGCTGAGGCCCAGCGGATAGCACGCCACTGGGAGGCCGATGATCGTGTGACCTCCCGGCTGGTCCAGCCTACAGAGGTTCGTCTAACTCCGGTGTCCCCCACCCTCTCCATCCCGGCCGCAGCAGAGTGTGAGCTGCAGGCGCAGAACCTGAGAATCCTGCCGGAGGCAGAACACCTGCGGTGCCTGATGACAGCGTGGAGGAATAGACCCCAACCTGCGGCCCAGATCGACCTGACGGGTGCTGAGAAGGTCCCACCGTCACACTGGGGAGTGATGGTTTTCTTTAGCTCCCGGGAAGGAAGGGGAGTTATCCAGGAGATTGGAGAGCCGCTGCAGGTCCGCGTTGACCGGAGGGAAGTGGAGCCCTGCGGTGGAAGATATAAGGACCACGACTTGGAGCCCGGAGATGCAGTAACCTATACCCGATGGAGGAGGGAGGTCGGCTGGATGGCTCGGGGCGTTCAGCGGTGCATCACCCTCCAGGTTGCTGCTGGGACCTTGGAGGACGAATCCCCTGCGGAAAAGGTAACGGAACCCACCACCGCGGAACCCCAGGATATCCCGACTCACTGTGTATCTATGGGGCGCGCTCGCTCTCGGTTGAGGGTGGCCCAGAGAGGGGTGCTGTCGCTGCCTGGACGGGGATCGGGCCTTCCTATACCACCGCGGGCCGTTTGCCAGGTGAAGCCCGGAAGGAGGCCGCCTCCTGATCAGTCAGAAATTCAGAATGAGTTCTAAAGTTCTGCAAATGTATATAGTTAACTGTTCGTCTTTTTGTGTTTTTCTGCTGCTATAACCCGATCAGGGTTATCTCTTAAAGGGATCCCTTAGTTGACCCGGGATCCCTATTTTGCCTTTTTGTTTTGTTTACCACTGTTTTAAAGACTACCGAATCATGGACGGTGAATGGTTCACAAACTGTTCTGTAAATAGTTTGCACCCTCTTAAGGGTGCCCTCTACTGGTTTTACAAGAAAGAGAACTCTTTGCGAAGAAACTGTTCCTGGAAACAGCATCGGAGTTCCTGCCTTACACGGACTTGCAACATGAGTAGTTGCACTACCTTAAAGAGACTTGGTTCCCTCTTAAAGGGAATGTTCACCAGTTGCATTTAATATATAATTTTGCCTTAAAGGAGAGTAAATAGAAATAATGTTTTACATAGAAAAGTTATATGTAGCCAGTTAGTTAATTATAGAAAATGTTTAATAATGTGCTAGAGAATGAGGACAGGAAAGTGAACCCATAGGGGTTAGTGGGTGAGTCCTCCTAGGAGCCATAGAGAGATGGCTCAGTGATCCTGTACTAAGAGGCAGTAGGCCTGGGGAGATAGACAGGCGGTCCTGCATAAGACAAATCAGAGAATAAAAAGAAAATATTGCACTTAGAAGAGAAAAATGAAGAAAAGTTAATTTATATTTTAGGAGTTTTATCATAGGCCTTTAGTGGATTCAGCTTACACGTCCTTAGAGGCAAAGTTAAATTATTGTTCAGCATTTGCACTCAGTAGAATACCCGGCTGGGTAATAGAAGTTATTTATAGTGTGTTATTTAAGATATTTAACCATGTTTGCAATGTTCAAGAGTCCTCACCTCCCATAAAGGGAAGCACTGTTATTTCCACTTATTACTTGTTTATTGCATTTCAAAATTTGTATGTCTTTTGCTGATATGTATTGTTGTTTTCTTCCCAGTCCGGGAGTACTGGATTTAACCGGGGGGAGTGCAGCGCCCCAGAGTCCTGGTTGTTGCAGTACTGATGCTCCGCCGCTAAGGGGAGTGATGGTACGTCTGATGGCACTGAAGGAGTTCATCTGACCAGGTATCACAGACACCAATACACTTCATAGTCTGGCCTCCAGGGGGAGCAAAGGGCGCTATGTATTAGGCCACTCCTCACAATCTGGTAAAACTGGGGGTTAGATAGAAAGTTAGAACAGAAGCTGACTGGGTTGGAACCAGGCAACATCCTGTGGCAGAGGGTGTTGCAGGGGAAGATTCAGGGGGGTCCCTGTCAGGGGTGGGATCCTGACAGAGGCCTAGTGAACAGGAAAGAACGTTAAGGAACCGCGCCTGCACTACATCTTGGCGGTATCTCAACTCCAGGCCTACCCGTCATACGGGTGCATCCTAGCCATATCATCTGGGGGACGGAGAAGAACATCAGAACAGACATAGGTTGTGGGAAAGAACATCAGAAACAGACACAACAGTTGTGAGGACTATCCCGTGGTGCTCAGCAGGGAAGTACTACAACACACAGGCGCTAGAAGGAAGGCACAGATTTCCACCTGCAAAGGGAACTCTGGAGGTGCCATAGGACCGGCCGGTCTCAGCCAGCCCTGTTAACCGTACTCTGGATTGAGGATCTTGAAGCCTTCAGTAAAGAGGTAAAGAGACTGCAACCCTGTGTCCTCGTTATTCACCGCGAAATGCACCACGCACCATCACCTACACCTTTCATTGGACGCCCCTTAGCAGGGTCACGGACCGGGTCTAGCCACCGTAACAACCCCAGAACTGAGACAGAGAAGCCCGGTACCGAGTACCCCGCGGCCCTGCGTCTGGGGGCGCTCCAAAAGCACCCTTAGGAGTTTATTATATTAATTTATATCATAAATTCAATTATAAAATGGTTCAGATTTTACTCCAAAGCTCGCCCTAGTGGTGGTGACAAGCTTTTTGTACAACTCTAGGTTTATAAAGACTATTTAGAGCTCTGTGTAAGCAAAATGGAGCTCTGAATACTATAAAGATATATTGAGAAATTATTCAGCACTGAATGTTGGCCAAAAAAAGTCATGTTCTTAAAAGTTCGAGATTAACTTTAAACCATAAATTTGTTGCAGAATTTGGAAGAAAAAAAGAGCACACAAAATGAATTAAATCCTTGAAATACAAGTTTCATATTTGGAAAATGTTCTGTATTGAATGAGTCTGAAATGTATGTGCCAAATAACCTTTTTACTACTTTGTCCCTGTGACCCTTTTCCAATGTTTTAACAAACATGCTACATTTCATTCGGGTTCTGTGCAGTCCCTGAAGTGTCTTTCTAGAAATGTCTCTCGTTTCACAGTGCTTCCAAACTGTAGAAGCCAAAAAGGTTGTGGCATTTGTTACTGATACGTGAAACTTTAAAACGAGCTTTGCACAACATATTTACACAAAAATAATTGATGGCATTTTTGGAGCTGCCTCAGAGAGACTCAAGAGTCATCAAGAAGTAATTAATCCCCTTGCAACGGAGGGGATGAATCTCAGGAATTGCCCCTTAGATTGTTATATAGGTTTCATATAGCTTTGGGGCGAGGGACGAACAAATCTCCTGGAATTCAAATTAATTAACTTGCCAACAAGTCATGATGAACTAACCAAAGAGACTTTCATAGTCCATTCCTCTTGTCTCTGGCATAAAAAAGAAAGACTTGGCTCAGTGATTAAGAGCAAACACTATAAGAAAAAGTGAGAAGATAGAAATTTCAAGTAACTGCAGGTTTCCTGCCAAGCATTTTTTTTTTACCTCTGGCAACCTAAAAATCCAGATAAAGTCTGTATTAGGCTGTTGAATGAAGCGGGAAGTATTATTCATACCACTCTGTCTATAAAGATGGATCATTCGACTTTAACACCACAACCCATCCATTATTGGACCTGAAGTGACTTGGCATCACATCTAGTAAAAAATAAGTGACTCAACAGTAAAAATGAAAAAGATTTCGAATAATGAAACAGAAAACACGAACCACTCAACATTATAATACAAACCCATGTACATTTCTTTCAATCGCACCTTCTGCGAAACCCACAGACGAAATAGGCTACTATAGTATCTGGTTATGGTTCACTCACATGGCACAACTCTTTATACAGAGATAACACACATCTTTATGACTTGAATGCACTCTCCACCACATAGAGTTGCCAGAGACAGTGTATTCTCTCCAGAAGTTTTGCTATCTATTTGGCATGATGTTTTTTTTCCCGTTGGCTTCTTACCGAATCTCTAAGAACAAAGAACCTTAGGGAACAATGTGTGTCCCTATTCGTTAAAGGGAATCTGTCACCCCCATTTTTGGCCTATAAGCTGCGGCCACAGCCATCAGGGGCTTATCTACAGCATTTTGGAATGCTGTAGATAAGCCCCCGATGTAACATGAAAGATAAGAAAAACAAGATTATACTCACCCAGGGGCGGTCCCGGTCCAGTTCTGGTCCAATGGGTGTCGCGGTCCGGTCCGGGGTGTCCTTATCTTCATATGATGACGTCCTCTTCTTGTCTTCATGCTGCGGCTCCGGCGCAGGTGTACTTTGTCTGTCCTGTTGAGGGCAGAGCAAAGTACTACAGTGCGCAGGCGCTGGGCCTCTCTGACCTTTCCCGGTGCCTGTGCACTGCAGTGCTTTGCTCTGCCCTCAACAGGGAAGATAAAGTACGCCTGTACCATAGCCGTGACAGGAAGCAAAGAGGATGTCATCGTATGAAGATGGCAGGCGCCAGACCCGGACCGCCCCTGGGTGAGTATAATCTAACTTGTTTTTCTCATCTTTCAGGTTACCTACAGCATTCCAGAATGCTGTAGATAAGTCCCTGATGGTGGTGGCTGCAGCTTATAGGCCAAAAATGAGGTGACATGTTCCGTTTAAAGGCAATAAATTATACAATTTCCATTAATATTGCCATATACACTGTATAGGGCTGCTATTAAACATTATCCATAGAAAAAAAATTATAAAAATTATATGGGTTTCAGTTATGCTCTTATGCCAACTTTTTCATTTTTCTTGTTAGATTTTGTAGGGGAGAGTTTCTTAAAAAATGTTTTTGTAAGCCATGAACATTTTTCTAAAAGGATATTTCTGCAGATATGAAAATCTCCATGGTAAATTTAAGTGCTTTTAAATATCTGCTCGCACCTATCGGATGAATCTGACCATTCGGAGAGGGTCACACAACCATATGTTCTCCATCCGAGAATAGAACTGTTCTTTTGTGTCAGCGCGCGTTGGTAGTGATAATGTTCAGCTTTGATCACAGGGAACACAATCTGATATGTTAGGAGACTGCTGACCTGTAGCTTATACTTCAGATACTGCTGTTCCAAGAAATTGACAGTTTCATCAAAGAAAGCTAATGTTACGATTGCCTCAGGAGAAAATCTATATTCTTCCAATATCTACAGAAAGCATTGTTCTAGCGTGATTTTCTTTTTAATGTTTATCGCAATCCTTATCCACCATTTGCAATGTATGTGAGGTACAAGGATCACCAGTGTGAAGGAATAAAGGAGAATTCAACTAATAAGAATAATATGAACAATTTTTATTTCTATAGCGCCAACATATTCCGCAGTACTGTACAATTCAGAACTAAGGTACTTATGGAGTTAAAATCTACCATTTGTGCACTATTCAGTCTTATCATAAGTGCCTTGTTGCAGAAGCGTGCATGATCAATGAATCTTTTTTTATAGCCACATCTTGGTTAAACTACATCAGCCTCCCCCATGGACGGGTCAGTTAAGTGTCCTAGCAGCCATTTTGAGAATAGAAGGGCAGCGCAGTTACTGAGGATGTAACAAAATCACATTAAAAAAAATGGTGTTTCATCATATTCTAATCGTATTCGTAGCTGGTGTGAGATGTGCCTAATTTTTTGAGAGGTGCACAACACTGGAGTATATTTCTGGAGTATTTATGTCACTAAAGTTGCATACGTTTTGATGAGTTTCCCGGGCAGGTTTAGTCATGCCCAGTCCTGACAAAACTCTGTCTCCTTTGGCGAAGCTGGCCAAGACTGACCAAAAGAGTCAAAAGTTGCAATATTTTTAGGCAACCCGAGTTGGGCCAAAATTTTGTGACATTCCAGGGTGTTTGAAACCAGAATTCTGGCATAAAAACATTGACCCATTGGGACCAAAGTGTCCAAGCTAAGAGGTAATAAAATAAATTGGATTCCACGTCTAATTCTTCATCTTTCTGGACCCTCCTGGACAATTATGGTCAAAAGTTATGGACAAGTATGGCCAATGAGAGAAATATCAAAACCCAATCCAGCCAAGAGGGTGGTTTGTTTTTTTGTGTTTTTATCAGGTGTGCTTTTACCCTTAGTATAAGGTTATTTTAAGTTATGGTTGTATATAGGAAATCTAATTTGTACCTAGAAGAGGACACGGGGCACAAATCTGAGGCTGATTCTCTATTTTTGCTACAAATATGCAGTTACAGTACTGATGGTCTGCTGAAGGACTCACTAATTTTCAGCTTGTTCATGCAGATTTCACAAGAATACTTAACATGCCAAAGAGCCATCGATTATGGCTCTACAGCAGAGGTGGGGAACCTCCAGCCCATTGTCATTTCCTCCAGCCCCCGGGCAATGATTCATTTGCACCCCAGTGCTCAGGACGGGGATTGCAATGCCTGGGCCGTACCTTTAATTTCTCCTGACACTGTATTTGCTGCTGTGCATTCAATGAAGGATTGCGTCCTGATACTTGATACATCAGGACGTACTTTGTTGTCTCTCACAGTGAGCACTGTGCTCCAGGCCCACCGACGACGACAACAGTTGCGGCAGCCTCAGCTCCTGTGATGTATATGCCCCCAAACATCTCCTGCGATGTATGTGCTCTTGCTCCTTCTGTAATGTATAAACCCAAGCCCGTCCTGTAATGTTGTGCCTCAGCTCCTCCTGTGATGTATGTGCCTCAACCCTATCTGTAATGTACATGCCCCAACATCTCTAGTGATGTATATGCCCTAGCCCCAGAGTCTCCTGTGATGTATATGCCCAGCCCTGGCATCTCCTGTGATCCTGGCATCTTCAATGATCCTGTATACCCCAGCCCCATTTGCCCTTAATGTCCTGTGACATATATACCCCAGCGTCTCCTGTGATGCATATGCCACCCCTTCTTGTAATGTATGTGCCCCAGCATCTCCCGTGTAATGTATATACTCCAGCCCCATTGTCTCCTATGTGATGTATATACAGTAGTCTGAGTCTACTTTGTGATGTATACAGCAGACCTCCTGCTTATTGAGTTCTATAAATATAACGTGAGCAGTTATGAATTTCCCACTTTGAGGAGACCTGCAGTGTAATTACATCTATGTTTAAAACTTACTGCGTCCAGACCGACGCACATGAGAAAAATCAGTTGTGAGTAGCAACATCATCAATACCACCTAACATCAAAAACAGTCAGCTCCAGCCCTCACATTAGAAGTGAGTTAATTAAATATTTGACTAAACGTAGCAGGATACATTTCAAGTTGATAATTCTGTGCGGCCCCCGAGTGATGGTATAAATATCCAAATGACTGGGGGCAGAAAAAAAGGTTCCCCACTCCTGCTCTACAGGGTAATTTTATTTCTGTAAACTACTTACCTGTCTCAGACACAAGTTGTTATTAATGGACCGTCAAGTGCTAATACTGTCACAAAAGGTCCATGGGCAGTGCCAGTTTTTCTCCAATAAGACTTCTTGGGAAAGCTGTATACTGACAGTATATTACACTTTAACCTCTCTAAAGACAGAATGGACCTGACACTCCAGCCATGTAATCAGAAGAGACTTCTCTGACATGTCAGAAGTTGAGTAAAATGACACCAACGTTTTAGCCTCTAGAAGAGCCTTTTAAAAGATTCCAACGTTTATGTATCGTCCAACAATCGTCTTAGTATATTCCAAGTTCAAGACTTAATTTTATATTCTGTGAAATTCCAAGAAGATGGACAAGAAAAAGCTATTTTGTGGAAATGGAAAGTTCATGTAAGGATAAAAGAGAAAAGTAATTAATTTGTTCTGTTTGTGGAATTTTCCAGACTTTCATAAAATCTGCAAATTCTAAAACATTCAGTAAACTGAAATTCAATGACAAGCATATTTCCTATTCCTTCATTTATCTTTATTTAAAAATAATTAATTGCTCGACGTATTTTAGAACAAGTACCTTAATTTAGAAAACAAATTGTTTAAAAGGGTGGTACATTTTTATGGTATTTATTTATAGAGAAGAAAATCATATTGTTTTCTATTACATATGTTGTCAACTGATGATGACTAGAGATGAACGAATTTGCTCGGGTTCCCAGTTATTCGGCAAGCTGCAGAGGGTCGCGCTGGCAAATCAGCTGATCGGCACCGCAGCTGCATGTGTCGCGGCTGTGTCACAGTCACAACACATACATGGAGAGCCTGCTTATTGGGCTCTTCATGCATGTGTTGTAACTGACACAGCTGCGACACGTGGAACTGCGGTGCCGATCTGCTGATCGTCTGGAGCGATCCAAGAAGCCAGGTTCCCTCTGCAGCTTGCCGAATAAGAGGAAACCCGAGCAAATTTGCTCATCTCTAATGATGACAACTGTGGACTGCAGTACACCCTGCCAGAGTCTCTTCATAGGAATACCACTTGATGACTCCTTTGGAGCCTGTAGTCTCTCACCGTTGCTATATGGGATGAGTTGTATCACTAGCCCTTCCTTTTGCTAACTCTGTGCAACTGTATCTTGTGCTCGAATCTTTTAGATCCTCCCGGCTCACTGCCTAAAGGCCCCGTCTCACTAAGCGATTTACCAACGATCACGACCAGCGATACGACCTGGCCGTGATCGTTGGTAAGTCGTTGTGTGGTCGCTGGGAAGCTGTCACACAGACAGCTCTCTCCAGCGACCAACGATCAGGGGAACGACTTCGGCATCGTTGAAACTGTCTTCAACGATGCCGAAGTCCCCCTGCAGCACCCGGGTAACCAGGGTAAACATCGGGTTACTAAGCGCAGGGCCGCGCTTAGTAACCCGATGTTTACCCTGGTTACCAAAAAAAACAAACAGTACATACTCGCCTTTCGGTGTCCAGGTCCCTTGCCGTCTGCTTCCTGCTCTGACTGAGCCGCCGTACAGTGAGAGCAGAGCGCAGCGGTGACGTCACTGCTGTGCTCTCATTTCTCACTGTACGGCCGGCAGTCAGTGAGAGCAGGAAGCAGACGGCAAGGGACCTGACGGACATCAGAAGGCGAGTATGTATTGTTTGTTTTTTTTACATTTACGCTGGTAACCAGGGTAAACATCGGGTTACTAAGCGCGGCCCTGCGCTTAGTAACCCGATGTTTACCCTGGTTACCAGTGAAGACATCGCTGGATCGGTGTCACACACACCGATTCAGCGATGTCAGCGGGGCCTCAACGACCGAAAAAAGGTCCAGGCCATTCCGACACGACCAGCGATCTCACAGCAGGGGCCTGATCGCTGGTACGTGTCACACATAGCGAGATCGCTATGGAGGTCGCTGTTGCGTCACAAAACTTGTGACTCAGCAGCGATCTCGCTAGCGATCTCGCTATGTGAGACGGGGCCTTAACTCTGTGTGAGTCAAAAACAGTGTTATATGAGCAGGTCATGAGGGTCACAACAATTTCAGGGCTCCTCCGCCCTAAGCGCTAAATCTCAAATACGTAGTGACAGTTCCACGTTGGACAGGGGCAAATTTGCCAGCTAACATACACTCAAACATGAGGTTCTGATGCTTTAAATAAATTGTGTACAATTTATGGCAAAAGTCAGCCTGTACAACTGAGACTTTTCTTAACCTGGGGTAGATCCCCACACCCTTACAGATCCATGGGTAAACCAGTGGCTTATCTAGAGAAGGCAATCTGGGCATTTCATCTGGGCACAGCGAACAGGGGGGCACATCTGAGCTCCTAATGTGGCAGTCCAAGGTGTTTCTCAGTTGGTGACATTTTTCCATGTGTGAGGGAACAATATTGGGATACATAGTGTGAGGTGACAGTATGGGTGGAGAATAATGTAAGGGGACAGTATGGGGGAGTGTAAGGTGTTAGTATGGGGGGAAGAATTATATGAGAAGACAGTATGTTGGGAGAAAGGTTGAGGTGTCATTATGATGGGAGAAATGTGTGATCACACAGTATGGGGTAGAGTGTGATGGATCAGTATGGGGGGTGTGAAGTGACAAAACTGGAGGAAAGTGTGAGGAGACTGTATAGGGGAAAGTGTGTTTGGTCACATTATAGAGAATGGATATTCTGGAGTAGTATAGATATGGGGTAGTGAGAAGAGACAATGCACTACAAGTAGAAAGATATGTAAAAAGGGCAGCAAGATATTTCGGTCAGAGATCACAGTGAGGGTCAGTTGTTTCTTCAGGGGAGCAGCATAGGGTACATATATTTATTCAGGAGCGTTAAAATCACAGTTATTTTTAAGGTCACCATGTTGGTATGTTCTGTAGAATACCAAAGAAGACGGAGGTCTGTAGAGACCAGCTGTGGACATCATTGTGTCTAGACAAGATGGTGAAGAAAAGAAAGAGAACAATCAGAGAAGATGTCACCTATGAGGTATCCGGGTGTACATTTCTATTTGTTATACTGACTACATCTCATCAGTACTGTGGTTCCTGTAAGGTCTGCAGTCTGATGATGGCTGTTAACAACCACTACCAGTATCTCCTTACCATTGTTAAAGGCGTTATCCAGGTTTGGGGTTCAATTCTGCAATCAATCTATGTTACTACTGACTTATGGATCCTCCTAGCATGCACTCTGCATGCTGTCAGGATTCTCTGGTGTCTGCACTGGGAGTGGGTGGGTGCACGACTGCAAGTATGTGATGAACATACATGCCGTCACATGCCGACTAGACATGCACAGCCTCGCTCAATACAAGTGAATACAAGTGTCATGGTAGGGAGAACATGTAAATATGTGTCAGGTAGGGAGCAGAGGCAGAGCTGATGGACACATGTCAATGAATGTGCAGTGCTCTGTGTGGATCAGCGCTCAGTCTCTGCTCTGTTGTGAATTCTGCTCTTGGGTTCCCTCCGGTAAGGCTCTAAAACCGGAGTCTGAACAATATAATCCAAAATACCCTGTACCCTAGCAGCAAGCTGGTCCACACGAGAAGCCAAACCACCAACAACCAAATCTCTGGTACCAAAAATACCAGGATGGCCAGCCAACACAGAACAAAGCATTAGAGAGCCCGAATGGCATCACAAGGTATTCAAAATGTCAATCTTAGTAAACCACAACGCCCCCCCGAAGGTCAATCGCACAATCACCCACTCCTCAAACGCCCACTTCATAGCCAACAACTCCCGATTGCCGACATCATAATTTCCATTCAGCAGGTTAAAATTGTCATCCGACATTGGCTTGAGGGAGCTAAGCACCGTATTGTGGTCTTGACCGATCATAAAAATCTGATTTACCTCGAGTCTGCCAGAGGGCTTGCAGTTGTCCCTGAGTTGCAATCCTGGGCAGGTGTCTCTGCTGATTGCAACTGATTACAACTGTTCTGTGTTGGCTGGCCATCCTGGTATTTTTGGTACCAGAGATTTGGTTGTTGGTGGTTTGGCTTCTCGTGTGGACCAGCTTGCTGCTAGGGTACAGGGTATTTCGGATTATATTGTTCAGACTCCGGTTTTAGAGCCTTACCGGAGGGAACCCAAGAGCAGAATTCACAACACTGCTCCCTACCTGACACATGACAGTACATATTATGCATTGTCATGGTTTGTACAACTGTGGATCACAGCCTGTTTTCGCACCTTCTTTATGACATGTCCAGGAGTGTGGAGGGAGCTATTAGTTTGCCAACCATTCTACTGGTTGCACATTCACTACAGAATAAAATACAAAATTATCTCTCACCCACTAAGCCAGGATCGCCATTAGTGCACTACTGCCATTACTTGTGTATCGGACAGGTGACCAAAAGCAAAGAGCGGTGCCTGGACTGGGTGAGTCGCTGCGCAGCCGAGCCACTGTATACACAGCCTGGTAGACTGTGTGGCATGCTGGGGTCCAGGATAATTACTTTACTCTGCTTTGTGTACACTCACTCATCACTAGTTATGTCCCTAGGGTACATCTTTAAGTTTTATGAGCGCCCTATTATCACAGTACAAGGGAATGGGAGGGTTGACGGTGAGTCTGCATTTCATCTAACACCATAAATGATGCAATCACTATTGACTGCAGCATGTAAGGGGTTGATTTACCAGGATCGGAGCTAGTTCTGATTGAAGCCTTTGCAACCGGTGTCCGCTTTGAAACACAACCAGCGCCTACCTCATAACTCCAAAACCGGGCACAGACGACATAGCAGAGCATGGCCTTACAAGTCTGGTCCTTTATATGTTATAGCTAAAAGGGAACAATTGGGTTAAAATTCAAAAGAAAAAAAAAAGTGGAAGATATTTGCTAGTAGTTTATTTTAAGACTCGGTTTTGGCCAGAGAAGCCGGTGTAATCCTAGCTCGCAGCTTTTCTCCCCAGACTGAATTATTAGCATTGGAGAGAGGAATGAACTGACTTGACTGATATCTGGAGTCTCACTTCTAAACAAGAACCTTTAATGTACAATCTGAATGTAAATCCTCACTGGATTTTCATCTTAAAAGAAATTAATTCTTAAAAAGAACCAGGACAAACTTGGGAAAAGTGGCATAATGTGACATAATGCAGCATGAGAAAAAGCCGGCGATCCTCCTGGGGCTTTCATCATCTTTACAGAATTACCATAACTTTTATATATTTTATGTAAGATGGGAGATGAAAAGCGGGTACTCTTGGCTTCTTTTATTCTTCCAAAGAAGAATTTAACAAAGTACCACCAATCAACAGCAAAAATCAACAAGGTAGCGCTAAAACTAGCGGCACTGGAAGTGCGTAAGCGCCACCTGCTGTTAAGATGTGGGAATGGCCGCTAAAAATTGGATAATTTTAAATGTGGCCCTCATTTATGTTAATATTCCTTTTCATTTTATCAACAAGAAAGTTTCCCCAGTGGATAAGCTATTGAGTCTCAACACTATCACGAAGACCATATTTCTTAATATGGAGATTATCTTGTTCACCTTTGGGGATAATTGTTTTTTCTTTATTAAATGCTTGTATTTTTTACTAAAAAATAATTTTTGTAACTGGCATTCATTAAAAATTTAGCACTGTTTGGCTTCTATAGCTTCTGTGTTGTGCTTTCTAATTTTGGCTGGAGAATGAGTTAACTGAGAATCTATCAGATTTATGACAACATCAAAGTTCAATGCGCAGGAAAACAAAGAGCTTGTAAAAGCAAAACAGTGAACATTATTTAATAAAATAGAATTAAAAAAATATATTTGTAACCTCAAATGCATGAAGAAAAAATTCTGTTGAGGTGGACATGTTGCTCCATTTATTATTTTTTACTTTCTTTTTTTTAATTCAAAATCATTAAACCTTGTAGCCGCAGTTCAGTCTATATGATGACTACAAAAGTGACTGTGGCCACGTAAGAGGATAAGCTTTAGGGCATTCTAGGCCATTCTTATTCTAATAGTTTTACATCATGTTATGACTTAATCAAAAATAACTTTCCTGTAACTAGTAGGCTATATTTACACATAAAGACACTAATTTATCATTTGCAGTATATGCAGGTGCTTCTCACAAAATTAGAATATCAAAAAGTTAATTTATTTCAATACAAAAAGTGAAACTCATATTATATAGTCATTACAGAGTGATCTATGTCAAGTATTTCTGTTAAAGGGAACCTATCACCCCGTTTTTTTCGGTATGAGATAAAAATACTGTTAAATAGGGCCTGAGCTGTGCATTACAATAGTGTAGTTTGTGGACCCCGATTCCCCACCTATGCTGCCGAAATACGTTACCAAAGTAGTCATTTTCGCCTGTCAATCAGGCTGGTCAGGTCGGATGGGCGTGGCTTCTTCCCCCAGATATTGCGTAGTTTTCCGTTGGTGGCGTAGTGGTGTGCGCATGTCCAACGTCCCCAATCCTGCACGGGGGGGTGAAAATAGCAGCGATGTCCGTTATTCCATTGGTGGTCGGTGGGCGCGGCCATCTTCCTTTGGCCGCGCGTGCGCAGAAGCGGCGCTCTGCTGGCCGCGGCTTCAGGAAAATGGCCGCCGCGATCTCCATCTGCGCACGCGCGGCATCCCGCGGCCATTTTCCTGAAGCCGCGGCCAGCAGAGCGCCGCTTCTGCGCACGCGCGGCCAAAGGAAGATGGCCGCGCCCACCGACCACCAATGGAATAACGGACATCGCTGCTATTTTCACCCCCCCGTGCAGGATTGGGGACCTTGGACATGCGCACACCACTACGCCACCAACGGAAAACTACGCAATATCTGGGGGAAGAAGCCACGCCCATCCGACCTGACCAGCCTGATTGACAGGCGAAAATGACTACTTTGGTAACGTATTTCGGCAGCATAGGTGGGGAATCGGGGTCCACAAACTACACTATTGTAATGCACAGCTCAGGCCCTATTTAACAGTATTTTTATCTCATACCGAAAAAAACGGGGTGATAGGTTCCCTTTAATGTTGATGATTATGGCTTACAGCCAATGAAAACCCAAAAGTCATTTTCTCAGTAAATTAGAATAATTACCAAAAAACAACTGCAAATTTTTCTTAAGCTTTTAAAAGGGTCCCTTAGTCTGTTTCAGTAGCACCACAATCATGGGGAAGACTGCTGACTTGACAGATGTCCAGAAGGCAGTCATAGACACACTCCACAAGGAGAGTAAGCCACAAAAGGTCATTGCTAAAGAATCCGGCTGTTCACAGAGTGCTGTATCCAAGCATATTAATGGAAAGTTGAGTGGAAGGAAAAAGTGTGGTAGAAAAAGGTGCACAAGCTACTGGGATAACTACAGCCTTGAAAGGATTGTTAAGAAAAGGCCATTCAAAAATTTGGAGGAGATTCACAAGGAGTGGACTGCTGCTGGAGACATTGCTTCAAGAGCCACCACACATAGATGTATCCAGGACATGGGCTACAAGTGTCACATTCCTTGTGTCAGGCCACTCATGACCAATGGACAACGCCAGAAGCATCTTACCTGGGCCAAGGAGGAAACGAACTCGACTGTTGCTCAGTGGTCCAAGGTGGTGTTTTCAGATGAAAGTAAATTTTGCATTTCATTTGGAAATCAAGGTCCCAGAGTCTGGAGGAAGAGTGGAGAGGCACACAATCCAAGCTGCTTGAGGTCTAGTGTGACGTTTCCACAATCAGTGATGGTTTGGGGAGCCATGTCATCTGCTGGTGTAGGTCCACTGTCTTTTATCCAGACCAAAGTCAGCGCAGCCATCTACCAGGAAACTCTAGAGCACTTCATGCTTCCCTCTGCCGACAAGCTTTATGGAGATGGAAATGTCATTCTCCAGGACTTGGCCCCTATCCACACGGCCAAAAGTACCAATACCTGGTTTAGAAACAACAATATCACTGTGCTTGATTAGCCAGCAAACTCGCCTGACCTTAATCTCATAGAGAATCTATGGGGTATTGTCAAGAGGAAGATGAGAGACACCAGACCCAACAATGCAGACGAGCTGAAGGCTGCTATCAAAGCAACCTGGGCTTCCATAACACCTCAGCAGTGCCACAGACTGATCACCTCCATGCCATGCTGCATTCATGCAGTAATTGATGCAAAAGGAGCCCTGGCTAAGTATTGAGTGCATTTACTGAACATACATTTCAGTAGGCCAATATTTTGGATTTTAAAATCATTTTTCAATCTGGTGTTACAAAGTATTCTAATTTACTGAGATAATGACTTTTGGGTTTTCATTGGCTGTAAGCCATAATCATGAACATTAACAGAAATAAACACGTGAAATAGATCACTGTGTGTAATGACTCTATATAATATACGAGTTTCACTTTTTGTATTGAAGAACTGAAATAAATTAACTTTTTGATCTTTTAATTTAGTGAGAAGCACCTGTATGTGTTTGAAATTTATTTCCACCCTTCCTGGCTCCCGTAAAACCAAAGCTGTCAATCATGAAAAAGGGGTGGTGATAGATGGAAAACAAGTAGGTGCACTAAGTTTTTGGCCACACAAAAGGCTGCGACTGTGCTTAGTTTGAACAGTCATTTTGCACTGGCAAACTCTCTTTAAAGAAAGATAAAAGTCTTTTCAATGTAGTAATTAGAATGGAGTAAACTTGGTGGAAATAAGCATAGCTTCTTTGAATATGGTATGGGGGGTAGGTACATGGAGATCGTTAGGGATCCAGCTACTGATATCCCAACTAATCCTTTGAACCCCATCTGAAGGGAACATAGGTTGATTAATGGCACTTTCCCACCATTCATTCTCTACAGCAGTGTTCCACAACTCCGGTCCTTAAGAGCCACCAACAGGTCCTGTTTTCAGGATTTCTCTAGTATTGCACAGGTGATAATTGCATCACCTGGACAGGCAAGAATTTCATCACCTGTGCAATACTAAGGAAATCCGGAATACATGACCTGTTGGTGGCTCTTGAGCAGGGGTGTCAAACTGCATTCCTCAAGGGCTGCAAACAGGTCATGTTTTCAGGATTTGCACAGGTGATCATTTAATCACCTGCACAGAATGATTCCAGCACCTTGTGCAATGAGAAGGAAATCTTGAAAACATGCATGGTTTGAGGCCCTCGAGGAATGCAGTTTGACACCCCTGCTCTTGAGGACTGGAGTTGGGGAGCACTGCTCTATAGGACTGCTGGCGAGACAGCCCAGTACGATGCTTGGCTATCTCTGGAAGTCCCATACACAATGATTAGAGTGAAGAGGCAAATACTTCACCCCTACAGATCAGCTTCTAAACTTGCTACAAACCCTTTAAGTATGTAGGTCTAACAGAAATTGGACATAATACCAAAGACATTTAAAGGGAATGTCTAATATATTCCATTTTATTTAAATTCTATACCTGTAGAAAAGAATAAGTTTAATATTTTTTTTAGTTAACTACTTAGTTTTCAAACCTTACCTAGGGGCAGCAGCCGTATCGGAGACACGTACATTCTTAACCCTATAGGGTGTGCTTTATGGAGGCTGAAATGAAAGAGTCCATGCGAGAGAATTGGGGCCGATTGTGCAAATACTTTTGGATGAAACTGTCCCGAGTTGGATCAGAGTATCACGTCAGTGTGCACCAACTCTTTTGCATGAGAGAATTGCAGCACAGGTGCGGAGACGATGGAGAAAGTAATTTCTTTATCTTCTGCATTGCCGGTGTCCGTGGTAATTGCAGATGACATCCGAGTGCAGTCCGATATTTCACATGCACACACTTATATGGGAGCACGTGAGCAGAGTCTAGCAACATGCTGCAATTGTTTTCTCATGCCGAGCCAGCAAAAAAAAAAAAAAAAATCGCAGACCTGAGCTGTCCAATAGAATAACACTGGGCCGAGTGCTATATAATAAAATATCAGCCATGTTATACGCTCGTGTGGGTGAGCCCTGTGTCTTTCAGTCAACCATCTTCTAATGAGATGACTCTGCTGATTCTGTCCCCGCCTGTACAATAAAGCTCATAAGAGAGTTGCAAATGATGGGAAGCGATAGCCTGTTTATTATAATTGCCAATGTGGAAACTGCATAATTTAAATATCTAGTTTTATGTAAAGAAAGTAAAAAAAAAAAAAAAAAAACACTAAGAGGGACAAACCTGTTTTTTATGAAGTTGACCCACTGACAAGCTATTCGAAAGGTAAGATTGGGTCACCTGTATGAAAACATCCCCTTACCTGTCTATTTTTTGAGCATTTGTAGCCAGTAGCATCAATAGGCTGCAATAAAGTGAATAGGATAGAAGTTAAAACGAAAATTCAGATCTACAGAAAATCTTCAGGAATAAAGATGACTTTCAGTTTGTGCACTTATAAAACTCTGATACATCACCTTATTACAGTCAGTATGTGGTCTGAACACGGTCGCCGGGCGTACCTGCTCTAAATATTAAGCACCCGTCTCTCTCCACTAACAGCACGGTCTTTGTGTTTCCATCACATGATTAACGGAATTTATGTCGCTGCTACTCTCTTCCAAGAAAATATTACTGTAATGCCTCCTTTCCTGGAATATGGGGTTTACCTGCTATAAAAATGTGATCAGCCAGACCAAAAATAGTAAAAGGAGGCATTTCAGCGCCAGCAAATTTCAAAAAGAAAATGGGGGTGCGGGAAGGGTTTGATTTAATCAATTATTATTCAGCATATAGGAACGGAAAGCATAATTTTTTTTTTTCATTTTGTACAATTTATGTTGTGAAGTTTAAAACGAAAGAGAAACAAACAAAAAAATCATCTCAAATCATACTCATATGAGCGATAAAACATACGGTCAAGACAAACACTGTGGCCTCAAATGATGACCTTCCATCTGTACAGGAGAGATGTATATCTCTGTACCGTGTTAGCCAGTAGATAGAAAAATATTTAGATTTGAGAGTCCTCAGTGGTTGATACCTTTTAATGGCTAACTGAAAAGATGGTAACAAACTGGAAGTTTTCGAGACTACTCAGGTCTCTTCATCAAAGAAAAATGGTCAAAATAAAACCCCCCCCAGTGATTTCAGACCTCAAATAATGCAAAGAAAACAAGTTCATAATCATTTAGAAACAACAATACTAATGTTTTAACTCAGGAAGAGTTCAGAAATCAATATTTTGTGGAATAACCATGATTTTTAATCACAGCTTTCATGCGTCTTGGCATGCTTTCCACCAGTCTTTCACACTGCTTCTGGTGCAAAAATGTAAGCAGTTCTTGTTTGATGGCTTGTGACTATCCATCATCCTTTTGATTACATTCCAGAGGTTTTCAATGGGGTTCAGGTCTGGAGATTGGGCTGCCCATGACAGGGTTTTGATGTGGTGGTCTCTTAATTTTTGCCAGAGCTGTAGAATAACACATCATCTGAAGAATCACATATTTATAGACAACAGGACACAGGAATAAATAAAGCAATATATAAGACAAGTGACGTGAGGCAGAACTATCATTATGGGAGAGGGATAAAGCGTTTTGCCCATAAATACTAGATCAGTTCATAGCTAAGGAGTGTGAAAGTTTTATTGTCCTCTTATTGGGGTTTGGTTCTGTGCTGTGATCAACATTTCCAAAACCATCTAAAGAAGTCAGCCCATTCTGGAAAAGCATTCTTTGGACAGTTGAAACAAAGATCAACCTTTACCAGAATGATGGGAAGAAAGTATGGAGGTGTCTTGCAACAAACTATGATCCAAAGCCCACCACATCCTCTGCATGGATTTCACTGGCGCTGGGTCACTATGGTTTGTTGAGGATGTGACTGATGACAGAAGCAGCCGGATGGATTCTGTAGTGTACGGGGCGATACTTTCTGCTCAGACTCAACCAAATGCAGCAAGGTTGATTGGACGACACTTCACAGGACAGATGGACAACGACCAAAAACATACTGCAAAAGCAACCCAGGAGCAGAAGGCAAAGAAGTAGAATATTCTGAAATGACCGAGTCAATCAATAGGTCTCAATGCAATCAAGCAGCATTATACATGCTGAAGACAAAACGTAAGGCAGAAAGAGCCAGAGACAAGCAACAACTGTAGTCAGATGCAGTAAAGGCCTGGTAAAGCATCACAAAGGCAGAAACCTAGCATATGTCTGAAATCTGCAAGCTATGGATGCCACCAGTCATTGCCTGCTAAGGATTCTCAACAAAGTATTAAAAATGAAAATTTTATTTATGGTAAAATACATTTTTTTCCAATTATTTTTGAGCTCCAAAAATTAGGAGGCTTTGTAGAAAAATGGTTGCAATTCCTAAACGTTTCACAAGGGTATTTTTGTTGAGCCGCATTAATTAAACCTGAAAGTCTACACTCCAATTGCATCTGTCATTTTAAATCCAAAATAGTGGAAAGCAGAGCCCAAATATTTCAGGACCTAAGTCAGAGCCAGAAGGAGCTGCCAGGCCACTCACTGTTGTGCAGACATTCAGATTTCTTCCAGATACCCAAACATAATGTAGCATGGGCTCCTGTTTGTCTCGATCAGATAGGCGAACAAGACCACAAACCGGACCAGTTATCTCTATTTTTACAAACAGATACTAATAGCACAAACCTTAGTATTTGACGGGACACTTTAAGGGTATGTGCACACGTTCAGGATTTCTTGCAGAAATTTCCTGAAGAAAACCGGAAATTTTCTGCAAGAAATCCGCATTTTTTTTTTTGCGTTTTTTTTGCATTCTGCAAGCGTAATTAGCTTGCAGAATGCTAAAGTTTTCCAAGCGATCTGTAGCATCGCTTGGAAAACTGACTGACAGGTTGGTCACACTTGTCAAACATAGCGTTTGACAAGTGTGACCAACTTTTTACTATAGATGCTGCTTTTGCAGCATCTATAGTAAAAGATAGAATGTTTAAAAATAATAAAAAAAATAAAAAAATGCTTATACTCACCCAGACATCTCCTCAGCGGCGTCCGTTCCTCTTCCTATAGCTGGTCTGTGCGCACAGGACCTTCCGTGACGTCACGGTCACGTCAATCACAGGACAGTGACATCATCGGCAGGTCTTGCACCGCACACCAGCTACAGGAACCGAAGCGACAGCATGCAGTGGAGGCGGGAAGACATCGAGGGTGAGTATAGGACTATTTTTTATTTTAATTCTTATTTTTTGACCAATTATATGGTGCCCAGTCCGTGGAGGAGAGTCTCCTCTCCTCCACCCTGGGTACCAACCGCACATAATCTGCTTACTTCCCGCATCGTGGGCACAGCCCCGTGCGGGAAGTAAGCAGATCAATGGACCCCTAGGTGTGCGGAATCCCCTGCAATTCCGCATTTTAATGAACATGTTGCTTTTTTTTCCGCGATGCGATTTTTTCGCGGAAAAAAAGGCTACATTTGCACAAAAAATGCGGAATACACTTAAAATAATAGGAGGCACATGTAAGCGTTTTTTTCGCGTTTTTATAGCGAAAAAACGCGAAAAAAACGCGAAAAATACTTAACGTGTGCACATGGCCTAAAAGCCTACTAACCTTGGGGTCTTAGTCTATTAATTTTATTTCTCGTTCATCAAAATAATTCTTCTCCCCCATCTTAAAAATGATTTCCGAACAATGGAAATATATTATCTACATAATGATCAGATTTTGGACAGATTTCAGGATTTTTAATCAGCAATTTTAGGGTATGTGCACATAGAGGATTTCCTGCGGATCCGCAGCATTTTTTGTGGTGTCTACTATACTTTTCTTCTGATTGTTCCACTCCTGGTTTTCACTTACAAATACTGATGTAAAAGTGGAAGACACAGATCCCACACCTGACATCAGAGGACTAGGATTAGTCCCTGGAATCTCCATGACATGTCTGTCCCACAGCAAATGCACTAAAGATGACAACTTTACTTTTCACACAAATGTTATTTATCCCTCCAAAGAACAGATGAGGGGGCACACTTGCCTCATGACAAATGACACCATTATATATTAACCTAATGCAACTGCTGCAGGTTTGACACTGTGTATACAGCAACAGACCCGCACGGACAGCTGTTACAGCCTAGTTGCTGGGATTTCAAGAAATCCCATGTCCACTATGCGTCCACAGTCACCCATGGATCACCAGCGGAGACTGACATGTGGCGCATCTTTCCAGACCGCAGCATGTCAATTTCTCTTGCGGAGACACTAGTGTTTCACAGAATTTTATACCATTGGGCAGTGAAGAAAAAATAACTACATTTTTACCACCAAAATTTTTTGTTTTAGCCCCAGATTTTACATTTTCACACAAGTAAGTAAAAATGGCAACATAATTTGTCCCACAATTTCTACTGAACACGGCATTGCCCCATATGAGGCTGTCCAGTACTGCTTAGCCATACAGAGAGAGACTTGGGAGGAACGCAGCGCTATTTTCCTCCGGCAGTGGATTTTCCTAAAACAGTTTGTGGACTCCATATAAAGAGCCTCACATTGCTGGAAGATCAGAATCCCCCCTCAAGTGACCCCATTTTGGAAATTATACCCTTTTGGGAATTTATCTACATGTGTAGTGACAATTTTGACTCCATGGGTGTTTTCCAGAAACAAGCAGCAATGAATGTTGCTGAGTGAAAATTGCAAACTGCTGTTGTAGTGACCAGTACGTTGCAGTTACCAGTATGCTATGCCCAGCCCGTGCTACTAGAGACACGCACCTGCAAGTTAGGTGGGCTCTCATCGCTTCAGAAATGCCAAACATGTGGACGCTATATGTGGTTTAGGTACACTGTGGGGCTCAGACAGGAAGGTGCATTGGGAGAAGAAAATTTGCTGAATTTCTTTTGGAGGGTGAGGAGCCATTTTGCTTTTCCAGAGCCTTTGTGCTACCAGTAATGTGGAAGCCCCCTACATTTCTGTTAACAGATAACGGATCAGAATGAGGACTTGCTTTATTTGTGGATTGAGTTGAAGCTTTTCTTGGGAACATTTAACATAACGTTTGGGATAAAATTTATCCGGCGCTCTACGCTGAGCACTTATTTTGGGGTTTCCATCTAAATCTCTGAGTGACGTGATTCAGATGAAACCCCCAAGGGATCCATTCACTATAATGAGGCAGCAGAGTTACTCTGGACTCCGTGTGGCTTCTGCTCAGCGGTGTCCTTTTTTTCAGAGCTACACAAAACTGTGGCCGACGGTACTTTTATGCACGCCTAAAAAGACAGAGACCACCGGATCACAGGTCAGACAGCGTCCGAGTGCCTCCATCTGCTTCATTATAGGGAATTTTCGGCCAGGGGTTCTGTCTGAATCACGTATTTCAGAGATTTACATGAAAACCGTGCTGTAAGCGCTCAGAGCAGGATAAATGTGCGCCAAGGCTTACCGTGATCTTTCGGAGGCAGAATTAAAAAAAAAAAATCAACGGTAGGTGAAGAATTGGATTTATTTTTTACGCCACTCCTCGTGCGGTGTAAGTGATTAGGCGACCTTATTATTCGGGCCGATGCGATTACAGCGATATCAGATTTATATTGAGTTTTTGTGTTTGGCTGCTGTCACACGCTAAAAGACGCTTTTTATTGCAAAAACTAGTTTTAGGCAACACCATATTTTGGGAGCTATCATTTTTCCATATTTTGGCCCACTGGGTCATGTGAGGGCTTGTTTTTCGCAGGACGAGCTGACATTTATATTGGTACCATTTTCAGACACATGACATTTTTTGATCGCTTTTGATAGATTTTTTTGGAGGCAGAATGAACAAAAATAGGGATTTTTGTGTACTCACCGTAAAATCCTTTTCTCCGAGCCATTCATTGGGGGACACAGACCGTGGGTGTATGCTGCTGCCACTAGGAGGCTGACACTAAGTGATACAAAAAAAGTTAGCTCCTCCCCTGCAGCATACACCCTCCTGCTGGCTCTCAGCCAACCAGTTCGGTGCAAAAGCAGTAGGAGATCAATAACAACGTATGAAAGTATATGAAAGTAAATATGAGAGAAGAGTATATCAAAAGTATAGTATGTGAAAGAAAATATGAGAGTAGAGTATATCAAAGTAGATATGAGAGTATAGCATGTCAAATATAATAATATATATACACACATACATATACACCTACATATACACATACATACACACATGTGAAAACTATATAAATATACAAGCATAAGCTAAAAAGGGTGGGAGCTGTGTCCCCCAATGAATGGCTCGGAGAAAAGGATTTTACGGTGAGTACACAAAAATCCCTATTTCTCCTTCGCCTCATTGGGGGACACAGACCGTGGGACGTCCTAAAGCAGTCCCTGGGTGGGCAGATCAGGCCCTGTGCAACCGCCACTTACAAGTGCGCTACCACGGCCTGCAGAGTCCGCCTGCCCAGACTTACATCTGCGGAAGTCTGGGAATTGTAGTGCTTCAAGGATGCATGCGGACTGGCTGAACCCGCAAAGATGACAGACGTGCTTTGCTGACGTCTGGTGTCTAGAACCCAAGAACCCTCGATTGATCGAGTGGAGTGAAAATAAATACTGTCCTCTAACACGTAAGGATTTCTGGATGCGTAAAGAATGCACCAGGCTAACATGGCCGAAGACACGGCTAAGCCCTTCCTGAAACAAGAAAGACCATCAGGAAGCCCAGATGAGGTGTCCATCCTCTCTAAGGACGCCGTCCTAGACACGTACCTACTCAGGACACTCACATTGTGCAGGGAATGGGGTACTCATTCCATTTTGTGGATGGGAGCCGAAAGAGGAGAGGGAAGAAAGATGGTAATAAGGAAAAAAGGGTTTGAAGGACCGGAGTGGCCAGCTTCGAAGACTCATCTGACTTGACTAGGACAACACGGATGTCCCAGGGTCACTGGGGTCGTCCTGCTTCCTAAAGACCCTCGGAACTAGTGGAAGAGGCGTGATGGAGTATGCACTGCGATGGCTTTCGGATGTCGAGGCCAAACCTGAACTCGAGTACATTGGTGGTCAGGCTGGATGCCATCCGATCTACATCTGGAGTGCTCCAGTGAAGGTAGATAAGTTGGAAAACTTCCATATGAAAACTCCCACCGAGTTGAGGCGAGACCCTGGCGGCAAGAGACAAAACTGCTGCTCAGAGTTGTACTCTCAGGATGAGTACTGCCAAGATCACCAAAAAATAAATCTCGGCCTATCAGAGAGTGTGAGGTACGTAGGTCAAGATGCCTGACCGTGGGTACCTACAAGACGATAGACGTATTGAACAGCCGTGATAATATCCAACTGAGTTTGGAAGGGGAGACCTGCCAGAGGGCATCGGTCCTGCTGTGGGAGCAAAGGTACCGTTGGGATCCGCAGAAAAAAACCGGTTGGGAGACTGGATTCCCGAGGTAACCAGAGGCCGTGAGCAGTATGGTGACGCTCCGCAGACACTAGCAACCATTGAGCCGGGAGAAAGGATCTCCCCCGGACGAGAAAGGTACTCAGAGATTACCCTCTGGAAACTTGTTTGATCTGTAGGAAAAAACAAGCGGAGCGAAGGGAACTGCCTCCATTCCCATATTCTATCCAAGGATACTCCTAGCAAATCGGATGGAATGAAGGCAGGTACGGACCGGGGCTGAAAAATCAGCCCTGTTTTGAGAACCCGGGTTTTTTTTTTTTTTTTTTTTTTAAAGACGTAGCAGAAGAGATAGCCCAAGACCAGACAGGCCGTTCTGGCATTTGCCAGAACTGCCGGATGGCCATTCTGGCCCGGAATGAGGGGATGAGTGACCATGTGCGAGGGCGCCCTGTTGAAGGACCACAGCCTTGTTTCAAGGGAGGATCCCAACTCTCTGGAGGTGTCCAAGATCATCCTTAAAAAAGGATATCTGCTGGGCTGGGAAAGAGGAAGACCTGTTTAAGTCTATCCGCCGGCCCAGGAGAGGAAGGATATCGTAAGAATGACCGCCGTCATGATAATGGCGAACACTCTGGGAAGGGCAAGGTCGTGACTTGTGAAGGTAAGCATCCTGAAAGTCGATGGATGCCAGAAAAAAAGCTCCACCTTTCCCTATAGAAGTGATGGCCAAGTGGAGGACCTCCATCCAACGGAGGAGGACGTTTTGGAAGCTCGTTAGAGGTTAGAGTTCCAGGATTGGTCTTACTTTTCGGTTCTCTTTTTGGAACCAAGATCCCTTAGATCTAGACTGTCCTGGACCACGCTTCCACTGTTGGTTGGATCTATAGGACATCTGCGATCCTTTGTTCCTACGTGGGGAACACCCCAACCACTCACCGAATAAGCGACTGCTCTGTAAGGGAGTGAAATCATTATTTATTTATTTATTTTTTTTAAACGCAGAGTAGCTTTCGTTCTCTGATGCGTAAAGCCCTTCTGAATGGAATGGCATGCGCTGCAGACAGCGCCACATAACTAGCCGCATTCCAAGAGGCGTGCGCCACAAAGCCTCCTCCTCAAGAGATTTGATTGCCAGGTGCACTGTCTCCAGAAGGAGAGATAATAGATCTAAAAATAAATGTGAAACAAAGTAGCTAAGGTTTCCAGCCATAGACCATTGGTCTGGTAACCCATGCAGGCGAAGGAAGGGTAAAGCGCTGAACTCGATGCCGCAAGACTGAATGAATGGAATCATTGTCTGACAGTCCATGGTATCGTTAAAAGATGATCCATCGGGCAGGGAAAACTGGTAGGTGCCAGGAAGCAGAGTGCGCGGTTACATCCGCCAGATGAGGAAAAAGACCCCTCTCTTGATTTGCTGCCGTCATTGAACGTGCAGAGATAAAAGAATGAACTTTCAATCAACCATCCTCTTAACAGGGAGGTGGAGAAGAATCGTCCGCCTCCTTGCATCATCCGTTACCTATAGGCGATGCAGAGAGGAACTGCTCGGAAGCCAAAAGGAAGGTATCTGTACATCTACAGAGATCAAGTCCATGGGGAACCGGGATGACATCAGGCCCGGCTGTAGCAGAGTATACGTGGAGGTGACACTCCATGTGCTCATTTGATGATGGCGTAAGATCGGTGTCCTTTGAAGGACCGTCGCCCAGCGTATACGTGGAGGCGACACTCCATGTGCTCTTTTGATAATGGTGTGAGGAGATCAGAGTCCTTTGAAGGACCCGTCGTCCAAAGCATACGTGGATGCGACACTGCATGTGCCCATTTGGTGATGGTGTGAAGAGATCGGTGTCCCCTGAAGGACCCGTCGCCTAGAGTATACGTGGAGGAGACACTCCATGTGCTCATGTGATGAAGGTGTGGGGAGATCGGTGCCCTTTGAAGGACCCGTCGCCCAGAGTATACCTGGAGGCGACACTCCATGTGCTGATAATGGTGTGAGGAGATCGGAGTCCTTTGAAGGACCCGTCGCCCAAAGCATACGTGGATGCGACACTGCATGTGCCCATTTGGTGATGGTGCGAAGAGGTCGGTGTCCCCTGAAGGACCCGTCGCCTAGAGTATACGTGGAGGAGACAATCCATGTGCTCATGTGATGAAGGTGTGGGGAGATCGGTGCCCTTTGAAGGACCCGTCGCCCAGAGTATACCAGGAGGCGACACTCCATGTGCTCATTTGAAGCTGGTGTGAGGAAATCTGAGTCCTTTGAAGGATACGTCGCCCTTAAAAAAGCAGTTTAACCAGGCATGGCATCTGGTGTCGCTTGAAGAGGCGTCTGTTTCCAGAGCAAGTCCATTTGCGATTGTTCATAGCGTTTTACCACTGCGCTACCATGGTGTTCACCAGTGAATCGCTTATCCGGACGCTCGCTGTCCAGGACAAATTGCAAATGCACTACTAAGGGTTTCCGTTTTGAGGGACCCTGTGTGTCCTTGCCAATCTAGAGAATGATGTGATGGCCTAACTAGGCGAATCGGTCTTGTTATGAGGCTGTGGCGAATCCAGATCCGAGGTAACATCTGCTTCATATATGGAGTCTTGTTCCGTTTCTAGAATACGTGTGGCCCCTGCTAGCCTAAGGTTCCCCTGTAGGGGGAGATATATATATATGCCTTGCGAGGACTTCAAACCAGAGGGTACAACCTCATGGTCAGGGAGGCCATGGATTACACCAGCGACAAAGCCCCCTTAAGGAGAACTAGATACTCTGGGAAGAGCTGGGATCGGCGGCGGAGGACTCCTGAGCTGATTTGAACTAGGTGCTTTGGGAAAAAAAGTGACCGGCTTAGAATGGTCATGAGTGTAAGACCGGTGAAAAACTGGTCATGTGCCCTTTAAAACTAGGGAACCTTTAAGACCAGGGAATGAGATCATGTGTCTTTAAAGGCCAGGGAATGATGGACGTGTGCCTATAAGTCCAGTGACTACCGGACATGGTACCTTTAAAGAGGGAATTGCCTTTAAGAATAGGGAGCTGATAGATACGCCCTTGATGTCGGTAGGCATCAGGGAGTGACAAGTTCCCTGGACCGTTTCAGTATGTCTATAGAAGATGAGCACGAGGAGAACATACTGTCATCCAGGGTGGAGAACCGTGGACTCCCATGCTGCAAACGCCAGCCTTAAGCACAGGGCAACTGTGCTGCTTGTCCCTTTAATGCTACCGGTGCGTGCGGGGAGGGGTGCCGGGTGAGGGATTGTCTGCTTACCCGGATCCTGAGTCCCCCGTCGGCGTTGGAATAGCGCTGTCTTCAGCGCTGAATACCGCTGATGCGATGCAGCAGCCGCTTCCGGAAATTTACAGCTGGAGTCGGCAGGGGTAAGAAGATGGCCGCCGAGACTCTCGTCCTGAGTGAGAAACGCCCGAATAGGGGGGCGGAGCCGCTAGAATGATGCGAGCGGTGGGCGGGGCTTCCCTGGATGCGGCCTACACAAGGCCAAAGCCGGGAACTAAATTTATGGCTTCGGCCGGCGCACACCCGTGGACTGTAGGGAAATGTGCCGCGGAGCTCTGAGGGGACCCTGACGCTATGGAGCCCTCTTATAACCGCCGGAAAAACGACCCCTGATGTGCACTTACCCCAATATGAAGGGGATGGTAGATGCTGTAGATCAGAGCTGTGCCCAGGGTAGATAGGACGGTGCAGGGTTGGGAAGCCTCCATCCACCATCCCCGTAAAAGGGGGGTGGAGAGGAACTGTCCGCCTCCTTCCATCATCCGCTTTTTCAGTGGTAATGCAGTGGGGGCTGCACGGATGCCACAATGGAGAGTGCCTCTGAACAGCCAAGGGTAAAACCTGGTGGGCAGGGCTGAATGTCCGGCAATAGGCCTGGCTGCAGAAGAGGATACTGAAGGTGACACTCCAGTGCTCGTCTGAAAAGGGAGGGGGGAGATCGGTGCCCTTGAAGGGGCCCGTCGCCCCTAAAATCAGCTCAGGCAGTGGCTTCCCACGTCGCAGGAGAGGATACGGAGAGGTGAAACTCCCGTGCTCGCCTGTTGTTGGTTCGGGGGAGATCGGAACATGAAAGAATCCGTCGCCCCCTTCGTCCAGGTAAAAGGGTTAAATAGTAGAAAATCCGAAAAGTTCTGGTCTGAAAAACAGACCTGTCCGTGTGCCTCCTACGGACACTAAGCTTGAACTGGTTAGCTGAGAGCCAGCAGGAGGGTGTATGCTGCAGGGGAGGAGCTAACTTTTTTTGTATCACTTAGTGTCAGCCTCCTAGTGGCAGCAGCATACACCCACGGTCTGTGTCCCCCAATGAGGCGAAGGAGAAAACAGCAATTCAGGATTTTTTGGGGGATGGTGGGGGATTATGTCATTCCACGATGACGCCACAAAGTCTCCGATCCAAGGGCAGAGGGGCTATCTTCCCTCTGCCTGCTTCAGAGTTCGATGGCAGAACTTAGGGGGTTAAAGTGCCAGGAGCAGTAGGGGACCAGAATCAGCTAACACCCAGCGGCAATCGCGTGCGCACACGATCTCTTGGACATAATAATCCGTCTTGTTTCAATAAGTACCAGGGCTCTGGGACGTATTATTACTGACAGTTGGAAACGAGTTAAATTTATGTGCCCACGAACCGGAGTTGATGCAGGTTTGACACTGGGTATTTATGCAGCGTCAAACCTGCAGCAGACAGCTGTTAAAGCATAGTGGATTGGATTTCAAAAAATCCCATGTCCACTATGCGTCCACAGATGCCCGTGGATCACCAGTGGAGACTGACATGCGGCACATCTTTCCAGACTGCAGCATGTCACTTTCTCTTGTGGAGACACTAGTCTCTGCCAGAGAAATTTCACCAACAGAATGTATTGGATGAGGTGAATCCGCACGGATCAGTGATCACATGTGTATTCACCTGTGTTCAATCGACTGCAACGCTTTGGACTCAGCGAGCATCACTGCATCCAAAGCACTGCTACTTCCGGATTGTGGGCACCTGGCCTTAGAAAACAAAACATGTACATTAGCCACAGTGATAACACCTTGAACTTCTCTTCTGCATTGAAGCATCTGAGCATGTGCAAAACTGAAGGGAAGAGGAGCAGGGTCAGCTGTGACATTGACTATTGTGGTGGATCCTGTATCATAAGCTGTGTATAGAGGTGGTACTCATCACTGTAACCCTGTCTCTGTGAGCACAGGAGTTATTTATCTATCCCGACTCAATTTTGTTTTTTCTACATACATCTCCTTGCCTGCAAAAATGAAGTCTATGTATGGTTAAGAGGGTCTTAAAAACGTCTTTGGCTAAAGACTTAGAGATAACAGAGAAGTGAAACTAGAGTAGAGCCACACCTAGACCCTGGGTGTTGATAGTGTTAACTTTATCAAATTATATGTATGCATGCCAATGCCAGGACATATGTAGTGATAAGCTGAGACATTTATACAAATAAATCCAATGAAGAAACAGAGAAGCAGCACTCACCGATCCGTCCGAGACAGGTCATAACTGACCCGTAGAAGCGCCAGGAGGGCGCGAAACGGCAGTCGTCAGGCTTGCCGCACACTTTACATCTGTACTCCCGGCCGTGAAGATTTTTATCATGTACAAATAAAGATACCTGTCTCGGAAGGATCGGTGAGTGCTGCTTTTCGGTTTCTTTATTGGATTTATTGGCATGTGTCTTTGGCAGAAACACCCGGGATCCGGAGGTCACATTCCTGTTGCAGAGGGGCAGGCTCAGCTGTAATAATAGGCGGTAGTGCCGTCTACTGTGTTTCTCATAGATTGACTGAGACATTTATACTGTTACAATGCATGATGATTAATAACCTATATAGACCCTGACCAAATGACGTAATTAAGGAGTTCTATTAAGATACTACGAGCATCAGTGTGGTACCTCTCGCTTTGTACATGTAGTTGGATTTTACAAATTCATTTGGAGAAGGCACGTTGTCTCAGAACATAACACAATATGGGAGGATGACACCTCTGAGGATAAAGAGCCTGGTGAATGCTGACGAGGACATTTAATCTTCCAAATATCAGTGTCGGATCCCAGGAGAAGCAACCGATATTACAGATCTGTCAATATTTTCTGCGGCATTCTCCTCCACCAGAACCTCTTGTGGTTCCAAATTCATAGGATATTTCTATATTTAACCCTTTTATTTTATTCTGTTTTTGCTTTTACGTATGAGTGTAATTTTATCATTTCATCTTTGAAACCTTTTTAAGCACTGTACTTCTGTTGTATATTAAATCTGAAATGTTATAAACTTGTTCCTTGCTGCTCTAAATGTACCCCCCAAGCCTGAAAAGGGCAACTACAGAGAAGCGGTGTTACCCACAACATGCCAAAGTAAAAGAAAAATGCTTAGGCTGGGTTCACATTACGATATATGCATCCGCTAGACGGACTACGTTACACACGCGGCATAACGCGGTGTAATGTAGCCCGCTAACGCCGCCATTTAGTTCAATGTAGGATGCATCGCTAGCGCATGCCCACAATGGGCGTACGCTAGCTATGTGCCGTCATTGAGTGACGGACCCCGAGACGCGGGCTGCAGCGTTTCCGGGTCCGTCACTGCTAGCGCAGATAGAGCTCTATCTGCGCTAGCGCGCTGCCATACCGGCACTTGCATTAACAGCAGCCCGTGTGTTGAACGGGCTGCTGTTAACGCAGTGTGAACCTAGCCTTAGCTTGTTGCAGAGAATGCCTTTAATAATAAAAAGAGAATTTTGACATTTAATCTGAATGCAGCATAATGTAAGGGCAGAGACCCCGATTCCAGCAATTAATCACTTATACCAGGCTGTGCTGTAGGTTCAATACAAATCAGTGATTTATCAGCAGGAGATTATCACATCTGGACTAGGTCTCATGTGCAGGCCAGTCAGGCTAATCTGCGTAACCCTGCCCACACAACCCATTGGCAGCTTTTGTTTATATTGTCAGCAAGCTGCCAATCAGTGGTGTGGGCGGGGTTATACACAGTTCAGCATTCTGAGCACTGCTAGATCTACAATAGAGAAAATAGGATTTGTATCAAAGCGGAACCAAGCAGCCAAGTAAGTGATACCTCACTGAAATCGGGCTCTCTGCCGCTACATCAAGTTGGTATTAGATTACATAGCAAAAACCTGATGACAGATTCCCTTTAATATGGATACACCTGGAAAGGGAAATGGTTCCTAGATATATAAAAAATGCATAAAATGATAAAAGGGAAATGGTCTTATAAATAATAATATGCATAAAATGTTGAGGCCAGACTGGCTCTAAAGAGCCCACAGGACTTTCTCACAATGTGTTAACCCTGTGATTATTGGAAACCAAGTGTTTTGGTATTTTGCCTGGAATACTGGGTACCAACAGGTCCAGAACTGGAGTGAACGTGTTGTGGTTTAATTTTCAATGTGCACAGGGACAGATTGAGCAAGACATCGATTATTCCATTATAGTTCCACCCACATAACATTTTCTTTCTTTTAAAAAGAGTACATTTATTTGAGAAATAATGTGCTGATTTTCTAAAGTAAAAAAACAAAGAAAAAAAATTCCTTCAACAAATCGAGAAAAACAGTTTAACCCCACAAAACCCCGTCCTTTAAGTACTGCTCAGCTCGTCAAAAAATACTTATCTATTCATTTCATACATAAATGTACAATTTCTTTTTTTATTAATATTTTTTTTTTTTCCAAACGGAGTAACCATAAATAAAACTTTATTCTTTAAATGTCATTTACAAGCTACCAGGCGCCATGTCCTTTTATTAACATGGCACCAGATAATTAAAATGGCGGCGGTCACAGAAAATAAATCCAGACTTAAAAGGTGGTGGGGAATCAATAACAAAAAAAACCCCAAAGCATTGATAAAATGAGTTTTTTTGTAGATAAAAGCAATGTAATACTGTCACAAAGGTGTGGCCATTGAAGCGGTCTTGCCATAAATAGTTTGGGATAGTTTGGATGCGTCTGCTGAAGGCCATGCGTAACTCAGGTGTGGGTGCAGTCTGGCTAAAAAAAAAACCAAAACAGTCTATACAGTCATTTTATCTTTGACAATTTATAACATAAAAAATAAAAGAAGTTAAAAACCTATAGCAGCAACAAAGCAAACCTTGTCATGGGAAGGCATGAGTTAAAAACTAAGAAAGAAAAATAAAGGAAAAAAATAAAAGAGTCTATAGAATGTGCGTAAGAAGGTGCATTGTTCATCTCCCGTCAGCCGGCGTACGACTAAGTGACAACATAATTCGAGCAAACCGCTCGCACAGCTCGTGCGTGGAGAAGGTAGGAAGCTTTGGCGGGTCGTTGAAACCTTTGATTTCAGTTGAACAATCAAGCAGTTTTGGCAGGAAGTCAGTCAGCTTTTCTTGTAGACACGCTGGAGAGATGGGAACAAAGAAGGGGCTCAATGAGCGCACGACGCAAACCCAGCGGGCAAAAGTCATCACGCCCATTAACACATAAGTGTTTATACTGAATGAAAGATTTTTGGTTAAAGTTGATCAAATGCATATTTGTCTTCTGCATGTATTTATTTTGCCCCTAATAAAAAGGACCGGTCTCTTGTCAGAAATATTTATTTTTTCCCTGGAGTTAATCCTGCTCCACTCCGTTCCAGAGATATGGCCTCTTCTTCCAGTGTATAAATCTAGTCTTTGTACCAAGTGGGCATCTCCCACATGAGGACCCCTTAGGAGAACAGTAGAGGACCTCACTCATTTGGATAAAAACAGAATACCACACAGAGAAGAGGAGACCGTTTCTCAGGAATGGAGGCGCAGGAAAAGAAGACAAATGGCAAATTCAGGAGAACAGTGGCATTCACACCTAGGAAAATGTTTATCATTTTGCTATACTGTGAGATGGCTCATGGTGTTAAAGGGAGTGTCACCTTCAAAACTTGATTTAGGGGAACAAATGATCCCCCGTCCCACCACAGGGGGAACAAACGATCCCCGTCCCACCACAGGGGCAACAAACGATCCCTGTCCCACCACATGGAGAACAACGATCCCCGTCTTACAACATGGAGAACAAACGGATCCCCGTCCCGCCACATGGAGAACAAACGGATCCCCGTCCCGCCACAGGGAGAACAAACGATCCCCGTCCCACCACAGGGAGAACAAACGATCCCCGTCCCACCACAGGGAGAACAAACGATCCCCGTCCCACCACAGTGAGAACAAACGATCCCCGTCCCACCACAGTGAGAACAAACGGTCCCCGTCCCACCACAGGGAGAACAAACGATCCCCGTCCAACCACAGAGAGAACAAACGATTCCTGTCCCACCACAGGGAGAACAAACGATCCCCGTCCCACCACAGTGAGAACAAACGATCCCCGTCCCACCACAGTGAGAACAAACGGTCCCCGTCCCACCACAGTGAGAACAAACGGTCCCCGTCCCACCACAGTGAGAACAAACGATCCCCGTCCCACCACAGAGAGAACAAACGATTCCTGTCCCACCACAGGGAGAACAAACGATCCCTGTCCCACCACAGGGAGAACAAACGATCCCTGTCCCACCACATGGAGAACAACGATCCCCGTCCCACCACAGAGACAACAAGCGATCCCCGTCCCACCACAGTGAGAACAAACAGTCCCCGTCCCACCACAGGGAGAACAAACGATCCCCGTCCCACCACAGAGAGAACAAACGATTCCTGTCCCACCACAGAGAGAACAAACGATTCCTGTCCCACCACAGGGAGAACAAACGATCCCTGTCCCACCACATGGAGAACAACGATCCCCGTCCCACCACAGAGACAACAAGCGATCCCCGTCCCACCACAGGGAGAACAAACGATCCCCGTCCCACCACAGGGAGAACAAACGATCCCCGTCCCACCAGAGGGAGAACAAACGATCCCCGTCCCACCACAGGGAGAACAAATGGTCCCCGTCCCACCACAGGGAGAACAAACGATTCCCGTCCCACCACAGGGAGAACAAACGATTCCCGTCCCACCACAGGGAGAACAAACGATTCCCGTCCCACCACAGGGAGAACAAACCACCCCCGTCCCACCACAGGGAGAACAAACGATCCCCCGCCCACCACAGGGAGAACAAACGATCCCCGTCCCACCACAGGGAGAACAAACGATCCCCGTCCCACCACAGGGAGAACAAACGATCCCCGTCCCACCACAGGGAGAACAAACGATCCCCGTCCCACCACAGGGAGAACAAACGATCCCCGTCCCACCACAGTGAGAACAAACGGTCCCCGTCCCACCATAGGAAGAACAAACGATCCCCGTCCCACCACAGGGAGAACAAACGGTCCCCGTCCCACCACAGGGAGAACAAACAATCCCCGTCCCACCACAGGGAGAACAAACGATCCCCGTCCCACCAAAGGGAGAACAAACGATCCCCGTCCCACCAAAGGGAGAACAAATTCACGGTCCTATATGGACTGCGATGCCTGCACCAGCCGTAGGTTTCCTCACCAGAACTCAATGTCTTTATACATGTCTATGAAGATGATGAATTCTGGTCAAGAGACCCATGACCGGTCCAGACATTATGGTGCGGACGCTGACCATGAATGTCAGATGTGCGAGGCTTGTCCTAATCTGAGATAATTGGGGTCGGCGCCCGTTAGGGGTAATAATATAATCCACCGTGGAGACTCACGTTCCATTTCTTGCCCCAGGTATGAACACCAGCGATTCCTCATGTCTTCTACAGCAATTATGTCCTTTTCTTCTATTTCATCAGCCAACAACATGGGCAAACATGGCACAATGAGTTCATTCATCAGAGTCAGGCCGTTGCCGACTTTTTCTACATCTCCAGACTCGAACATGATCGCGGCTTTCTCATTCAGTTTCTTCAGGACACAAGAAATAAAAGGTTTATAAACAAATTTACGTAATGTGCCACATTTATTGTTGTAGCCCATACATGAGGTGCTGTATCTAAAACAGGGCCACACTGCCAAAAAATCAGAACAGTGGCCTCATATTGCCAAAAGCTGCTTAAAGAGGCCATGACAATATCAGTATTTCATTTTTTTAAATTTTTTATAATGTATACTACTCTCTCAAGTCTACAAACGTTACTTATGGGAAGTATATGCCGAAAAGTACTAAGCAAAGTTACACATAAACATAAACTTTACAGCTCGTCAGAGGTCATGGGATGGATTCTGTATAAATCGAGCATATGTTCTACTTACTAGAAAACACTCCCTTCGATAATGAGAAATCAGTTCCTCATCGTGTCCTCTATATGGGCCTCTTGAGAGAAGATCCTTGTTGTACTGGTAGCCATAAATGAGGTACAGCAAAGCTTCCACATAACTAGGAGATAAGGCAGAGGTTACGTCAGCTAATGGGCTAGGGTTATGCACAATACTAAGAAATTAAACTCTTCTCCCTGCAGCTGTTGGCCAGGATCCCCGAGAACTGCCTCCCGTACTGGATGACATACTTCTTTATTAGTTTGACTCATCGATGCAGCCTGACACACGTGAGCCAAGCAGACTATTCATAAGAAGAGCCGAGGATGCCAAGAGTTACGAGGTGGTTCCTGAGGCACGGTCCACCGGCCAGAGATAACCAACATATCCGATGGATCGAGTTGATTTGTACCAATGCAACACAATTTCCAAAGTTTCTTAACCCTTAAAAGATGTACAGCGCCTTTCATTTGTGCATCGCTTTAAGCGTGCTGGGTGGGAAGCTGGCATGGTGCACGTTCATTAAAACAGAACATGTGCTGGGTACCAGGTGGGCAACCATCCTGCCCAATGTGACCTAATAATCAATACGGAAATGAGAGGTTCTGCACAAGTCAAATCAGCTAAAATAGGGTTTTGTACTTTTAGTAAAACCAAAACTTCAGATTCGTGCAATTCCTATTCATTGTTGTCTTCCTTTGAGTTTTGGTGGCTCATTGAAAGGTGGCAAGCCATCTTATGTCTCAAATTTACTATCGTTAATGCCAGATCCACGGGCAGCATGTATCAGGCACTGGCTACATAATTACCGCCATGTATGTTTGACTCTGAAACATGCCTTGGACCGAACCAAGCAGGAAACTAGTCGGAAAGGCAGATCCCTGGCGGCTTCTCACCACTCGCTCCCTTTGACTGACACGTCTTTCCCTGCGTGCTCCTATAGATAAAGCCACCAGGGGTCTGCCTGTCTGACTAGTCTCCCATACAGCTCGGTCAACAGATATGGCTGAAATCATGCAGCTAGGGCCATATACATGCTTCCTGTGGATTCGGCAAAACCGATCAGCTGTCAGATTCCTTTTAATTGATAAAACATAATATAAATACTACACAAGTGAATAAATTGTACCAATAAGTGCACAAATGCTGAAATTCTGCAAATCACAATCTCGTACCTTTTGTTCTGAAACAATTCTAATCCGATCAAGATTAACATCGTCGTCTCTCGAAAGATCCGGTATTCCTTGTGCCACCTCTATACAGGAATAAGAGCCATAAAGAGACATTGCTTGTTACGGAAATCATGAGAAAATACATGCACCAAGCACTCTAACAAAAGGTGCAAAAGGGTTTCCCCAAAAAGCGCTTGCTATAAAAGTCAGATTAGAGCTCCAACAGCGCCATCCCCCCACTGACCTCCGGGAACGGAGGAGTGTCTGCAATGCTCATTTTCTCCTTACTGATTGCATATCCTAAGAATAATCCCTGTCCAATCAATGGAATTGGTGGCTGATTAGTAGAAATTCCACAAAATTGTTATGGTTAACGATGGTGGTTACACCATGTGAATACTGAAACGTTTCAACTACTTGTGAACTCTCCAAGTCTTAAAACATCGGACCGTTCGTCATAGAACTCTGCAGAGGTGTTGTAGACCAGAGGTGTCAAACTGCATTCCTCGAGGGCCGCCAACAGGTCATGTTTTCAGGATTTCCTTGTATTGCACAGGTGATAATTTAATCACCTGCACAGAATGATTCCAGCACCTTGTGGAATGCTAAGGAAATCCTGAAAACATGACCTGTTGGCGGCCCTCGAGGAATGCAGTTTGACACCTCTGTTGTAGACTATGAGGAGTCTGACCATTTCTGCAAGGCTGTTCATTGATGGTGAGTCTCCCACTAGAGAAGGCAGAGGCAGTTTACTACCATCTCTGCCTTTCTGATTGCAGTATAACAAAGGAGTAAGAATGAATGAAGCTGTGAATAAAGTATAAGAAGCACTCGCCGCTACGCCCTTCATCCTCCGGATCCAGTGATTACACAATTGCTGGGTGCCAGGTGGAGCCTTGGGTCTCCGCAGACCCAGTTTAGATCTGCTATGCAGACATGAGGCTGAATTTGCTCTGTAACTGGGGCCAGTGTACCAGCTCCAGTTAGGCCATGTTCACACTGACTTTTTATTTTTTGCTTTTAACGACTTCAAAAAGTCTTGGAAAAAACTTTTCCAATTCATTTCCACGGCAAATTTACTTTGCTGTCCATATGAGGAGTATTTGTTGAGCTTATTTTTTTTCCAAATTTGTGATTAGTTATGGAAAACCTTCTGGGTGAAAAAAAAAAGAAAATGCCCATCACTTCTATGAAGCAGGATGTGAAGGAAACATCTCCAAACTAGACAATGTTCGATCAAAAGGCTGAAAAAAAAAACCTCAGTGTGAACACTGCCTTTCAGGGGAAAGCAGCAATTAAATTCAATGTAGGTATTTAAATATTGTAATGCCCCCAAAAGGTGTTTTATGACCTTACAGGTGGCATAGTTAAAAATAAAAGAAAGGAAAAGCCGGTAAAAAGCCACTGACGTTCCAGAACCAGTTTTTGGCTTTCCTCCATATGGGGGAAAAAAATCCATGTCTAACATATAAATAATTGGTATGGAAAGGAAATGATCATTTGAAAAAAAAAATATATATATATATGAAAAACAGAAATGTCTTTTTTGGTCTTTATATTTCAACAAAAAAGAGGATTAAAAACCAGAACACTTAGCATAAATCTGCTTATACCAACAAGTGCCTGGTCATCACAATGGGCTGATCATGGACTTATTCAAAACATGGATGTAGCAGTCAGATATTAATTATTAATAAAAGGACTATAAAAAATGCAAATATTGAAAAAACTAGTTTATTAATCTGGCATAAGGGAAATTTATGAAAAACGGTCACAAAATAGATTAAGATCTTTGCTCATGAAATATACATTACACATCTTATACCGACCTTGTACTCGTCCATGTTAACCTCGTCCGGCTTTATCAGTTCAAGCTTGGCCTGGGCCACCTTCATAATGTTTCGACAACTAAAAAAAAAGGTAAAGACTATTAAAAGGGTTTTTATGAGATTAGAAAAAAAAAGGATCTACGGTATATTCCATGAGCGGTGTCTAGTGCTGAGCTCAGCGTTATTCCCTGGAATAAGGCTTAGATACAATAGCTAATATACATAAAATAAGAACATTTCTTTTTAAGAAAATTTGCTAGCTTTCTGTACGGTCAGAAATCTATGAAAGTTGCAAGTGCATTGTTGTGGGCAATAATTCAATAAATGCAATGTCTAACACGTTACTCCACTTTGAATGTATACAAGTGGTGTCCAACAGGGCTACAATAGCCACATGGAGAGCAAAAGGAGTCTTCTTAGCCTCTGGCCACCGCCAAAAGTGTTCCTATGGCATTTTAGGTTGCTTAGTGGCGACTGTAGGTTTTTGCTGCCATCTCAGCACACGACCTGCATTGTTCATATCCTTTTTTTGAGGCCTATGTTGTTTTTTGTAACCCCTTCATGACCAGAGGTATTTTCGTTTTTGCGCTTTCGTTTTTTTGCTCCTCTTCTTCCCAGAGCCATAATTTTTTTTCTTTTCGGTCAAAACGGCCATGTGAGGGCTTGTATTTTCCGGGAAAGTTGTACTTTTGAAAGACACATTGGCTTTAACATATCGTGTCCTCAAAAACGGCGTCACTGATGGGTGGGATTTCCTGTGCGCTATTGGTAAGCGCGAGGTAAATGCCGCTGTCAAAGATTGACAGCGGCATTTAACAGGTTAACAGCCGAAGGTGGATCGCGATTCCACCCGCAGCTGTTAGAGGCACATGTCAGCTGTTCTGAACAGCTCACATGTGCCGGGAAAGTTGTGGGCTCAACGCCGGTGCCCACATCAAAGGGAGGGATTCAGACGTGGGCGTACTATTACACAACGTTGGAAAGGGGCAAGGCAAGGCGAGGCTTTAAACAAGGCGAGGCTTTATCCCAGCATGCATGGATATACACCAGGGTCTTCTCATTTGCATGGGAGCTTTTAGGTTAGAATACTGGGATAAACCAGCTGTTTGATTTGGAAATGGACGGGGACCTCCCAACTCTTTCTTTATAGATGTCGGAAAACATAAAAACAAAAAAAAAAAAACCAACAAGCTTGTTGAATTTCAGTCTCCTGGAGCCTGGCAGCGTAATTTTAGGTTTTATATTTGGCCAAGCTGAAATCTCTGCAGGTAAGAAATCAGTAGTGACAGATATTTAGGGAATTAGGATTCCCTATTCTCACCCCATAAAAATGTCATCATTTCATACCGCACCGTACTGCTGAAAAATAACACCGCTATTGTTATATGTGGCTGGCACATGAAGCAAGCGAGCAGGTTTGATCTTCATCAAATGCATTTAATGAAAACAATTATTTTAATTATCCACAAACCAAATATTTGGGTTTTAATATTCGTGAAGCTTTTAATGAGGCTGAGCAAATGTCAAAAGTGTCAAGGACATGCCCTGGTACAAAACACTAGGCGCCAACAGATGAGGTGCACAGACTTTGAAGAAGATCACAAACCTACAGAAAAGGTTATTAGGAAGTCATAAAACCTAAACCACACCAATATATCCCTGATCTCCTCCATATCTGCCTACAGCACGTGGCTCCACGCCATGGCCATACTCTGCATGGATCTCAGGAAAACGACAATTTTAGGTCAGTGGATACTACTCCTTACTACAGAGTAATAACAACAGCATTGGCCGCATCCAAGAGGTCGAATGTAACCGATTCATTGCGATACCTCCCCACAATCCTCATTCTGGCTTGTGACAAAGGTCAAAAACTGGTGGCTAAAAATACATAAGGTCAGACGGGTATTATAGGCTCAACTCCGGCTGGCAATGGACAGATTGCCTGTAACAGTACGAAACGGAGAACAAACCCCAGAATAAGGATCAGGGAGACGACTCATAGGAAAAAGGTTTTGTCGTTTCCTCCTTATTGGACATATACGGTAGTTTTTGAGCAAGCTATATCAATTTTTATTTTTTTTGTAACTATTTTGTAACTACACCACCCACAAAAAAGTCAATTCCAACAGACATCATGCTTTAGCCTCAGCCACAAGTCAATGGCTCAGTCGGAAGACCTTAAAAAAAAAGGACTCAAGAGTATGCACTTTATACTCTGTCTGCCCTCATTTTTGGCAGTGTCCACCCTTTTGGCGCAAACATGAAAACGTCGTCAACCGCATTTTTAAGCAAGCCGAAAAAGAGACCAGACAGAGCATAAAGTGACTGTGTCATTAAAGTCAATAGCCCCATCGGTGGATACACTTGAATCCAGTTTTACATTCAGGTGGAAGTCCCGACGGAGCCATTGACGCGTGTCTAAAACGTGATGTGAAGCCGGCCTTACTGGAGATGTGGCTGCAGGGAGGAAAGGAACTTGCATCCTCTCTGCAGCTGCTGGCTTTCAGTTATCATGGCGCACACGGAGAGATTCCAGTCTTTGGTCACTTTATAGTGAGTGCAGAAATCACTCCCAAGCACATGGAGGGACAGTTTGCACTGTACTCTGGTGTTGGGAAGTGATCACAGTCCCGTCCGTATAACCGGAAGCTGCAGGTAAGATATAAAGTTCATTTTCTCCCTGTAGCCACCACTCCAGTAAGCAGCTTAACATGACTGTAACTTTATTTACGTGCAGATAACCCTTTATCTGCAGGTAAACGACATTTTTTTCCCTTTACCATGAAGTCTAAAACGAACAATATACAACTATATACACTGCACAACGAACATCCAAACAGTACAATAAATATTCCTGGAAAAAAAAATAGTTGTCAACGTCTCCCCCTGAAATAAAAAAGCAGCACAAAACACAGCCAGTATCATAAATTGGTATTTGGATGCCAAAAAAGTGCACAAATAAACACATATTACAACATTCCAAGTGTTAAGTTATGGATTTTAATATGTAAATTAAACTTTCTGGGTAAATTGACCATAATAAAATTGAGGGGAACATACAGGAGCAGCAAAAACTGTCCCAAAAGAATAGCGTGCTTCCTACCACAGAAAATAATGAGATATAAGATTGGTGCTTATGCCTAGCACAAACGGCAATGCTGGCTCCTATATTGGTCAATAAATATAGTATATATTACAGTGCTAAGATATAGGAACACATATATAACGGAGGACAGCCGACCTGATGTCCCTGCACCCTAACAAGCGTTTCGCTCTGCTTCTTCAGGGGGCACAGGAGGAGATAAGCAGTGCCTATATAGCTCGTCTTAGCTCTTTATAACCATAAGGTTCTGACTATTAGGAAGTTGGTAAAAGTGAAGTGTTTGTGTCACCGTTATGTCTAGAACTGAACCTCCAGTTCTGCGAGTCTACGAAACCTCAGACTTCATGGGTAAGTTTGCTTACCGTTCATCAAAACTCAGGTTGCGATCGGCAAATTGTTCCAGGAGGGTTCTCTCGATAATCTTCTTTGGCGCCTGGCTCTGGATGAAGTAGACTATTGCATGCTGTAAGCGGTAGTCTGTCTCCGGAGGAGGATCCTCTTGTGCTAATTTCAATAGACGTGCATACTCCGTTTTGATGGCCTGAGGATAGGAAACAGAAAGGAGACAAAGTTATTTGGCAAACACAAAAACCCACAAACCTAAAAAAAAAAAAAAAGAAAATTAAAAGTTAGCCAGTGTGATCTCCATTATACAATGAGAAAAATCTGCAGCTCTATGAATATACGGGGGTCAGCATCCTGCAACCACTGAAAAACTACAACTCTCGGCATGCTCTGCCAGGTGCCATGCTGGAAATTGTAGTTTTACAACAACAGCAGTGCCGCAGGGTGCTGACCCCTGATTTAAAGGGGAATCTGTCAGCAGATTTTTGGTATGTAATCTGAGAGCACTATCATGTAGGAGCAGAGACCCCGATTCTAGAGTGACGTCACTTACTAGGCTGTGTGCTGATGTTTCAATGCAATCAGTGTTTTATAAGCAGGAGATTATCACTAGGGACTAGGTGTCTCGTGCCTCCTGGTCCAACCCCGCCCCCAGCACTGATTAGCAGCTCACTGTACACAGGAAGCGGCCAATCAGTGATGTGGGCGGGGTTATACACAGCATTCTGAGCAGTGCAAGATCTGCAGCAAAACACTGAATATAATCACAGCTACTGCAAAAAGTGAACCAAGTGATACATCACTGGAATCAGGTTATCTGCTCCTACATCATGCTGCTGTCAAATAACCTGCTAGAGGACCTGTCTGAACTATTTTAGTAGATACCTCATAAAATAATTTTAGAGGATATTTTCTTAAATCTCGGCTGTGCCATTTCTCTACTATCCGAACTGGAAATCTATAAATTTACACTGGGCTGTTACCACAACTGGGGCCCGTCTCTAATGGCTCTGATAATGTCCCATCGGTGATGGCAATGTTGCACATGTACAGGAGAGCACACCCTATAGGCAAGAGGAAATGAAACGCCCACTTGCCAATTTCTTCCCATATTTCCAGGAACAACAGAGGGACGGAACAACATAATTATCCAAATAAGATGTTCCAGAATTGTTCTTTCCAGGAGACTACAGTCATTTACTAGAAGTCAAATGACGAAGCCACATTGTGGTTACTTGTGACCTCAGTGATCGTCTAAGACTTTTAAAATCCAAATCGAAGAAGTATTCCCAATAAGAATGTAAAGAGTAACCAATGATATTCTTCGCTCTCGTTTTAGAACGGGCCTTATGAAAATTCTAGAATAAAATGGATTTTCCTATTTTAATCCCTACCTACCTTCATGACTATGTTATGGAAACGATGCAAAGTTGGCAAACTGACATAATTACACTTGCAGTGCGCCGCTGCCATCTCTTATGGGTGCCGACGGTATTCTACAGCCCCCCAGTGAACCTGATCTAATGGCTGCAATCAGAGACCAGTCTAATGGCCCCAATATAAGTCACAAAGGTTGGGAAAACTGGCCAGATTATTATGCTGAGGACAAAAAGGATCAGGGGTCCGAAATTAGATCTGCTTGATCCTTCTCTTCCTCGATGGGAGGAATCAGGTGACCTACAAACACTAGACTGTTGGCCGATTCTGCAAATATCAGGGGGTCCCGTCTGATGCGCGGTCTAGGTAAGGCTTTCACACAAATGAGACTGGAGAGGAAACTCCATCAGTCTCTCTACAAGACATCTGCTATAACACTGCGGTGTGCCAGTGGGTTATCTGGACTGACAATGGCCTTCAGGTCTTCCATCGGAGGGCACCAATCATGTCTAAAAACACTATTAGCCTGCAGATATCGGGTTATTCTGCATCGTAGTAGCATTATGAAGGTGCTGCAGCACCCAGGAACAAAAGAACTTTTTTTCTCCCAGGAGCCGCCAGCTTTCAGTCGTGCCCGGAGAAATTACAGTCACCGCTCATAGCACAGAGCTGCCCGCCCGGCATAGACGGACAGCCGGCTGTGTATGCATACATTACTGAGCTTGCTGTCAGTGGGTGCCGAGGCATGCTTACAGCTGCCACTCTCAGTGCTGTCAGAAGTGACTGTAACCGCGTCTGCACACCTGTATGACTGACAGCCGGCGGCTTCTGGGAGAAAGTTTAGTTTCTACCAAGCGCTGCCCTGTCAGTATGGCAGCTGGGGACCTTCATAATATTATTAACTGACACATTAACGTTATATCTGCAGGTTAATAGCGTTATCAGACCAGAAAGGTTCCCTTTACATTGGCAGGCAAAATACATTGCAAGACGGATGAATTCTCATACATGTTCAAACTCCCTAGTGGCTCTATATTAATGAAAAATAAAAGGGAAATAGAACTTTTTGATTCATTTATTTATACACCAAGTACCCCAAAACAATACTAATGAAAATATGAACTTATGTTTACTAGTGATGAGCGAATATACTCGTTACTCGAGATTTCTCGAGCATGCTCGGGGTTCTCTGAGTATTTTTTAGTGCTCGGAGTTTTAGTTTTCTTCGCCGCAGCTGAATGATTTATATCTGTTAGCCAGCATAAGTACATGTGGGGGTTGCCTGGTTGCTAGGGAATCCCCACATGTACTTATGCTGGCTAACAGATGTAAATCATTCAGCTGCAGCAAGAAAAACTAAATCTCCGAGCACTAAAAAATACTCGGAGGACCCCCGAGCGTGCTCGAGAAATCTCGAGTAACGAGTATATTCTCTCATCACTACATTATACAGCTCAGAAGGAAAAATGATGCAACTGGCATGCCACAAATACTTAGCATGAGCATTGATCAGGCACTGAGGGCACATATATAGACTGGGCACCCAGATACCCACTCTGCACAACTGAGGTTAAGGAACCCAGTGCCGCATTTAAATGGACCTCGCACCAGTGCTCTCGCGCATTGGTTCCCCTCAACACCCCATCACACAATTGTGAGGTGCCGATGGGTTAACCATGAGATACAGCATAATTTTTCAATCGCTGGGGGGAATGGTCACCTGGGAACCCCAGCGATTTCAAGGACCTCCAAAGAGGTCAATCAAGTGCACTGCCACTTCACTCACTCTACTGGGAGTGACAAAGACCAGATGTGCGCAGCGCTCAACAATCTACACTCCATCCATTAACAGTGATGAAGCAGCAATGTACAAGATGGACCACTGCTCTATTCACATGGGGCTCCTCAAAGCCAGGGTTCTCGAGAGCCCCAGATTTCAGACATCCAATGATCGGTACATATTAACCTTTATCCAGTGGATACGTCATAACTTTCAAACATGAGAATACCCTTTTCAAGGTGTTAAAATGTCATGTGAAAATAGCTGTATAACAAGGAAATGAATCAAGTCCAGCTAGAATGAGAGACCTAATGAGTTAAAGTGTATTCAGTCACTGACTTACAACAGCAGCTCGTACTGAGCAGTAGGAGATCTCTGCAGGGAGGAGAGGCATTGAGGAGCTGACAATCAGGCTTGGTGTGCAGATAGTGTGTTAAACTTTCACAAAGGATATTAAGAAATTCAGTATCTATGTCCTAGGAAAGCCATTTAGTAATATATGCAGTTTGCATCGTAAAATCTGGTGACATATGCACTCTACATCGCTCACTGTGATGAGCATGCAGCTCCCATGCAGACAGGTGAGGTATGTTCTATGGACTAGCAGGGTGCAATAAAATACCCGCCGGTTGGCTGCATCCATCACACGGCTTCCTCTGCTATTTATTTATGCTGGCAATCCAATGGTGGGGTGTCAGGCAGATGCGAAAGCGGCATATTGGCGCTCTTCAGAGTACAGGGGATTTGTATTTATTTACACCCACTGGGGCAAACAAGGTTTAGGCAAAATATAGTGAAAATCCCTTTTTAAAAGGCTAGATGTTTGGGAAGGATCATCAATATCTGACTGGTGTGGATCCACCTTCCAAAACCAGCCGTATGAGCTAGTCCTGACTCTCCCAACGAGTGCTGTCTGGGCTAGTCCTGACTCTCCGAGTGCTGCATGAGCTAGTCGCACCTCTCCAACAAGTGCTGTATGAGCTAGTTGTGACTCTCCAACAAGTGCTGTGTGAGCTAGTCCTGACTCTCCGAGTGCTGTGTGAGCTAGTCGCTCCTCTCCAACAAGTGCTGTGTGAGCTAGTCGTGACTCTCCAACAAGTGCTGCATGAGCTAGTCGTGACTCTCCAACAAGTGCTGCATGAGCTAGTCGTGACTCTCCAACAAGTGCTGTATGAGCTAGTCGTGACTCTCCAACAAGTGCTGTATGAGCTAGTCGTGACTCTCCAACAAGTGCTGTACGAGCTAGTCCTAACTCTCCAACAAGTGCTGTATGAGCTAGTCCTAACTCTCCAACAAGTGCTGTATGAGCTAGTCGTGACTCTCCAACAAGTGCTGCATGAGCTAGTCGTGACTCTCCAACAAGTGCTGTATGAGCTAGTCGTGACTCTCCAACAAGTGCTGTATGAGCTAGTCGTGACTCTCCAACAAGTGCTGTATGAGCTAGTCGTGACTCTCCAACAAGTGCTGTACGAGCTAGTCCTAACTCTCCAACAAGTGCTGTATGAGCTAGTCCTAACTCTCCAACAAGTGCTGTATGAGCTAGTCCTGACTCTCCAACAAGTGCTGTATGAGCTAGTCGTGACTCTCCAACAAGTGCTGTATGAGCTAGTCCGAACTCTCCAACAAGTGCTGTATGAGCTAGTCCTGACTCTTCAACAAGTGCTGTATGAGGTAGTCGTGACTCTCCAACTAGTGCTGTATGAGCTAGTCCTGACTCTCCAACGAGTGCTGCGTGAGCTAGTCGCGCCTCTCCTCCGAGTGCTGTGTGAGCTAGTCGCCCCTCTCCAACAAGTGCTGTATGAGCTAGTCGTGACTCTCCAACAAGTGCTGTATGAGCTAGTCGTGACTCTCCAACAAGTGCTGTATGAGCTAGTCGTGACTCTCCGAGTGCTGTGTGAGCTAGTCGCTCCTCTCCAACAAGCGCTGTGTGAGCTAGTCCTGACTCTTCAACAAGTGCTGTATGAGGTAGTTGTGACTCTCCAACTAGTGCTGTATGAGCTAGTCGCGCCTCTCCTCCGAGTGCTGTGTGAGCTAGTCGCTCCTCTCCAACAAGTGCTGTATGAGCTAGTCGTGACTCTCCAACGAGTGCTGTATGAGCTAGTCCTGACTCTCCAACGAGTGCTACGTGAGCTAGTCGCGCCTCTCCAACGAGTGCTGTATGAGCTAGTCCTGACTCTCCAAGTGCTGTATGAGCTAGTCCTGACTCTCCAAGTGCTGTATGAGCTAGTCCTGACTCTCCAAGTGCTGTATGAGCTAGTCCTGACTCTCCGAGTGCTGTATGAGCTAGTCCTGACTCTCCGAGTGCTGTATGAGCTAGTCTTGACTCTCCGAGTGCTGTATGAGCTAGTCCTGACTCTCCGAGTGCTGTATGAGCTAGTCCCGACTCTCCGAGTGCTGTATGAGCTAGTCCTGACTCTCCGAGTGCTGTATGAGCTAGTCTTGACTCTCCGAGTGCTGTATGAGCTAGTCCAGACTCTCCAATGAGCGCTGTATGAGCTAGTCGTGATTGTACCCCCTTCATTGTTTACCCAGATTCAGCGACTAGTGCCCCCTACTTTGCCAATGCAGCCCATCAGTCCAATTCACGTCTGACACCCTGGTTGCTAGGTATACACTGTCTAACAACGAGTCTTAAGGTTGTCAGGCAGGACTTCCCTAGCAACTAGTCTGTCGTTCATTACATAGCTCAAGGCTGAGGCAGATTATATCCGGTTGCATTTAATGGGTCTCCAAAATATCTGATAATGCGATGTGTAATCTATGAGCACAAAATACACACTTTACTATGAGAGACAATGCAACATGAATATTCAAGACACAAAAAAACAGGATGCCGCCGACAAATGAGAACATGAGTATAGTCTGTACCTTAAAGAACCCCGCCTCGGGCCCACACCTGTCATACACATTCCTGGATTTACCTATGGCCATGATAATGCCTTGCATGTTTGGGGTCATCATGACCTGCCACAGAGGATTCAAGTTTTAATGATCATCATATATTAGTGAAATAGATCATAAGCGTGCAGAAATAAAACACGGATAAGCGAGTGGCCGCATGCATCTATGGGTGACCGTTTGCTTGCAGTGCACCAGACAATGTTAATGGAGATGAATGAGAGAGGTGATTGGGGGGGCAAAATATCAATGGCAGTCGCAGCAGGCAGACACATGCAGTACAAGGCCCTCAGAGCATTAACCAGAAAATAAACGTAGAACATGACCATCCAGGAAGGAGAGGCAATAGTCTGACAATATGATTGTATGCAGTAAATATGGGGCAGATTTATAAAGTCCGTCTAAAAACAAACAAACAAAAAAATCTGTCTGTTGCCCACGGCAACTAAGGAACAGCTATCATTTTTCATCATCAGAATAGGAAATTAAAGTTGTGCCATGATTGGTTGCTATGGGCAACGAAGATCATTTCATAAATATCCCCCATTACAGTACATTTTTTCCCCAAAAGTTTTGCCATAGCAAAAACACTGCAAGCGCCAAAGTGGGATACACACCCAGCTGCACAATACTAGAATATGAGAGTTAACAAAAATGTAGGTCACTATAGTTTTTTGCTATTTAATAGGGGATCCATTCGTCCGTAAAACTCTTCCCCATCGTAAACAATTAGGGAAAGGATCATATTTCTAATATACACCTCATCCTTCAAGTGTTTCCACATAAAGAGATTTGAGGTATTTAGCGGCCAAAAATGCCGATCAGGGCTCCACAAACTGGCCGGTTTACTTTGGTGTGTTGATGGTTGGATCGTTCATTCGAGAGATCTGACTGATCTGAAAATTGATCAGTCAGATTCGGGCCAATCGTAGTCTCATCTGTAGGACCTACAAATCCTAAGCCACAGTGCAGAACGTAGACATGATATGGAAAAGAGGTTCCTCAAAAAAGTGCAAACCCCAACAATGGAGAGAGGCTAAATGGTTTCATGACTTTATTGATGGGTTCAGCTAGTAAAAACAAGTTCTCCCCTATCCTATGGGGTTCTGACCACTGGGACCAGCACTGATCTGCTTGACAGCTGCACTAATTCCCTACGGAGCTGTTGAGCTCTGCACTTGACCATTCCCGGCAGCCCCATAGAGAATGGATGAAGCAGCGGTCAGGAGTTCAACCCAACCAGCAGCCTTCTGATAATCTGTTCGGGTCCCAAAGCTCAGACCCCCCACCAATTAGTAAATTATCACCTGCCACATGTATAGGTGATAACTTGTTTTCACCAGGCAACCACTTTAAGATGCTTCAAATTATAAGGTGTTTTTAGAGGCGGTCCAGCTGATCAGTCAGGTCAAATAAAGCAGATGTAATTCGCCCAATGAAGGAGAACCATTTGAAAACAACATGTAATTTGAAGCTTCTTATTAAAGCTATCTATCCATCCATTTCTGGAGATTGTGCCAACTCCAAGAACTACCTCTTTTCCATATCTTCTGTCACTATTCACTATCGATCGCTACGAGCCTCCGTAAGATAGTTGGTCCAATGAAAACTACACTTCATCTTGATTGCACCAGTGGTTGTTTTGTCTATAGCACCACCCCGCTCGGGAATCACCTTCTTTTTTTTTTTTCTTTGGCAAAAACGGTATTTATTTTCCTAATGGTGTTGCCCTATGAAATGCCTCCTCTACTTGTGCAGGGTGAAATCTTCAAACTAGACATCTAAAACCGTGTGGACATAACTTTATATTATATCTAAACCGGCCAATAACAGAAGCAAGAACCACAACTACCGTAAAAAGTTCACAAAACTTTAGGCACAAATGTACAAATACGACTTCAGAATGTAAAATATAAGGGAAGATAATGGTAAATTAAATGTACCACACGTTGGATATTGTTCAATCACAACGGCATTGGAGGAAATGTCCAAGACTGGGTTTTTATACATAGATACGCCAAATTTATTCAATACGGTGCATGTTTGGGCTGTCCGTTTACCAGAAAATGTGATCTAGGCCATCTAGGAGCCGGTACATTGGAGTACATTTGATAAGTTGAAGTGTGCCATGGCCGACACAAAACCATTTTTTGCATCTTTCTTGAGATAAAAAATTGGAGTAGGGGGAATGATACAATTTCCCCCATATTATACTACCTCCAAATCACCCTCTATACCAATACTGTGTGAAGCCGATAGTGGTCGGTAGGGAAGTTGGGTGCATTCATATTCAAGCTGCAGACGTTGGGCCTTTAGCCACAAGACGGACAATCCATGTTCACTCAAGAGTGCAATCTTGATGGCCAAAGCAGGGGCTTACACACCACCCTGTCCCATCCTTGGCCCACACGACAGCTATATATTTTTTTACTTTATTCCCTCCCTCCCACACCCAGGTTTCTTACCTTCACACCAATGTCTAGCATTATTATTACTTTTTCCCCAGTTCTTGCCAAACACATTCCCTTCTCATGTCTTGGGAAACCGAACAGTGTTGTCCACGCTGGGACTTCTCATCACTTTTTTTCTAGAGATCTTTACACGCAATACCCATTGGTAATAATGGCAGGACTCGATGTGCATACATAATATTGCATGGCTTCTGAAGCCCTACTATTGTGCAGCGCTGAGGTCCTGGGTTCAAATCCCACCATGGACAACATCTGCGAGGAGTTTGTCTGTTCTCCCAGTGTTCCCGTAGGGTTTCTCCGTTCTCTGGTTTCCTCCCACACCCCAAAAACATATTGATAGGGAATCTAGCTTGTGAGCCCCAATGGGGACAGTGATGATAATGTCTGTAAAAGTGCTGCGGAATTAATGGCGCTATATAAGGGAGTCTGAACCCCAGAGATCTAAGATTCATTGTGGGTTGGAAAACGGAGACACAAACTGGTTATTGCACTGGTATTCTCTTGTGTAGGGTAGGAACAATTACACCAACATTAAAAAAGGAGAATGTTAATAATCATCACCCCAAGCAGAACCCAGTGTCCCTCGTTGGCATGATGCATGCACACAAACGTATTCCTAGCACCCACATGAGCAATGCCTGATGATTAGCAAATGCTGGTGCCATATTAGTTGAGATTTGGTTGGCATGCCACAGTGGAAGAGTGAGTCAAGCAGCAAAACAAAAAGCGCCAGGGGGAGGGAAGAGATGGCACAAAGGGGCGCCCTGCAGCCGAAATGAAATAATAAATGGTACCTCATCGTCATAACCCCCCTCCTCTGACTCAATAACAAAAGTGCCTATGTGAGGGATGGCCACCTCCACAACTCGCTGGCTAGGAGCTGTCGAGACTGGGGTGTTATCAGAGGGCTGCAGAGAAAGAGATTATGGGAATACAAAGTTAGCTATGTTAACATGTTCAGCGCAAAAACCCTTCCCCATTGTACACAGATTGAGACACTTGGCTCTTATGGACATATCACATACAATCGAAGGCACTGTGTATTACGTATGTTAGGATATTACCACTAAAAAGGTTGTAGAAAAATTTATTTCAGAATCAGCGCCACCACTTGACCACGGGCCGTGTTTGGTATTGCAGCTGGGTCATCATATTTCATGGAATGCAATGCCAAACACGGCCTGCGGGCTTTCTAACGTCAATTGGCATCTATTATTATTACGCCAGTAAATATGGAATTAAATAGAATTCTATAAATGAAATTAATCTGCACTTGGTCCAAAATTATTTAACTGTTTCGATCATCATCTACTTGAGAGGTACAACCAGACTTACCCAAATTTAATATCAATATATATATATATATATATATATATATATACAATGCTTTATCTTCCCAGTGAAAATGTAACATATAAATAGAATATAAGTATTCAATAAGTTTGTATAAATATGTATTTATACATAATTGTGAAATATTCGTGAAAATTTTTTATCATGTCCCTAATACAAGACTAATGGCAAAGCCAATCAAACAGCTCCCTATTCCTAGCTTCCTGGACAATTGTGAGTTTAAAGGGAACCTGTCACCCCGTTTTTTGAAGATGAGCTAAAAATAGCGTTAAATAGGGGCAGAGCTGGGCGTTACATTAGTGTCTTTGTGTGCCTTTATTACCCACCTATGCAGCTGAAATACCTTTGTAAAGTCGCCGTTTTCTGCTGTCACTCACGCTGGTCTGGTCCTATGGGCGTGGTGAATGCGCTGTTTCTGCCCCAGAATCCTGCTCATCATTCCGTTGGTGGCGTAGTGGTGTGCGCATGTCCAAAGAGAATATCCACTCTCCAGGAGATGAAAAACAGCGCGATCTGCGCTATTCAGCCGTTTACCGGTGAGCGCGGCCATCTTTCTGTGGCCGCGCGTGCGCAGATGGAGCGCTCTGCTGCCCGGGGCTTCAGGAAAATGGCCGCCGCGATCTCCATCTGCGCACGCGTGGAATCCCGCGGCCATTTTCCTGAAGCCCCAGGCAGCAGAGCGCTCCATCTGCACACGCGCGGCCACAGGAAAGATGGCCGCGCCCACCGGTAAACGGCTGAATAGCGCAGATCGCGCTCTTTTTCATCTCCTGGGCAGTGGATATTCTCTGTTGGACATGCGCACACCACTACGCCACCAACGTAATGATGAGCCTGATCTGGGGGAGAAACAGCGCTGCCACCACGCCCATATGACCAGACCAGCGTGAGTGACAGCAGAAAACGGCGACTTTACAAAGGTATTTCAGCAGCATAGGTGGGTAATAAAGGCACACAAAGACACTAATGTAACGCCCAGCTCTGCCCCTATTTAACGCTATTTTTAGCTCATCTTCAAAAAACGGGGTGACAGGTTCCCTTTAACTTCCCATCTCCAAGATCCTATCCTAAAATCTAGTAGGTGTAACAATAATATTATTAGCAAATACCTCCAATTAGAAATATAGTATAGTTCTTCTGATTCGCTATGTCACTTACCCCATGTGCAGAGCACTGTGTTAGCTTAGGTGTCCATGGTTACGACCACTAACCTATAACTGTCACTATATGAGTGGTCGTAACCATGGACACCTAACCTACGGCAATGCCCTGCACATGGGGTAAGCAACAGTGAATCAGAAGAACTACACATTTCTAACTGGTGATCATCATTATTATTACACCTACTACATATTGGGATGTGATCTTGGAGAAAGGAATATTCCTTTAAAGGTCAAATGTCCTTTTGGGTCAACAGAACAAATACATTTTCAGGTTTTCCATGTGCTTAGTCTTTAAGAGCAAAACTAAGAAGAAGTATCAGTCTGCTATTCTACAACACTGACCGGTCAGTATCTTCAGCAGGTTACGGAGAAGCCTGATGTTCTACAACACTGACCGGTCAGTATCTTCAGCAGGTTACAGAGAAGCCTGCTGTTCTACAACACTGACCGGTCAGTATCTTCAGCAGGTTACAGAGAAGCTTGCTGTTCTACAACACTGACCGGTCAGTAGCTTCAGCTGGTTACAGAGAAGCTTGATGTTCTACAACACTGACCGGTCAGTAGCTTCAGCTGGACAAAGAGAAGCCTGCTGTTCTACAACACTGACCGGTCAGTATCTTCAGCTGGTCAAAGAGAAGCCTGATGATCTACAACACTGACCGGTCAGTATCTTCAGCTGGTTATGGAGAAGCCTGCTGTTCTACAACACTGACCGGTCAGTAGCTTCAGCTGGTTACGGAATAGCCTGATGTTCTACAACACTGACCAGTCAGTATCTTCAGCTGGTTATGGAGAAGCCTGATGTTCTACAACACTGACTGGTCTGTATCTTCAGTTGGTTACAGAGAAGCTTGCTGTTCTACAACACTGACAGGTCAGTATCTCCAGCTGGTTATGGAGAAGCCTCCGGTTCTACAACACTGACCAGTCAGTATCTTCAGCTGGTTATGGAGAAGCCTGATGTTCTACAACACTGACCGGTCAGTATCTTCAGCTGGTTACAGAGAAGCTTGCTGTTCTACAACACTGACCGGTCAGTATCTCCAGCTGGTCAGGGAGAAACCTCCGGTTCTACAACACTGACCGGTCAGTATCTCCAGCTGGTTAGAGAGATGCCTGCATATACTGAGCGCTACAGATCAGTGACCACCAAGGCATTAAAAGGAAATACAGAAGTAAAAGGAAAACGATGAATGGTCCTCTAACCGTTTGCAGGACAGCCTCCGGACCTTTGTCTTCAGACTCCGTGACGGCCTGGGTGATTGCACTAGTGGTTTCTTCTTTTATCTCGGTAGTCAGCTCGGCTCTGGTGGGTTGCTCCATGTACTCAGGATCTTTCTGAGGGGCTAGGTAGGGGCACAAATGTACATGTAAATGTATGTCCTGATAATCTAAGTAACTGCAATCTCCATCAATTAGTATGACGGACTCCGCACATTATGCATTACAGGGAATTCATGGATTGTAATGGGCACCATGTAATATTTCATTAGGGGCACTACAGAGAAACTGAACACTTGTTTCCAGGTTCCCCTGCAGATTACAGCTGAATGATGGCAGGCTTTTCACTCGGTGATGTGTTTATTTCCCATACAAACTGCATACAATAAATAAATAGATTTCTTAGTCTTGATTAGACTGGTGTACTTACTCTGAAAACCTACATTAGAATAGTTGCTCATCAGTCCAAGTATATTTAATCTCTGCAGGACCACTTTGACAGAGAGCAGCAGATTGTACTGAGTGGTTGTAAGGAGTGCTGGAGAGGAAGTACACTGAGGAGCGGTCTACTTGGCTAGGTGGACAAAGATTAAGCCCTTCTGACAGTTTTCACAATAGTTCACCAGCCTCATCAGATCCAAGATCCACTCAATTTGTTTTATTGTGATTTTGTATCGAAAATCTGCTTTATCAAACCCTCTAATCAAATTAAAAAAATAAATATAAATATATATATTAAAAATAATAGTAGCACAACAGCTCCATAATTTCTATAGTGGCCGCGGCCGGGTACTACAGATGCACCCGCTAATTCAAATAAAGTTTCTTAATGGGACAGTCAATTCCTACATAAGAGAATTACATGGAAATGGACAGAAGCCTTCACAGTCAGATGGTTGAATAAGGAAGTAAGAAAGATTTACCAGGAATAAACATTGACTGCCTATTCAATGAGGCCTCCGATCTATAGGCGTTACCCCACTCAACAAGAATACTGTATAAAAAGTCGCAGTCTTACTGATCGTTGTGGTTTCTGTTGGTCGGATGAGCACAAATAACACATCAATAGCCAAACCAAAGGATAACCTACGGAAGACCGCTCACACACTTGTGACACGCTTGCTCTGTCTAGTCACTTGCTGCCATGTATAGATTATACAGGTTATAGGAACATTTGCTATCTAATATATAAATCTGAATGTGTGTGTGTGTGTGTGTGTGTGTGTATGTGTGTGTGTGTGTGTATGTGTGTGTATGTGTATGTGTGTGTGTGTATGTGTGTGTGTGTGTGTGTGTGTGTGTATGTGTGTGTATGTGTGTGTATGTGTGTGTATGTGTATGTGTGTGTGTATGTGTATATGTGTGTGTATGTGTATGTGTGTGTGTATGTGTGTGTGTGTATGTGTGTGTGTGTATGTGTATATGTGTGTGTGTGTGTATATATATGTGTGTGTGTGTGTATGTATATGTGTGTGTGTATATGTGTGTGTATATGTGTGTGTGTATGTCCGGGATTGGCATCTGCACCGTCGCAGCTACAGCCACAAAATTTTGCACAGTCACACGTCTGGACCCCGAGAGCGTCATAGGCTATGTTGTGAGGTGAAATTTTAACCCCGCGCGTTCCAATTCACCAAACAATTTTGCCCCTATCTACATAATGGGGAAAAAGTGAAAGGAAAAGTGTTGGAGGCAAATTAACAGCTGCCAGATGTGAACAAGGGGGACTTAAAGAGTGAGAGTGATGGCGCCAAAGAGTATATACTGTACAGTTGCTAAGATGGGGCCCCGATATGGGATACTCACCACACACGGGGATATGAACACACACAAAATGCGCCACACACTACCACGTGCTTGAACACATATACCACCTTCAGCACACATTTCACCACACATACACCAACCTCGCCACATAAAAGTCGAAACACAAAAGTCGCAGCTCAAAACTCGCCACACGGAAAAATTGCCACATGCACAAAAGTTGCAACACATGCAAAAGTTGCCTCACACAAAACTTGCACATACTCAAAACTCGCCACGCACACAACTTGCTGCACACAACTTGCTACACTAACCTGTCACATACAACTCGACACACAAAAAGTTGCTACACGCATGTCACCACACAAAACTCATCTCACAAAAGTCGCTACATGCATGTCGCCACACGCAACTCAACACACACAACTTGACACACGAAACTCGCCCTAAAACACACACAAGTCTGGTATTATCCTTCAAAAATAAAAATCTGATTAATAAGCAGACAAACTACAAGAGCAACAACTGTACCATATAGGAATCCGGCAGCTGTCAGTCACATGACCAGTCTATTATGTGTATGTGTGAGCTAATATATACTGCCAGGGGGGTGGGCTTACTGTTGGCTGGGGATTTATCAGGCTGCCAATTTAGCTTACAAATACTGAGGTAAAAATACTGACCAAATAACGTGTGAACGAGGTCTAATACAGGAGGAGATGACATACAGATATATACTATATACAGGAGGAGATGACACACAGGTATATACTATATACAGGAGAAGATGACACACAGGTATATACTATATACAGAAGGAGAGGACACACAGATATATACTATATACAGGAGGAGATGACACAGATATATACTATATACAGGAGGAGATGACATACAGGTACATACTATATACAGGAGGAGATGACACACAGGTATATACTATTTACAGGGGAGATGACACAGGTATATACTATATACAGGGGAGATGACACACGTATATACTATAGACAGGAGGAGATGACACAGGTATATACTACATACAGGAGGAGATGACATACAGGTATATACTATATACAGGAGGAGATGACACACAGATATATACTATATACAGGAGGAGATGACACACAGGTATATACTATATACAGGAGGAGATGACACACATATATACTATATACAGAAGGAGATGACACACAGATATATACTATATACAGGAGGAGATGACACACAGATATATACTATATACAGGGGAGATGACACACATATATACTATATACAGGAGGAGATGACACACAGATATATACTATATACAGGAGGAGATGACACACAGGTATATACTATATACAGGAGGCGATAACACACAGATATATACTATATACAGGAGGAGATGACACAGATATATACTATATACAGGAGGAGATGACACACAGGTATATACTATATACAGGAGGAGATAACACACAGATATATACTATATACAGGAGGAGATGACACAGATATATACTATATACAGGAGGAGATGACACACAGGTATATACTATATACAGGGGAGATGACACACAGGTATATACTATATACAGGAGATGACACGTATATACTATATACAGGGGAGATGACATACATATATATACTATATACAGGGGAGATGACACACAGGCATACACTATATGCAGGAGGAGATGACACACAGGTATATACTAGATACAGGAGATGACATACAGGTGTATACTATATATAAGGGAGATGACAAACATGTATATACTGAGGGGAAAATGAGAGGTGTGAGGTGAAAATGAAAAGGTGTGAGTGCAAAATGAGAGGAGTGAGGGAAAATAGTGGAGTGATCGGAAAATGACAGATGTGAGGTCGAAATGACAAGTGTTAGGGGGGAATGAGAGGAGTGAGGGGGAAAATAAGAGGAGTGAGGGGGAAAATGAGAGGTGTGAGGGAGAAAATGAGAGATGTGAGGGGGAAAATTAAAGATGTGAGGGGGAAAATTAAAGATGTGAGGGGGAAAACGAGAGGCATGATGGGAAAATAAGAGAAGTGAGGTGCTATAACTAACCACAGATATCAGATATTTACTATGCCCAGGCAACGCCGGGCTCTTCAGCTAGTTACAGAATAAAGTGACAGGCACAAAAGAAAAAGAAAAGAAAAAATAGCGACTGAGCTTAATATACCAGGAACTGAAGATGGAGTCGGCTTCAAAGTTTTCTGCGCAAGCAGCATCTTCTCTTGTTCAGCTTTCCGGAGCTGCTCCTTGTCCCATTCTTCAAGTTCCTTTTCAAATCTTCTGTTGTCTTCCTTGACAAATTCCTTTAAATCAGGGGGTAAGGTGTCCATCCCAGTAAGAACCTGACCCGTCTCCTTGTCGTACTCCTCTAGAATGGCAAAAATAAAAAAAAGGGATCTTTTAAGTGCAAAACCAGAAAATGGGATCATGTCCAGACATCCTGATACATATAGAATGTATGCCCGTAAAGCAGTGCATACCCCGAACACTGCGACAGCCTTTGGGGTATGCGCACTACTTTACGGGCATCCAATGTTTTGACTTACACTGATGTTATGTGCATACTATCTGGATTGGGTGCCATACATTCTATATGATTTATTGTGGCTTAGACTAGTACCATGGGTTCGGTCTATACAAAATTACTGGTTATGCCGGGGACTTACTGGTTTCTAAACTAGGGCCTTTGTTCTATTCTTGTGTTATTTTGTGATTTATTCTGTTAACAGTATTTATAATAAAATGTACTATTTTTAAACTTAAATTTTCTTTGTGTATGGAACTCCACTTTCTCTGCGTTTAAACAACTATCAATTGCGTATAGTGAAGGAAATAAGTATCCCTATCCCTTATGATCCCTTGCTGATTTTGTAAGTTTGCCCACTGACAGACATGAACAGTCTATGATTTTAAGGGTATATTATTTCCCTCACTGTACGTGACAATCAGTTCTTGGATGACTGGAATAGGAAAAAAAAATCCGACCTCGACCGGATGGGGTCAAATCTACCATAGAGCATGTTGGATCCTTTGTACTGCTGGGCGCTAATCTGCTTCCAGGAGGCTCTATTATGGTACAATTACAGGTTTTCTTTACTTTTCTGATGAACAGATTAGCATACAACATGCCTAATTTATCCCCCCCAAAAGGCATAAAATGCTTACTGAACACAGAAAATATCAGGAACTTTCTTGTGTCATTTTTTTCCAAATGTTTGTAGAACCAAGGCAAAACAGTGTCCTTAAGTTTGGGGCAGGATCATCCAATTGTCCACTTGCAGTGCGCGATGCGCAGTTTTACAGACCACGGGCAGATAAATGACTGGCGACCGGCAAACCTGTTAACACCTTGTTTGCACAGGCTGAGCGCTCTTTAGGTGCGAACTGAATAATCTGTAATAAGCTGCCACCATTCCAACAGCACAGGTCCTGTTACACAGAATAACGTGCTGGCAAGAATGACGATCTCTTGGGTGAGCCGAAAGTTCATTTCTCCCAATGATCAAATGCTCTGCCCCTTCGTGTGATCAGTAGCCTATTTCCACAGGACGATCTTGCAGCGTAAATGGACCTTTAGTAATCACGAAATTTAGACAAATAAATGATTACAGAATGAGTGTCCATAGGAATCCTCCTTCATGCTTATTGGCCCATGTAGATATGCAAGTTATAACCCTAAAGATTACCTTGTTCATTAGATAATTGGCTTGTTTATGCCAATATATATAAAAAAATCATTATTGGGAGCATATCGCCAGCGGTAACGAATATGCTGCCAACAAACTCATGCAGTAGAGGGAAATAATGATATTCTGTCTCCATTATGGTCTGTGGCCACATGTAGACAGATAAAGTGCCACTTGTTATATTCTTAAGGTGCATTTAGAAGTGGGTTCGCTTATGTGCAGTGACGGGCCTAAACTGGCGCTTCTAAATGCACTTTAAGAAAGTCCTCATGAGACTAGTAGTGTCTGTCCTCACGCCAACTCTTTGCAACAAGTGCTTACAGTTCAGCAAGTCATCAGTCACCTGGTGTAAAGTCCCTTTAGGACCGATATACTCTTCTCAACTTTATCCCTGACATGACTGATGAGTTCCTTGGCTTTACTCTTCTCCACAACTTTATCCCTGACCTGCCTGGTGTGTTCCTTGGCTTTACTCTTCTCCACAACTTTATCCCTGAACTGCCTGGTGTGTTCCTTGGCTTTACTCTTCTCCACAACTTTATCCCTGACCTGTCTGATGTGTTCCTTGATTTTCATGATGCTGTTTGATCATTAATGTTCTCAAACAAACCTCTGAAGCCTTCACAGAACCGCTGTGAGCTGTGATTATACTGCGCATAAATTACACAAAGGTGGTCTAAATATACCAGTTATGTGACATCTGGAGGCAATTGGTGGCTTACGATTTTATTTAGGGGTATCAGACTACAAGGGGCTCTATAAAAAAAGGCATGTCACGACTTTCAGATTTATATTTTTAAAACAATTCAAAAACCATGTATCATTTTTCCTTTACCCTTCACAAATACTTGCTAGGATGTGTTGGTATATCACATAAAATCCCAATACAACAGACTTACGTTTCTGAGTATAATATGAAAAAATTTGGAAAAGTTCACTGGGTATGAATACTTTTTCAAGGAACTGTATAGTTTGCAGTCTGACATCTGGTGACAGCTCCGCTTTAAATCCAGCTCACTACAAAATAACATCTGAAAACTATGATGACAAAACGTGTAATCCCGGCCTAAATGAATTTATGCCAACTTTACTGGCATTTGTCCATCTCCAACACTGGCTCCAGAAGTATGGCATTCTCTGTAATAAAACTTATGTGCGGTATGTACCTCTATCAGTTTAATTCTTCTTGATTTTTGCCTGTATATCCCTGTAACTATAAGGCTATGTTCACACGTTCAGGATTTCCATCCTTTTTTTTTCCTGACTGAATCTGCAGGTCTCTGCAGAAAACGCAGGTGCGTTTTTTGGTGCGTTTTTGGTGCGTTTTTTGGTGCGTTTTTTAGTGCGGTTTTTTGTGCGTTTTGTATGCAGTTTTCTCTGCAAATTGTCTGTGTTTGACACAAATAAAGCTTTAACTGCAGTGGGGGAAAAAAAAAAAAGAAATGATGTCATTTCCTTGGCCAACCCTTTTCTTCTTCCATCCTCCATTTTGGGACTAAACACCAAAATGAGTGGACGTGTTTTGAATGACAGCGCTCCGCGTTTTGCGCCGCATGCGTCACTGCAGCGCACGCATCCGGGCGCAGAGGACGCAGCAAGTTGCATTTTTGCTGCGTCCAAAATCAATCAAAAAAAGGACGCATGCGGCGCAAAACGCAGCGTTGTGCATGCGTTTTGCTGCGTTTTACTTTGCGTTGTGTGTTGCGGCGCCGACGCTGCGGCGCACAACGCAAATCTGAACATAGCCTAAGTGCCACGTATTTCAGTGCCACGTGCCACGTATTTAAGTGCCACGTATTTAAGTGCCACGTGCCACGTATTTCAGTGCCACGTATTTCAGTGCCACGTATTTCAGTGCCACGTATCACGTATTTAAGTGCCACGTGCCACGTATTTTAGTGCCACGTGCCACGTATTTAAGTGCCACGTGCCACGTATCTCAGTGCCACGTGCCACGTATTTAAGTGCCACGTGCCACGTATTTAAGTGCCACGTGCCACGTATTTCAGTGCCACGTGCCACGTATTTAAGTGCCACGTGCCACATATTTCAGTGCCACGTGCCACGTATTTCAGTGCCACGTGCCACGTATTTAAGTGCCACGTGCCACGTATCTCAGTGCCACGTGCCACGTATTTAAGTGCCACGTGCCACATATTTAAGTGCCACGTGCCACGTATTTCAGTGCCACGTGCCACGTATTTCAGTGCCACGTGCCACGTATTTAAGTGCCACGTGCCACATATTTCAGTGCCACGTGCCACGTATTTCAGTGCCACGTGCCACGTATCACGTATTTCAGTGCCACGTATTTAAGTGCCACGTGCCACGTATTTAAGTGACACGTATCATGTATTTAAGTGACACGTATCACGTATAAGTGACACGTGTCACGTATTTAAGTGACACGTATCACGTATAAGTGACACGTGTCACGTATTTAAGTGCCACGTATTTAAGTGCCACGTATCCCACGAAGATTTTCCATGGAGAACAGACACATCCAGAGATATGTCTGCTCTCCACGGATGCAGCAACACACTGACAGGAGCCATAGTTCCTGTCGGTGTGTCACTGCGCATGCGCGAGCGAGTTTACCGGCGGTCATTGACCCCGGCACTCTCGCTTAACGGCAGTGCTGCGTGGGAAAGTTCAACGCAGCTGTACTGCTGTTAACCGAGACGCCGGAGTCATTGAACTCCGGAACAGTACGCGACACACTGCTAGGAGCTTCGCTCCTGGCAGTGTATCGCCGGAGAGCAGCCGATCGGCATGGGACACTCGTTTTATGGATTCTGCGGACAGGGAGTATGGATTTGGTTTATTATTTTGCGATTTTTTCCTGGAGGATCGAGGGCTTCGCCTACAAGTGTGGTGTATGGTGAGTATATACTGTGTTATGTGTTGTATGTACTGTACTGTGTGTCATGTATGTGTATTGTGTGTAGGTGTTTGGTGTAACTTTACCATTGTGCTAAGTCGCCGGACACAGGGACAACTCTCCCATCCTAATACCGGATGGGAGTAGTAGTCCATACGGCGACTTAGCACAATGGTGGCACTAGCGTCGCATGGGGACACGCACACACACACGCATACACACACACACAGACACACACACACGCATACACACACACATACACACACACACAGACACACATACCAAATCAATCAAACGGCCGACACGATCCCCATGCGCCGGTATGCCACCATGTCTCTCCGCCCACGCACTTCCGGCCCCGCACTTCCGCCGGCTTCCCCGCACTTCCGGCTGCAGCGGTTCTGCACAACAAACCGCAGTAAAACCCGCAGATATATTTTTGATCTGCGGGTTTTACTGCGATTTTGACCTCACAATGGAGGTCTATGGGTGCAGAACCGCTGCGGTTCAGGAAGAAGAATTGACATGCTCCTTCTTTTTTCCGGGAGCTATTCAGCACGGCTTTTTTTTTAAATTTCCGGACCATGTGCACAGTGTGTCCTGTTTTCCATAGGGTACAGTGTACTGTACCCTGCATGGAAAACAGCTGCGGAACCGCAGCGGCAAAACCGCCGCGGTTCCGCGGTAAAAAACGCACTGTGTGAACATGGCCTAAAGCATGAACACGGCAGATATATGCAGAAATTCCTGGAAAAACCTGTGACCATGACATTATGGGAAGCTCCTATAACAAAGAGGGCATCTGAAGAAGACATGATAAGTTTTGTTCCTTCTTTGAATAGCCTTAAAAGGGGTTGTCTTTTTCAAGAAAACTTTATGCCATTTCCTGTGAGTTATTAATAAAAATAAAAATCGCCCTGGATTTTCCACCGCTGTCTCAGCCAGTGCTAGACCTGGCAAGGGTAAATAGTAATACCATGTTCGTTTATAGTCATCACAGTATATGGCAAAAACATTTCTACGTGTATAAGCTCAGCCATTAAAGGAATTATCATTAGTCAAGGGATCTCTACCACATAGGAGTTTCCCCTTTGGTTTACTGGATGAGTTGACTCGTGGTGACACTACTGATTGCACAACCACTTTACACCAGAGGAATTCTGAAGATCAACACTCCAATGCTTCTCCACGGTCAGAAGATAAGCCCCTCATTCTCACAGGTGGGCCATGTATCTCTACTTTCGTGGTACTGTAACCATCCTCTCGCAATGGACCAGGGGTGTCGGGAACACCTAGTGCCACTGCTTTCTAAAATGCCACGTATCAATAGACAACCCTGGCACAATAACATCACTAAAAAGCTCCGGCAAGTGTCCAGGGTTGCAGAGCGGCATTGGAAAAAACACATTCGCAAGATGGCTTCATTGCATTGAAACAGGAAACACTCACTTTCAAATCTGCTCTCACCTCTACTAAACAGGCCTACTTCACAACCCTCGTATCTACCCTATCCTACAACCACAAACAGTTATTCAAAACCTTTAACACCCTCCTCCACCCCGCACTGCCCCCTCCAACCTCCCTCATCTCTGCTGAGGACTTTGCCACACACTTTAAAAATAAGATCGACCAAACAAGGCAAGTCTTCATTGTTCGACCACCTCAACCCCTTTGTATACCAGACCAATGCCCAAACCCCATAACCTCCCTATCCAACATCACTGAAGGAGGGCTTAATTGTCTCTTCAAATCGCACCTCACCACCTGTGCGCTCGACCCCATCTCATCCCCAACCTCACCACCACACTTATCCCATCTCTAACCCATCTCTTCAACCTATCAATAACTTCTGGCACCTTCCCTTCTGCTTTCAAACATGCCACAATCACGCCTATCCTTAAAAAGCCAAGCCTCGATCCAACAGCTATGTCCAGCTATCGCCCAATGTCGCTGCCCCCATACGCTTCCAAACTCCTGGAGCAGCACGTCCATGCTGAACTTTCCTCCCACCTCTCATCCAACTTGCTCTTTGACAATCTACATTCTGGTTTCTGCCCCCATCACTCAACTGAGACAGCACTGACCAATATTACTAACAACCTACTTACAGCCAAAGCTAACGGACAGTACTCTATACTACTCCTTCTAGACCTGTCCTCTGCTTTCGACACAGTTGACCACTGCCTCCTACTACAGATCCTCTCCTCCTTTGGCATCAAAGACCTCGCCCTATCCTGGATCTCCTCATAGCTTTGCAACAGCACTTTCAGTGTCTCCCACTCCCACACTACCTCCTCATCCCACCCTCTCTCTGTTGGAGTCCCCCAAGGCTCTGTTCTAGGACCCCTACTCTTCTCAGTCTATACACTTGGCTTGGGACAACTCATAAAGTCCCATGGAATCCAGTACCACCTTTATGCTGATGACACGCAGATCTACCTCTCTGGCCCAGACGTCACCTCTCTGCTGTCCAGAATCCCGGAGTGTATCAGCCATATACTCCTCCCCCTCTCGTTCCTCAAACTCATCGTGGACAAATCTGAACTCATCATCTTTCCTCCATCTCATAGATCTTCCTGTCCTGACCTATCGCAATTAACGACATCACGCTCTCCCCCGTACCGGAAGTCCGCTGCCTCGGAGTAACCCTTGACTCTGCCCTATCCTTCAAACCGCACATCCAAGCTTTTTCCACCTCCTGTTGCCTCCAGCTCAAAAATATCTCCTCGACCATCAATCTACTAAAATGCTTGTGCATGCCCTCATCATCTCCAGCCTCGACTACTGCAACATCCTTTTCTGTGGCCTCCCTGCTAACACCCTTGCACCTCTCCAGTCTATCCTTAACTCTGCTGCCCGACTAATTCATCTCTCTCCTCGCTACTCCTCCGCTTCCCCCCTCTGCAAATCTCTTCACTGGCTCCCATTCCCTCAGCGTATCCAGTTCAAATGACTAATACTGACCTACAAAGCCATCCATAACCTGTCTCCTCCATATATCTCTGAACTAATCTCCCGATATCTTCCCTTTAAGTAATCTCCAGTCCTCCCAAGACCTCCTTCTCTCCTCCACAGTTTTTCGCTCCTCATCCAATCGGCTCCAAGACTTCTCCCGAATATCCCCCATCCTCTGGAACTCTCTGCCCCAACACGTCCGACTTTCAACCACATTCGGATCCTTTAGACGGAACCTGAAAACTCATCTCTTCAGGAAAGCCTACAGCCTGCACTGACCCTGCTGCCTCCTCACCACTACCGGAGCCACCGCCTCACCAACACCGGAGCTCCTACAACCCTCAACCTATTGTCTCCATCACCACCATCCTGTAGAATGTAAGCCCCCAAGGGCAAGGTCCTCCCCTCTCTGTATCAGTCTGTAATTGTTAGTTTGCTTACTGTAAGTGATATCTGTAATTTTTATGTAACCCCTACTCATGTACAGCACCATGGAATCCACACTAACACTATAGTAAAAATGTCTGACCACTTCTCCATAGACTGCTCATAGGAGTGGTGATCGAAAATCTGCATTACTGCTCCATCCACATATCTCATCTGCATTGACACAGGGCATCTTGGGACCCAATTTTTGAGGATCAGCGGGGGATGCACAGGCACGACCACTGAGCGATCTGTAACATTGTTCTGTGCTCTTAGGGTGCCATTGTTCTCACCAACACAGATGCATTTTACAATTGATGATGAGCTGTCGAGAATGATGAACCAAAAGATCATTTCACTGGATGAAAGCGCATTTTACAAACCGGTTGCATTGTGCTATTTAATTGCAGATATAGGGTCAAATAGTGTTAAAATTTTGCATGGCCACCTTACTATAATCAAAGCTACCAGGACGAAAGTTTTATACTCTCATGCTCACTTCCAGTCATATAGGCATGCGCGGAGCGATTACAGTGATCGTTCACAATACTCTATCGCAATTGTGCAGAGCGAGATGTCAATCACTGAGCCAGGGAGCGATGGCAGCCGCTGCTCACAGACTAGTGAGCAATGACTGTTAGCGCTACGCCCATATGACTGGAACTGAGCGGCCCCCCGGATACACGTTCATTTTCTCCCAGCAGCAGTTCTGGCAGTAAGATGGCCAGGCAGTATATAAATGCTCTTTACCTTCAGACTGACCCTATATCTGCAGGTTTATAGTGTTTTTTGCACGACAGGTTCCCTTTTAGACACAGTCTTGATCCACATCCAGTTGTGTTCATCGGCTATAATCACCTTGTATCAGATGCTGCTCCCCATCATTGATGTACATCAGACAATAGGCGCTGGCATTCCTATAACCGCCAAAGGAATCGCGCTCCAGCTCCTCCCACGAGGATTTCGTCACAGAGATGTCGTTATATTTCATCCACCGCTTTTCATTGTGATCAAAAATATACGCCCAGTAATGACCGGCGTTCGCTTGTCCTTCATGAACCAACACCGCGTGCAACCGGTACGGGACCTAGGGAGGGGAGAGAAAAATGAAACGATTTTACCGATTTTGGGTTAAAAAAAAAAAAATAGAACAAAAATATACAACTGGCAAGATATGGCTGCTATCACACTGATCATGGAGGATTCAATCATTGCTTATGTTACTGTTATAGGGGAATGGTGACCTGGCCTTTATGGAATCTGAAAGTCGCATGGGCCTACGCCTCTTGCCTAAATCAGTGAATTAGGTTCCTCGGGATTTGTGTAGGATGTTAATCTCTGAAGATGATTCCTCTATAGCCGCACACTTCTAGAGGAGACAGACTTACAGTGTAGACAAGGAAGGATTCAGTCCATGTAAAACAAGTTGGATTTTACCGAAGAACTTTATAGAACTATTATACAGAGGATGGCAGGCACATGACATGTTCATTACATCTTCTGTATACATACACTGTGTTCCAAATTATTATGCAGAAAGAGTTTAGGAGTGATAAGGTTAGAATTTTTTTGTTTGTAATTTAAACTCATTGATGGTGATGTGTGTCAGGGCTCTTTATATCACTGAAAGCAATTGCAGATTAGTTTGGCAGGTGTGTCCAAATAAAGGCAAGACTACTTAAGAAGGCTGTTCCACATTATTACGCAGCCTACATTTTTTGCCAAAATGGGAAAGAAAAAGATGTGTCGGCTGCTGAGAAGCAACAAATTGTGGAGTATTTAGGTCAAGGCATGACTACAATCAACATTGCCAAGACACTTCATCGTGATAAGGAAAAATTGAGGACTCTTTCCAACAGGCAATTGCGTAAGGTTAAAAGAGCAGCTGCAAAAATGCCTTGTCATAGCAGCAGACAAGTTTTTGAAGCTGCTGGTGCCTCCAACGTCCCCAGAACAACAAGATGCAGGGTCCTTCAGAGGTTTGTAGCTGTGCGTAAGCCATCCTGTCGACCACCTCTATCCACTGCACACAAGCAGAAACGGCTCCAGTTACATAGTTACATGGCTGGTTGATGGACACTCCATAAAAACACGGTTAAGGCGCCAACAAGGAGGAGGTGGAGTAATGTTTTGGGCTGGAATCATGGGGAGAGAGATTGTCGGCCCCTTTATGATCCCTGAAGGGGTAAACATGGACTCCATAATCTATGTGGAGTTTCTAAAACAACCCCTCCTGCCATGGTTCAAGAGGAAGAACCGTGCTTTCCACAGCAAGATCATTTTCATGCATGATAATGCACCGTCTCATGCTGCAAAAAACACATCTGCATCTCTGGCTGCTATGGGCATAAAAGAGGACAAACTTATGGTGTGGCCACCATCTTCCCCTGACCTCAACCCCATTGAGAACCTCTGGAGCATCATCAAAAGGAGTGTCTATGATGGCGGGAGGCAGTTCACATCTAAGCAACAGCTCTGGGAGGGGATTCTGTCCACATGCAAAACAACTGAAGCAGAAACCATCCAAAAACTGACAAATTCAATGGACGAGAGAGTTCAGAAGCTTCTTTCCAACAAGGGGTCCTACGTGCAAATGTAACATCACCTAGAATAAAGTTTTCACTTGAAAACTGTTTGATTTCATTTTGTAATAAGCCGATAATGCTTATAACTTCACAATTGACCATTTTTTTGTTCAAAATAAAATAAAAAAGGTTGAAAACTCTGCTGTGCATAATAATTTGGAACATGCATTTTGAGTGTTTATTTTTTTTTAAAAGATACTGTTTTCATAGGCAGTTTGTTCCAAAACAGTGCAATTATACTAGAATAGTAAATGACTGGAAAAAAACAATGACTGCAATTCAGATAGGTAATTTAGAGAAAATAGGAGGAAATATTATTTGCATAATAATTTGGAACACAGTGTATATACATACAAACATGTATAAATAAATGTATATTTTTTTTGTCAACTTTTACATTTAAAAAATTACAAACAGGAAAATCATCCGATGCAAAAGTTTGGACACCCTTGGAGATTTGTGTGCTCAGCTAACTTTGACCAATGTTTCTGGCCTTAATTAGCATCTTAGGGTTATGGCTTGTTCACCATCATTAGGAGAGGTCAGGTGATGCAAATTTCCCAGCTTTATAAAACTCAGCTTCTTCTAACCGTGTGCCAAAAAACAGCAGCCATGGATTCTTCCAATTTTGGGGGCCCACAAAACAGAAGGCTATGAGAAGATAGCACGGCGTTATCAGGTTGCCCTTTCCTCAGTTCAAAATGTAATTAAGAAATGGCAGTTAACAGGAACAGTGGCGGTCAAGATAAGGTCTGAAAGACCAAGCAAAATTTCAGTGAGTGCAGCTCATAGGATTGCTAGAGAGGCAAATCAGAACACCCACTTTACTGCAAAAGACCTTCAGAAACATTTAGCAGACTCTAGAATTGTGGAACTTTGTTCTACTGTTCAGAGACTGTACAAATATGGCCTTCATGGAAGAGTCATCAGAAGAAAACCTCTCCTGCGTCCTCACCACAAAATTCAGCGTCAGAAGTATGCAAAAATACATCTAAAAAGCCTGATGCATATTGGAAAGTCCTGTATACTGATGAGGTTAAAATAGAACTCTTTGGCCACAATGATCAAAGCTATGGGTGGAGAAAAAAGGGCACAGAATTTCAGGAAAAGAACATCTCGCCATCCATTAAGCATGGGGGTGGATCAATCATGCTTTGGGGCTGTGCTGCAGCCAATGACACAGAGAACATTTCAAGGGTAGAAGGAATAATGTATTCAATAAACATAAGACCATGTGAAAAAAGCTGAAGTTGAAAAGAGGATGGCTCGAATTAGTGATGAGCGAGCGTGCTCAGATAAGGTTATCAGAGCATGTTTTGTGTCTTTGGAGTGCTCAAAAAATACAAGTCCCCCGCGCCATCATGTGTCGCGACCGTTTGACAGCCGCAACACATGCAGGGTTTGCCTAACAGGCAATCAATGCATGTGTTGCGGGATGTTATAAAACCTTACCTGAGCACGTTCGCTCATCACTAATAATGATCCAAAACACACGTCAAAATCCACAAAAGACTACCTCAAAAGGCGCAAGCTGGAGGTTTTACAATGGCCCTCACAGTCCTCTGATCTGAACATCACTGAAAATTTGTGGCTAGATCTCCAAATAGCATCTCCAGTCCTGTGAGCTCATCAAAATCAAGTCAATGACATATGAGCTCGGCGTATAGAGGGGGAGTTCAGGGCTTATATGGAGGTCTATAGACTACAGTAAGAGAGCAGATAAAGGTGGTGGCTTTAGTTTAGAATGGGAAAACCTGGTGCCATGTTCCCGTTAAGAAGATGACCTCTTTACTGCTCAGCTCAGACCACAGACCAAGGTAAGATGTCTCTTTGACATAACAAGCAATGCACACTTGACATAAAATATTAGACTGTGGGATATAAAAAGTTGTACAGGGCTTGTGGTTATGTAGATGGCTACACGCGCACACGTACATATTGCTCTGTAGGAAATTATAACTTACTTGTGTCATCATCTTGTCCGAATACATAAGTTCTATGGTCCGGTGTATTCTACCTATGCTGTCCTGCAAGTCTGAAAACACAAGGTGAACACAGAACACATAAATAAAGGCAGATTTACAGCTCATAATGAAGGCAGTAAGTTTACAATGTTACTAGTGCACACAGTTTATCATCATGAAACAATTCTGTGATATGTAGCAGAGATTATGTTAGAGAGTATAAAGAAATACAGCCCATCCACAGGACCGACGTGAAGCCCTCCTAACCCGCTTGGGCACATCAGCTGAAGAATGAATGGCCGCAATCGTACATGGCGCTTATCATTCATATCACACTGAATTTTTTTTTTGCAGAGGGTTGAATACTTTTGCCAGATGTCTTATGTGAAATAAAGCAGAAATCATTAGGGCCCGAGATTTTTATTTCTAGCAGTTATCGAATATAAAAAGTCATAAATAAGTAGTTGTTGGATAGCGAGGTCGTCACTTATGGGTTATAGAAAATAGACTTGGTCAGAAAAAAACCCACCTTATTTGATCGACCTTCATTTTCCTTAAAAGCAGCCCTTGACTAGTGATCTAACCACTGTGGCTTGTATATTTAGCCCATGATATTTGCTAATGTAAAGGCCCCCATACCTCTCGTATCAGTTTCCACTTCGGTCCTCCATCGATGCAAACAGCCCTCTAGTACGGTCAGCTCCTCGTCAGTTATGTGCCGCGGTGCAGGGTGCATAGGTAAATCCGGAGGGATTCGGGACTGCGTGAAAGGTTTGTGAATGACAGTGCGCTGGCTGGCTTGTGTCTCACCGGATGAAGACGACCCCTGATGTTCCATTGTGCTGGAAAGGTGCAAATTGTTGATTATAGAGTGTGGAACCCAGCATTTAAGTAGGTGAAAGAGAAATTAATTCAATCTTTAAAACTTCCCATTCAAGAGCATATTTAAAAAAAAAAAAAAAAATTGTCTGTATTCCAAACCCTAATGTGTCAACACATGGTGGAATATAAGATAAATATGGAAGAATCGCACCAAATATTAGCAGACCACCCAAGCTGTTCCAAAACAATGATCCTCAGATTAGGGGAAGGCAGTCATCCTATATGTTACCCATAGTCCAAAAATTTCCCATCTTTCACTTCTGACGCATTTTCTCAAGAGCTATTTGATTCATCAGGGGAGAAGAAGAATATTGCGCAGCCTAGTGCCTGTCTCATTTGCACACAGATTCTCATAGTAGTGAGTGATCCCATAGTTACAGAGTCCAATTGCTACTACAAACTATACAAGATGATGAAGGACTGCCAATGATCCAGCTTAGCATACAATTCAGGCACTGATGTACTAGAGGGGTTTAATGCATTTCAATCGTGAAAGCATCAGTAAGGTCATAGTAGGAGGTTTGTCTCAATATACACTGCTCAAAAAAATAAAGGGAACACTCAAATAACATCCTAGATCTGAATGAATGAAATATTCTCATTGAATACTTTGTTCTGACAACAAAATCACACAAAAATCAATGGAAATCAAATTTATTAACCAATGGAGGCCTGGATTTGGAACAATACTCAAAATCAAAGTGGAAAATCAAATTACAGGCTGATCCAACTTCAGTGGAAATGCCTCAAAACAAGGAAATTATGCTCAGTAGTGTGTGTGGCCTCCACGTGCCTGTATGATCTCCCTACGCCTGGGCATGCTCCTGATAAGGCGGCGGATGGTCTCCTGAGGGATCTCTTCCCAGACCTGGGCTAAAGCAGCCGCCAACTCCTGGACAGTCTGTGATGCAACGTGACGTTGGTGGATGGTGCGAGACATGATGTCCATGATGTGTTCAATCGGATTCAGGTCAGGGGAACAGGCGGGCCAGTCCATAGCTTCAATGCCTTTATCTTGCAGGAACTGCTGACACACTCCAGCCACATGAGGTCTGGCAGTGTCCTGCATTAGGAGGAACCCAGGGCCAACTGCACCAGAATATGGTCTCACAAGGGGTCTAAGGATCTCATCTCGGTACATAATGGCAGTCAGGCTACCTCTGGTGAGCACATGGAGGGCTGTGCAGCCCTCCAAAAAAATGCCACCCCACCCCATTACTGACCCACTGCCAAACCGGTCATGCTGAAGGATGTTGCAGGCAGCAGATCGCTCTCCACGGCATCTCCAGACTCTGTCACATGTGTTCAGTGTGAACCTGCTTTCATCTGTGAAGAGCACAGGGCGCCAGTGGTGAGTTTGCCAATCCTGGTGTTCTGTGGCAATTTCCAAGGGTCCTGCACGGTGTTGGGCTGTGAGCACAACCCCCATCTGTGGACGTCGGGCACTCAGACCAGCCTCATGGAGTCAGTTTCTAACCATTTGTGCAGACACATGCACATTTGTGGCCTGCTGGAGGTCATTTTGCAGGGCTCTGGCAGTGCTCCTCCTGTTCCTCCTTGCACAAAGACTGAGTTAGCGGTCCTGCTGCTGGGTTGATTGTTGCCCTCCTACGGCTCCCTCCACATCTCCTGGTGTACTGGCCTGTCTCCTGGTAGCACCTCCAGCCTCTGGAAACTACGCTGACAGACACCGCAAACCTCCTTGCCATAGCTCGCATTGATGTGCCATCCTGGATGAGCTGCACTACCTGAACCACTTGTGTGGGTTGTAGAGTCCGTCTCATGCTACCACAAGTGTGAAAGCACAACCAACATTCAGTGATCAAAACCAGCCAGAAAGCATTGGTGCTGAGATGTGGTCTGTGGTCCCCACCTGCAGAACCACTCCTTTATTGAGGGTGTCTTGATAATTGCCAATAATTTCCATCTGTTGTCTATTCCATTTCCACAACAGCATGTGAAATTGATTGTCCAACAGTGTTGCTTCCTAAGTGGACAGTTTGGTTTCACAGAAGTTTGATTTACTTGGGAGTTATATTATGTTTAAGTGTTCCCTTTATTTTTTTGAGCAGCGTATATATAGGAGTCATTTAGGACGTTTGTATTAACAAGAACAGAGAACAAAAAGTGGCTCTTTCTGATTA